>NC_068358.1:26315228-26635228 GCF_020536995.1 Dreissena polymorpha | reverse complement strand
GGAGCCATATCTTGGAAGTGCTTTGGCGGATTTCATTGAAACTTGGTATGAGTATATATATGGATAAGAGGATGATGCAGGCCAAATGGCATTGTACACCATTGGATAAAAACAGAGTTATGGCCCTTTGTATCTTGAAAAAAAAAGCTTTTTGTGTGTGTCTGGAGACATATCTTGGAAGTACTTTGACGGATTTCTTTGAAACTTGGTATGAGTATATAAATGGATAAAAGGATGATTCACGTTGGCGTTGTCCATCCGTCCAGGAATATTTGTGTCCAGAAGTATATTGGTGGGGGATATCAATTCAACGAATTTGCTTGTCGATAATGGCATGATTAATTATGCTAATACACTTGATAATACTTAATGATACTGTCAGCCTACATTTCTCTTAATGATATTGTAACAGTTTATTACACTTTATTATACCATTACACATTAATACACTTAATGATACTGTAACATTTTTTTTACTATTTATGATATTGCTACAGTTTAATATAAATTATCTGTTAAAGTTTGTAATACTTAATGATCCTATTATAATTATACTTTAACACCCTTAATGATTCTGGCATAACCTTATACCTATAATGACACTGATTTTACATAGTGATACATACATAGTTTATAATATTTTTATGTCCCCCACTATAGTAGTGGGGGACATATTGTTTTTGCCCTGTCTGTCTGTTGGTCTGTTTGCGCCAACTTTAACATTTTGCAATAACTTTTGCTATATTGAAGATAGCAATTTCATATTTGGCATGCATGTGTATCGCATGAAGCTGCACATTTTGAGTGGTGAAAGGTCAAGGTCATCCTTCAAGGTCAGAGGTCAAATATATGTGGCCAAAATCGCTCATTTTATGAATACTTTTGCAATATTGAAGATAGCAACATGATATTTGGCATGCATGTGTATCTCATAGAGCTGCACATTTTGAGTGGTGAAAGGTCAAGGTCAAGGTCATCCTTCAAGGTCAGAGGTCAAATATATGTGGCCCAAATCGCTTATTTTATAAATACTTTTGCAATATTGAAGATGGCAACTTGATATTTGGCATGCATGTGCATCTCATGGAGCTGCACATTTTGAGTGGTGAAAGGTCAAGGTCATCCTTCAAGCTCAGAGGTCAAATATATGTGGCCCAAATCGCTTATTTTATGAATACTTTTGCAATATTGAAGATAGCAACTTGATATATGGCATGCTTGTGTATCTCATGGAGCTGCACATTTTGAGTGGTGAAAGGTCAAGGTCAAGGTCATCCTTCACAAGGTCAAGGTCATCCTTCAAGGTCAAACGTCATATAGGGGGACATTGTGTTTCACAAACACATCTTGTTTATTAGTGCTTTTGATACTCTTCATGATTTTAGCTTACTTAATTATACAATCATATTTAAAATCATATTTATTTTGATACTGGTACACTTCCTTTTATAAATTAATCTAAACAAATTTACATAGAATGCAGTAAGAATTATTCTTTTTTTCTAGGGTTATAGCACACACAAGGGTTATATAGCTACACAAGGTGAGTATCATTTAAAAAATAATTTTCTTTCTTAATGCCGTGAGATTTGCCTCACATGATATTCATTAATTATATTTAACCAGGTTTTCCGAAGGAAAAAACTGGTTGTTAGATTGGCGAATGCGCGCAGGCTGGCTGGCTGGCTGGCTGGCTGGCTGGCTGGCTGGCTGGCTGGCTGGCGGGCTGGGGGGCTGGCGGGCGGGTGGAACAAGCTTGTCCGGGCCATAACTATGTCGTTCATTGTCAGATTTTAAAATCATTTGGCACATTTGTTCACCATCATTGGACGGTGTGTCGCGCGAAATAATTACGTCGATATCTCCAAGGTCAAGGTCACACTTTGAGTTCAAAGGTCAAAAATGGCCATAAATGAGGTTATCCTGGCCATAACTATGTCATTCATTGTGAGATTTTAAAATAATTTGGCACATTTGTTCACCATCATGGGACGGTGTGTCGCACGAAAGAATCATGTCAATATCTCCAATGTCAAGGTCGCCATGACTAAAAATAGATTATTTTTTTTAAAAATCCCCCTTACAAAGGGGGTTAATTTTGTTTGTTCATTTCAAAAGTTCAGTTTGAGTTTTCTCCCTTTATCAGATTTTTTTTTCACAATGAAAACCTGGTTTTGTGACAATTTTGTCCCTTGTTTCTTAAATCACTTCATATTTTACAGCAACACTAAACAATTATTATTAGTTCACCTAAAACATACTTATTAGAGCATCAGACTGTTTTGAATGTCAGAAGACTGTTAAAAGTTGTTTTAAATCAGAATAAAATGTAGAATTAGAAGTAGTTAGTTTCATAAAGTTGTGTTCAAACTAAAAATCTTATTTAAGGATGACGCCATATCAATTGGCCACATTGCATGGCTCTATTGTAAGGATCTAATTTTTCATTATTTGATATATATAACCCACCATGTTTTCTATGTGTATTGCTAGGGCCTCGTGGCAACACTGTGGCCGCATTTTGGCAGATGGTATGGCAGCAAGATGTACACGTTATCGTCATGGCCACAGGACTATTTGAACATGCAGTGGTAAGTTGTTGATTATATTAATGTCAAAATAACTATTTTTATCACATGCCATACCCTGTTTCCCATGTTATAGAACCATGACGAATATTTTTATTTTACACATGTGTAATATAATTTTTAAGCGTTTTCATTGGCTTACTTTTCATTTGATTGAACAATCGCATTTTGTTATTTTGCTGAAATGACGTTGCAACGTCAAATGACGTCACGAAATGTAAACAACATTCGGAATTTATCATTATGTTTGTGAAAATATTTATTTAATTTGGTCATTTAAAAGCATGTGATAAAAAAGATCTGACACTCGTTATCATTTCATACCATATTTTATTAAACTCGTCTAAGAAATTCGTTAGTAAGCTCGCCAAAGGCTCACTTGCTAACAAAATTCCTGAACTTGTTTCATAAAATATGGTATGATTTGACAACTCATGCCAGATTCTATATGTATATGCAGTTTAAGAAATTGATAACAATTGTATTTGAACATGTATTTATAAGGGAATGGCCACTGTCATGGTAATAGTTCTGTTTCAACATGTTATGCTAAGTAACAGACTATTTAATGGCAATAAGATTGTTTGAACATGCTGTTGTATGTAACAGACTATTGTAATGACATTATTGCTATTTTAACATGTCGTATTTGTTAACAGACAATATGATGTCCACAACAGTGTTAGAACATGAAGTTTTTAGCACTTGACTATTATCATACTAACAGCACAGTTTGAATATGCATTTCTAAATTACAAACTATTGTCATGGCAACAGAACTCTGTCTTCATTTCATTGTAAATAACAGATTATTGACTTGTTAACAGGACAGTCTGAACAGGTAGTTGTAAGTAACAAGATATTTGCTATTGCAACAGAATTGTGGGAACATGCTGGTGTAACATGTAATAAGAAATAGCTAATATTTTCAATAATTAATTGATAGGTCACACATGCTGCGTGTGGATACGCGTCGGCCTCCGCTGCGCCATTTCTAGTTTAGAAATCGTTTTGGTAAAATGATGAACTAATTAACCCGGCACTTTTGACACTGTAACACAGTGACTCTGAAATCTTTCCTGTTTATGCTCAGCCTACATACATTTACTTTTCAGTGGATTTTTTTACAGAAGACAGCAATTAATATATTTTCCTGAATATATTTTACTTATGCATGTTTTAAGGAAATTGTCGTCGGGTCATTGTGTTCATGTTATCAAACACATATGCCTACACTTCCCCACTGTAAGTGGTTAAAATTCAAATTATACAAGCCTTGCTCACGGAAAACAGGGCTTAATGCCTCTGCTTAAATTTTTATCACAGTATAACTTGAGGATACCATTAACTGCACCTGCTTATCAGGGATAACACTTTCTGCATATATATATTTCTGTAAAGAAGTATCTTTTGATTTAAAATCCAGCTCATCTGGGATTACACTTTACATACATGCATTAAGCCCTATTTTGCCATAGCTAGGCTTATTTGTAAACTTCCAGCAACAGTGTGAGAAGTACTGGGGCAGTGTGCGGAGTGCAGACAAGTACGTGCGCTACGGGGACATGCACATCCATCTAACTGACACCCGTCAGCTTGCCAAACTCACCATCAGAACATTCCAGATCTTTCCAGTAGGTAGCATAGCTCACCATCAGAACATTCAGATCTTTCCAGTAGGTAGCATAGCTCACCATCAGAACATTCAGATCTTTCCAGTAGGTAGCATAGCTCACCATCAGAACATTCCAGTAGGTAGCACAGCTCACCACCAGAACATTCCAGGGGACGGTTTCAATAAACAGCATAGTACACATTTACGATGCAATACATTTTTCGAAGATACATAATTGCTAAAGTCCATATCATATGATTATAAATTTTCAGTACTTAATAAATCACATTGGCATCTCAATTAAGCGCCGTACTTATTTGACGAGCATGGCGAGCTAGTTCGTCTACTTATTAAGATTACAAAATTCTTTCGTAAGTTAAAATTGTTGTACAATTGTTTATGAAATGGCCCCAAGATCTTTCCCGTAGGTAGCATAGCTCACAATCAGATCTTTCCAGTAGGTAGCAAAGCTCACCATCCGATTTTTCCAGTAGGTAGCATAGCTCACCATCAGATCTTTCCAGTAGGTAGCATAGCTCACCATCAGATCTTTCCAGTAGGTAGCATAGCTCACCATCAGATCTTTCCAGTAGGTAGCATAGCTCACTATCAGATCTTTCCAGTAGGTAGCATAGCTCACCATCAGATCTTTCCAGTAGGTAGCACAGCTCACAATCAGATCTTTCCAGTAGGTAGCATAGCTCCCCATCAGATTTTCAGTAGGTAGCATAGCTCACCATCAGATGTTTCCAGTAAGGTAGCATAGCTCACTGTCAGAACACTCCAGATCTTTCCAGTAGGTAGCATAGCTCAACATCAGAACATTCCAGATATTTCCAGTAGGTAACATGATTTGAATGTATCAAGTAGGTAGCATGCAGTGAATTAAGAAGGTGATATTCAATGTTTCTAATAGAGCAAATGCTTGTCATCAGAACATTTCAGATCTTCTCAGTAGGCAACATAACATTGTAGTGTATCAAGTAGGTAACAAAGATGGAAATTAAAAAGGTTTTATTCTGGTTTGTCACATGCGTGTAACAAGCAGAACATTGCAGTCCAGTAACTTAATAGTATAGTGTAACAAGAAGGTAACATGCTGTGAATTGAGAAGGTATAATGCAGTTTTTCTGATAGGTCAGAGGCTTAAAATCAGAACATTTTTAGCTCATTTATTTATTTATTTTTTAAATTATGAGCTATTGTCATCACCTTGGCATCGGTGTTGGCGTCCGGTTAAGTTTTACGTTTAGGTACACTTTTCTCATAAAGTATCAATGCTATAGCATTCAAACTTGTTACACTTACTAACTGTCATGAGGGGACTGGGCAGGCAAAGTTAGATAATTCTGGCTTGCATTTTGACAGAATTATGTGCCCTTTTTATACTTAGAATTGAAAATTTTGGTTAAGTTTTGTGTTTAGGTCCATTTTATTCCTAAAGTATCAAAGCCATTGCTTTCATACTTCCAACACTTACTAACTATCACAAGGGGACTGTGCAGGCAGAGTTATGTAACTCTGACTGGCATTTTGACAGAATTATGTGCCCTTTTATACTTAGAAAATTGAAAATTTGGTAAAGTTTTGTGTTTAGGTCCACTTTTTTCCTAAAGTATCAAAGCCATTGCTTTCATACTTGCAACACTTACTAACTATCGTAAGGGGACTGTGCAGGCAAAGTTATGTAACTCTGACTGGCATTTTGACGGAATAATGTGCCCTTTTTATACTTAGAAAATTGAAAATTTGGTTAAGTTTTGTGTTTAGGTCCACTTTTTTCCTAAAGTATCAAAGCCATTGCTTTCATACTTGCAACACTTACTAACTATTGTAAGGGGACTGTGCACGCAAAGTTATGTAACTCTGATTGGCATTTTGACGGAATTATGTGCCCTTTTTATACTAAGAAAATTGAAAATTTGGTTAATTTTGTGTTTAGGTCCACTTTTTCCTAAAGTATCAAAGCAATTGCTTTCATACTTGCAACACTTACTATCGTAAGGGGACTGTGGAGGCAAAGTTATGTAACTCTGACTAGCATTTTGACAGAATTATGTGCCCTTTTTATACTTAGAAAATCGAAAATTTGGTAAAGTTTTGTGTTAAGGTTCACTTTTTTCCTAAAGTATCAAAGCCATTGCTTTTATACTTGCAACACTTACTAACTATTGTAAGGGGACTGTGCAGGCAAAGTTATGTAACTCTGACTGGCATTTTGATGGAATTATGGGCCCTTTATACTTGAACATTTGGTTAAGTTTTGTGTCTTGGTCCACTTTACCCCTAAAGTATCATAGATATTGCTTTCATACTTGGAACATTGCAAACTATCATAAGGGGACAGTAAAGGACAAGTTGCATAACTCTGGTTGTCATTTTTACCGAATTATGGCCCTTTTTTGACTTAGTGACTTAGTGAATATATGGTTACATTTTGTGTTTAAATTCACTTTACTTCTAAAGTATCAAGGCTATTGCTTTTAAACTTTAAATACTTTCATGCTATCATGAGGGTACTGTACCTGGCAAGTTGAATTTTACCTTGACCTTTGAATGACCTTTACTCTCAAGGTCAAATTATTGTATTTTGCTAAAATTGCCATAACTTCTTTATTTATGATTAGATTTGATTGATTCTTTGACAAAACAAATCTTACCTGACATACCATAATAAATGACCACCACACCCTCACACTATACCCCCCCCCCCACCCTCACCCCAAAAAAATAATTTTTATGCCCCCGGTAGGGTGGCATATAGCAGTTGAACTGTCCGTCAGTATGTCAGTAAGTCTGTCTGTCAGTCCGAAAAAAACTTTAACATTGGCCAAAACTTTTTCACTTTTTAAGATATCAACTTGATATTTGGTATGCATGTGTATCTCATGGAGCTGCACATTTTGAGTGGTGAAAGGTCAAGGTCAAGGTCATCCTTCAAGGTCAAATGTCAAATTTATGGTGTCTGTCCATCCGAAAACTTTAACATTGGCCATAACTTTTTAAATATTGAAGATAGCAACTTGATATTTGGCATGCATGAATATCTCATGGAGCTGATCATTTTGAGTGGTGAAAGGAGAAGATGAAGGTCATCCTTCAAGGTCAAATGTCAAATATATGGCGTCTGTCCGTCGGAAAACTTTAACATTGGCCATAACTTTTTTAATATTGAAGATGGCAACTTGATATTTGGCATGCATGTGTATCTCATGAAGCTGCACATTTTGAGTGGTGGCAGTTCAAGGTCAAGGTCATCCTTCAAGGTCAAAAAAATAATAATTTTAAAGCTGCGTTCTCATGAAGCTGCACATTTTCAGTGGTGTAGGTTCAAGGTCAAGGTCATCCTTCATGGTCTAGGTCATCCTTCAAAGGTCAAACAAAATAATAAAAGGTCAGAGCAGCGTTATCATGAAGCTGCACATTTTGAGTGGTGGAAGTTCAAGGTCAAGGTCATTCTTCAAGGTCAAGGTCATCCTTCAAGGTCAAAGGTCAAAAAAATAATAATTTCAACAAGGCGTTTTCATGAAGCTGCACATTTTGATTGGTGGAAGTTCAAGGTCATCCTTCAAGATCAAGGTCATCGTTCAAGGCCAGAGGTCAAAAAAATAATATTTCAAAGCGGCCTTCTCATAAAGCTGCACATTTTGAGTGGTGGAAGTTCAAGGTCGAGGTCATCCTTCAAGGTCAAAAGGTAAAAAAAATAATAATTTCAAAGCGGCGCAATAGGGGACATTGTGTTTCTGACAAACACATCTCTTGTTTTTTTCAAACATGGTTAAAAAACACAAATATTTATTTTTATTATTTTATTTTTGAAATACCGTCCAACCCTTCCACCCAAGAATCCCCCCCCCCCCCCAAAAAACAATATTGTTTTTTTTTTTTGCATTTTTTTGCATTTTTGGAAGATAATGTAATAAATGACCACACCCCCACATTATACACCCCTCTCCACTCCACCCCTCCATCCTTTGTGATTGAAATTGAGATAGGTCCCTACACCTTTAAAAAGAAAAATAGATGAGCGTTCTGCACCTGCAAGGCGGTGCTCTTGTTAATGATTCCAGTCTGTAACATGCAGTCAATAAAGATGCTTACAAACTGTGTAACAAGTGTGTATCATGCAATTCATCAAGAAGGTTACATGCAGTGAAGAGTCTGCCCCAAAAATATGTTTAGACTATAGGCCTTTCTAAATAATTTTGTTATTTCTGTTTACGAGTCAATGAAAAAACATGGGGATTTAAAATAGAAATTAAATTGAGAAAATAGTCTTTAATTATTTCTTCCACTGCCAATTAACCGAAATAATTCGAAATAATTGTCACCAGCCCACATTTAAGCCATAGCAAAGTTGCAAAACTGTTTGACCCAGTAAATCGGATTGGGGTTGTAAAACCACAACAGTTCTGCAAAAAAAAAAAAATTGCCATATTGAATACAGTTACATGATGTACTTATGTCAAAAATTCACTTTATTTGTATTTCACAAAAATGGCACATTTTTGTGTTTATGAAATTCTTAAACACTTGAAACACTTACACACTTCAATATTGGCAAGATGTTTCTTTTTAAAATAGAAATTGTGATTGTATTGATTTAATTGCTTTGGGCAATTGAAAGTCATTCAGACATTGTATGGCCACTGATTGACTCTTCAGCTTATGATTAGCTGTTAAGATGTTATTTAATACTTACACTTATACACAATAATTCTTCAATGAGCAAACAGCATAAAAACAGAACAGCCTGCGAGTCACTAGCAGTATGTTCAGGTTTTATGCTGTCTGCTGTTCATCAGTATCTATTTGTTGGAAATAAAGCATTTAAAATTTGAATCTTAAATAAGAAAAGACTTAAATTAAATGTAACATTCTTAAGCAATCAAAATGAGTGAAAATACATATCTTAGTGGTATAGGGTTAAATGACACCTTTACAATGAATCGAGCGTTCATCAAATGTACTGACAGCCTTGTAAACACTGTCTATTCAGGAGGGCAGTGACCTTACACGGACGATCCAACACTTTGAGATGGCAGGGTTCACTGATGATGGTGCAGAGCCCGGTTTCCTGCTCGAGGTGCGGCGCAGGGTGAACCATGCCCTGGACCAGGTACCAGGACCACTCCTGGTTCACTGCAGGTATTCATTAGTATAACGTCTAAGTGTCAGGCATTTAAATGATTATGAAATTGATTTCTGCATGGCATCTGTAAAACAATTGGATCTATGATTGTCTAAATTGATTTGTTGGTAACTTAGAAGGAAAGAATATGGCCCATTAATTTTAAAGTCAATAGGATAAAGGTCAAGGGGCATGTAACCAGAAACTGCACTTTATCTTGAGATAGTTTTGACCAATGATCATTCAAATTTGTAGAATGTTTACTAGAGTGATTGAGAAGATGCTTATTGATTTTGAATTAAAAGGTGAAGGTCATAGCAGTTGGTAACAGGACATTTGTTTGGGCACAATATTACGAGAAAACTAGTGTCGTTCAGATTGGTATAGTAGTCACAAAGGGAGAAAAGAAAACATTTTTGCATTTTTATTTTGAGATCAGCAATTCAAAAATCAAGGTCAAATGAGCTTGTGACAAGGTATTTGTGTCTGCATGATCTTTAGAGAATGCTTTGACCTAGGATCATCTAAAATGGTTGCTGGTTACTTGAAACAAAATCTTTTGATTTTGAGGTCAACATGTCAAAGGGATAGGTCACAATGTCTTGAGTGTACTTTGACCTATGATCAGGCAAATTGGTTACTTAAATGGAAAGGAAGATGCCTATGAAGTTTGGGGGCATCAGGTCAAAGGTCAAGGTCACATAGGCTTTATCATGAAATTCATTTGCAACCATAGAGAATGCTATGACCAATGATCATCTGCATTGCTAGGCTGGTTACTTGGTAGTATATAAAGATTCCAATTGATCTTAAGGTGAACTGTTTATAGATCAAAGGACATAGTGCTTGAAGTATGAAAATTGCTTCCAAACAATATAAAGATCATTTTTAAGATCATGAAGACTAAGATTCTCTATAGTAAAGATCATTTTTAAGATCATGAAGACTAAGATTCTCTATAGTAATCTTGAGAAAGGAATAATAATGTTCAAGTTTAAAAATCAAAGGTCATCGTACCATGACTCCAGGCTGTGCTGCAAGACAGGCGGGCATACATTTTTTACAAACAACTCTTATTTTACTGTTCATATTTTGTTTCCCACAGATGTGGCGGCAGCAGGACAGCCACATACATCGCCATTGACTACTGCATCAGACAGCTGGAACAGGAAAATTTTGTGGACATTTTCAGCACTGTTCTGCATCTTCGTAAATTTCGCACTAACATGATTAGGACTCTGGTTAGTATAATGTTCCATATGGTCAAAAACCAGTTTAATCCTTTTGTCAATGCATCATATACCTTTGGTGAATCAGCCGACCAAAATTTGTTTTGATAAATATTGATAAAATTGCACTTCCCATTTAGACATTTATAAAATTCAGTCTTGAAAACTCTGGTTGATCAGATAACTGTAAAAAGGGCAAAAACAAACAGAATGATTAATACGACAAAGCTTACACCATCTAAATGTTTTAATACCAGCACCTTATTTCATTGGTTGAATTTCTGTGCATAACTGGACAAGGAACGAATGAGATGTCTGGTCAGTTATTCAGGAGTGCAAATATGTCCTAGCCTTATCTCGTGCGGCAATTAAGTAGACTTGTGAATTTGCGCAAACAAGGGGGCCGACGATTGCCTTTCCTATACAGTAAAAAATGGGTCTGACGATTACCTTTCCTATACAGTAAACATATATTTTCAGACTCTTAATTTGGCTGCTAATTTATTGACATAGATTGTTGCGCAATTATGTAAGTTGGTTTTTAAATTTTATGAGATTACATTATTAGATTTGTCAAACATGAACTGTTTTTAATCACTGAAATATAACTAATAGTTGCTCATATCTATTAATAATTGAGAAGTAGCAGCGGTCAATTGATTTGTTAATTGTTGGTAAACCTGCGTGCCTCAATCTAGGCTGTAGATGCTCTTTAAATGCAAAAATAATCAATTAGTTTTCTTATAAATTGCATTTATATTTTTGTGAGAATCTACATGACATGAGTAATATATTTCAAATTTTGGTAAACTCTATATCAGGTCTGATTTTAGGTGTGTGGTACATAGCCTTGTAGACATAGTGATAATGTTGGAAGTAGCAGTGGCTTCCATGCCATGTCGAGTCATCTGTTTTTAGGCTTGTTAGTGATAAATTACATTTATTGTTTTTAGCTCACCTGAGCAATAGCTCGGGGTGAGCTATTGTGATCACTCAGCGTCCGGCGTCCGTCCGTCTGACTGTCTGTAAACAATTTGTAAACATCTTCTTCTACTAAACCATTGAGCCAATTTCAACTAAATTTCATGTGGAGCATCCCTAGGTCATGGGACAAAAGAATTGTTAAAAAAAAATTGATCACATGACCAAGATGGCCGCCATGACCATATATGGTAAAAACCTTAAAAAATCTTCTTGTCAGAAACCGCTCATCAGATTTTCAAAAAATTTCACAGGGATGACCTTTAAAGGCTCCCCTGAAAAAGTTGTTCAAAGAAATTTGATTCGTCAAAAAACATGGCCGCAGGAGCTCGTTGAACTTTGCATGTTTATTCGTTTTTGCCTATTTTGTGAAAACTTTCAAAAATCTTCCACATTTTTGGTCCGATCCTTTCCAAATTTGCACATTGTCTTTATATCAATGAGGACACGAACCCTACAAAAAATGAGCATTATTGGTCCATGAAGTACAGAATTACCTCCCCTTGAATTGAGAAAATGGTGTTAATGCAATAAAGTCCAAATTTTTCATCCAATTCTTTCCAAACTTGTAAGGATTTAGCATGGTTCAAACAAGGGAAACAACTACGGTTTATGCATGTTCTTTTTATTACAGATTTGCCTCCCTTTAATACATACAAAATCTCATTTTACAGCAGAGATCCAAATCTGACCTGTAAATGAGCCCCATATTTACTGCCAGTGCTAGGTTACCTTTTCCCATTTGATCATTCTTAAGTATTGGTCTTGTAATGCTGCGACTGCTTCTGCTAACTGGCTACTGCTACGAACTATCTACTACTACTAACCTACTACGACTACTACTACTACTACTACTACTACTACGACTACTACTCACGACTACGTCTACTACTACGACCATACTTAACTACTACTACTAACTACGACTACTACTACTGACTACTACTAACTACTATACGACTACTACTACGACACGACTTCTACTACTACTACGAGGTACGACTACTACTAGTACTACTACTACTACCACCACCACCACACCACCACCACCACCACCACCACCACACCACCACCACCACACCACCACATCTACTATTACTACTTCTACTACTACGCCACTACACACACACACTAACACTGACTACACGACTACTTACACAACGACTACGCCACACTACTAACTACTACTACGACACTACGACTACGACTACTACTACGACTACTAACTACTACTAGACTAACTACTACTACGAACTACTTCTACTACTACTACTACTACTACTACTACTACTACTACTACTACTACTACTACTACTACTACTACTACTACTACGACTACTACAACTTCTATTACAACTACTACTACTACTACTACTACTACTACTACTACTACTACACCACCACCACCACCACCACCACCATTCACAGTGACAAAAAACGTATTCACACAATGGCTGCTACTACAACTTATAGCCCATATAGGGGGGCATGCATGTTTTACAAACAGCCCTTGTTTCTATGGGATTTTAACCACAACTGTTCATGTTTATCTCCGACACATATTTTTAGGTCACCTGTCATGAAGTGACACGGTGAGCTTATGTGATCGTGTGATGTCCGGCGTCCGTTGTGCGTGCCTGCGTGTGTCCGTCCGTCAACAATTTGTTTGTGTAGACAGTAGAGGTCACAGTTTGCATCCAATCTTGATGAAATTTGGTCAAAATGTTTATCTTGATGAAATCCGGTTTGGGATTGTATTTGGGTCATCTGGAGTCAAAAACAAGGTCACTAGGTCAAATAATAGAACAACCTTCTGTAGACAATAGATGTCACAGTTTTCATCTAATCTTTATGAAATTTGGTCAGAATGTTTATCTTGATGAAATCTGGGTGGGGATTTTATTTGGGTCATCTGGGGTCAAAAACTAGGTCACTAGGTCAAATAATAGAAAAACCTTGTGTAGACATTAGAGATCACAGTTTTCATCCAACCTTTATGAAATTTGGTCAGAATTCTTGATGAAATCTGGGTGGGATTGTATTTGGGTCATCTGGGGTAAAAATCTAGGTCAAATAAATAGAAAAACCTTGTGTTGACAATAGAGGTCACAGTTTTCATGCAATATTTATGAACTGTGGTCAGAATGTTTATCTTGATGAAATCTGGATTGGGATTGTATTTGGGTCATCTAGAGTCAGGAACTAGGTCACTAGGTCAAATCATAGAAAAACATTGTGTAGACAATAGAGGTCATAGTTTTCATCTGATCTTAATGAGTCAGGTGAGCGATTCAGGGCCATCATGGCCCTCTTGTCTTAAACAAATTCTCAGTCTTAAAACACACAGTAAGCAATAGGTCCTTTACATATCATCAGTAGCTGTTTGGTAAGTTAATTTCGATATTATTCCTGTCATAGATATTTTGTTTCTTGTCTTGTACAATACTTTTTGTGTTGACACTGAAGATTGTTTCGAGCTGAACAACTATTTTAGATAAATTGATATGTGATATTATATCAAATTCAATAATTTTATTTTAAACATATTTTGAAGTCAGGATATGTTCTAGATTAGAACTTACTTTGGGAGTAACACAATTTTTGTGAAGATGTGTGTTTTTAAAATCTTTCATTATATAATCGAATATAATTAAATGACCCAATGTAATTGACCACAATTAAAATGACCTCAATCAACAGCCCCAAGTTAAAATATCTCTAGAAATGGTTTAAAGAGTCCCACATTTAAAAATAAATTATGAAATGGTCCTTCTTACTGTTAAAATGGACCTATTTGATTATGATTAAAACATCTCCACTTATGTTTAAAACTGTCTGTAAAATTCTATAATTAAGTTTCTTGCCAGGTTTAAAAAAAATGGCTACAGTTTTGGTCATTATGCTTCTGGTAGGGTGGCATGTAGCAGTGGCACTGTTTGTCCGTCTGTCCGTCTGTCAGGCCTTGCTTTCTTCTTGACTTATATTGATAAATATTTTCATGTTTTCACCAGTTTCAACAATCAACAAAGCTGTAAAAAGAATAAAGTGAATGCATGTTCTTAATTGAACCCTTTGTTAACAGTAATCTACAATTTGCACTTCAGAAGATTGTAAGATTTCCCATAGGAGTTTTGTGAAAAAGTGGATACAATCCAATTAATTATATTGCAGTCCCAGTATCGTCTGATCTATGACACTGTCGCCCTCTACATTCAAGTACGTTCCACTGTGATACCATGTGCCATACTACCCACAACAACTCAAACAATGTCTATCACCGACCCACAAACCAACACCAACGGATACCAGAAAGAGTTTCAGGTAATAGTGTAGTGTAACCCAGAGCTGTACACTTTTCCTGATGCACAAACCCACCAATTACAGAAAGAGGTCCATTTAATAGTGTGATTTAACCCAGAAATATAGACTGCTGATTACAGACCTACATTTTTTCACATTCCAGAAGAAGTTACTTGTAATAGTGTAATATAACCTAGAAATATATATTGTCAATCACAGACCCACAAGTGCTTATGGATAATGGATGAAGTTTTAAGTAATACTGTAGTGTAATCTAAATCTATATTTGCCTGTAGCTAATCCCATTATACATACCCTAAGGATATCAGCCCACTATAATTTTTTAACTAAAATAGACTTATAGACCGATTATACTGCTGCCTCATCAAAGACAACTTCAACTTGCCGATATATTGTTTATGCTAGTCAGTTAGAAGGTAAACCCTTTTGTTTATGCTCTCTACATCAATATGTGTTAATTCAATTGTGTTCGCCCTACTTGACATTGTTGTAATAAGGTGATAGGCAGCCTCTCTGCAGCATGAATTGTGATCTTAATGCCCTTGAGTGACATTTACCTTTTTATTTGACATGACTCTAGATAGCTAGAGGAGAAAGTTCGGAGTTTGGAGAAAACCCGAGGTATTGTCATAGCCAGCTTGTCGTGTCTGCTGTCCGTGTCAAGGTTTGTAAAGGTTTTTAACATTGGCTCTTCATATGTAGATGCACCTTGATGAGTTCTACACGCCACACCCATTTTTGGGTCACTAGGTCAAAGGTCAAGGTCACTGTGACCTCCAAAAAGAAAAGAAAAAAATCTGACAAGCTTTCGCAGCCGAGTGTGGCACCCGTTATGCGGTGCTTTCGTATTTTAATATAAATTAATTGATTTTTACAGAACTTGAAAAGAACCCTTGTTTAATTCCCAGCCTGGGAACAAGCTTTGCATGGCAATTGTTCATGAAATAGTTTTTGTAGCCATTTTCTACTTCCCTTTGATTCACGTAGGGTATTTGTCAGTTACTGGCAGTTACCCAAGAAAAGTACTATGTTGAAAATGGCACAAAATTCAACCAAAGAAACAATGTGTGTCAATGATTCATCAGTACTCTTGATGTTTTAAAAATTCTAAACTCTAGGTCTAATATGCCTATAATCATTGAATTTCAGTTGCTAGACAAAGTTGTGCCAAAAATTTCTATTGGAGAATGCGCCAGTGGTCATCGTGAAGAGAACAGAAAGAAAAGTCGGGACATCATGATGCTGCCTCGTCAGTATTAGGCAATCAATTATGAAACAAAATCGCTTGCATGTTTTTATGCCCCCGGTAATTGGCATATAGCAGTTGAACTGTCCGTCAGTCAGTGTGTCTGTCCGTCCGTCCCAAACAAAACTTTAACATTGGCCATAACTTTTTAAATATTGAAGATAGCACCTTGATATTTGGCATGCATATGTATCTCATGGAGCTGCACATTTTGAGTGGTCAAATTTCAAGGTTTACATCATCTTTCAAGGTCTAGGGTCGAAAAAACAAAGTCAAGGGAAGTAATAAGCTTTAAATGGACATAGTTATCTGACCTGCCCACGTATATATTTTTGTTAAATAAATCAAAGCGGCGCAGTAGGCGGCATTGTGTTTCTGACAAACACATTGTGGTACAAGGTCAAGGTCATCCTTAACGGTCTACTGTAAAAAATACAGATTTAAGGGAAGTAATAAGCTTTAAAAAGGGAGAAAATTATTCAATATTGAACATAGCCACTTTATATATTTGGCATGCATGTGTATCTCATGGAGCTGCACATTTTGAGTGGTGAATCTACAGTCACGGTAGTGGCTTTAATTATTTGCTACTAAAAATAGAGATTTGTTACAGACAATTATTTTCAAGGGAAGTAATTTATATAATTATAAATTTCATATTATATATTTCCTTACCAAGAATTGAAGTTCTTTTCACAGTTACTGTACAGATTTATTATTTTGATTATTTATAACCCAAATGATTGATTTTTCAAAGTTTTTTTTTAATGATATAATTATAATTTCTTTGATGTTCATTACATACCTGTGGACTTATGTCCATAGATACATGATCAATTCTGGCTATGATCTCTTTTAAACCACAGGCCTTGGTTGTCAGTGATGTCTGACATGGTCATAATTGACTGTGAGACCCCCCGGTTGGATTGGACATAATTCAAGGGAAGTAATAACCTTTAAAAGGAGATGATTTCTATACATACCAAATGATAAATAGAAATTTTATTTCAATGTGGCGCAGTAGGGGGCGTTGTGTTTCTGACAAACACATCTCTTCTTTAAAAGCATATCTTATATGTGCTTTTTTCAATTATGTTAAATAAGTAAATGTTGTATCCCATTATCAGACGTGCATAGTGGAAAATGAACTCAACTAAGCATTTCTGACATGTATGAATAAAGCTATTAAAATAGTTTTGTAATTTAGCTCAATTGAGTTCAAGGTGCTAATTGTGAGCTTTTGTGGTGGGCGGCTCAGACGTTTGTCAAGTGTAGTCTGAGTCATCAACAAATTGCTTCAGACAAATTATTTCCTTCTAAACTGCTGTGCAGATTTCAATGAAACTTCACAGAAATTATCCTTGAGTGACTCTCATAAGATGATGGGGTCCTCTGCATTTGTAGGTCATCAGAGCTAAAAAGATATTTAATATTTAAAAATTCTCCTATGCAATTATGAGAGTACGGGGTTTTAAATATAGTGTGTTTCATTGTATAGTGATTTTCTACTAAGTTCGAATTTTGCCCCTGTTGTCAAAACTGGCCATGCCCCAGGGTTCATAATAAAGACTTATACAATAAACAACATCTAAAATCTTCTCTGAATCTTTAATGCTGCAGTTTAATATTTGGTGTTCAACATTGTATGGTAGACCTCTACAAACTTTATTTGAATAATGCCTCTGAGATAATAATTAGCCCTCCCTCTGGCTTACTTGTTTTTCTCATATGTTAGTCAAAACTTCAAAAGTCTTATCTGAAACTGCAAGGCCCATAAATTTGGTATTTAGTATATAACTTTATATGGTGGTCTTAAAATAGTGCATGATGCTCAATTCATGCGTTGGGGATAAAAACTTGCCATGCAGAAGGGGTCAAATCATTAATATACAGTTATATAAACATTTTAAAATCTTTTTTCTCAGAAACCTAAAGGATCAGAGGTTTTATATTTGTTGTGTATCATCATTATATAGTGATACTCTACCAAGTTGGCTCTAATTTGGGATCAGCTTGTTTCCATTATATGTATAAAAACAAAACTTTAACATGTTTATCCTTTTAAACTCCAAAGCCCAGAGTTGTTTTTTTTTGGGGGGGGGGGGAAGGGGAGGGGGTAAATTATGTTATGGTCCCATATTAAGTTTGTTCAGGTGAGGCCCTATAGTCACTTGTTTTCCCTACAGTTCATGTATTTATTGAATACTTAAATTCTTCTTTTCAGAAACAGCAAGGCCCAAAGGTTTGGTTTTTATCATGAAACATTATATTAATGGATCGCCTAGCAAGTTTGTCCTTTGAAAAATCTGATGAAATCATGCCCTTGGGTTCAAATCTGGGCATCTTGTTTCTCTGAAATTACAAGGCACATAGGCTTAATATTTGTATTTAATATTGTATTGTGGCCCTCTAGTTTCTTCAAATCATACCACTGAGGTGAAAACTCAGTAAAAGTATTCTCTTGTGATATTGTTTGTTGATTTTCATTGTTCCTTTTTTTCTTGCTTTACACAGAATGAGAAATCTAGGGCTATCTTTGCCTTGTTGTTTTCAAGACTTGGTGTTACAGTGTTTTATTAGCTTTGCTAAACAAACTATCTGTATTCAACACTTACTTGTGATTCTCAATTTTGTCAAATTAGTTATTTAAGATCAGATTTGATTCATACTTTGACAAAACAACACTTACCTGACATACCACAATGGACTCCACCCAAACCATCCCCCACGCCCCACCCTAGAATCCCCCCCCCAAAAAAAAAATGATTTTTTCTTTCTTTTTTTAGCTCACCTGAGCGATAGCTCGAGGTGAGCTATTGTGATCACTCAGCGTCCGGCGTCCGTCCGTCTGTCTGTCTGTAAACAATTTGTAAACATCTTCTTCTACTAAACCATTGAGCCAATTTCAACTAAATTTCATGTGGAGCATCCCTAGGTCATGGGACAAAAGAATTGTTAAAAAAAATTTGATCGCATAACCAAGATGGCCGCCATGACCATATATGGTAAAAACCTTAAAAAATCTTCTTGTCAGAAACCACTCATCAGATTTTCAAAAAATTTCACAGGGATGACCTTTGAAGGCTCCCCTGAAAAAGTTGTTCAAAGAAATTTGATTCGTCAAAAAACATGGCCGCAGGAGCTCGTTGAACTTTGCATGTTTATTCGTTTTTGCCTATTTTGTGAAAACTTTAAAAAAACTTCCATATTTTTTGTCCGATCCTTTCCAAATTTGCACAGTGTCTTTATATCAATGAGGACACAAACCCTGCAAAAAATGAGCATTATTGGTCCATGAAGTACAGAATTACCTCCCCTTGAATTGAGAAAATGGTGTTTATACAATAAAGTCCAAATTTTTCATCCAATTCTTTCCAAACTTGTAAGGATTTAGCATGGTTCAAACAAGGGAAACAACTACGGTTTATGCATGTTCTTTTTATTACAGAATTGCCTCCCTTTAATTCATTCAAAATCTCATTTTACAGCAGAGATTCCAAATCTGACCTGTAAATGAGCCCCATATTTACTGCCAGTGCTAGGTTACCTTTTCCCATTTGATCATTCTTAAGTATTGGTCTTGTAATGCTGCTACTGCTTCTGCTACTGCTACTGCTACTATTACTACTACTACTACTACTACTACTACAACTACTACTACTACTACTACTACTACTACTACTACTACTACTACTACTACTACTACTACTACTACTACTACTTCTTCTACTACTACTACTACTACTACTACTTCTACTTCTACTACTACTACCACTACTACTACTACTACTACTACTACTACTACTACTACTACTACTAGTACTACTACTACTACTGCCACCACCACCACCACCATCACCACCACCACCACAACCACCACCACCACACCACCACCACCACCACCACCTTCTACTACTACTGCCACTACTACTACTACTTTTACCACTACTACTACTACTACTACTACTACCACTACCACTACTACTACTACTACTACTACTACTACTACTACTACTACTACTTCTACTACTACTACTACTACTACTTCTACTACTACTACTACTACTACTACTACTACTACTACTACTACTACTACTACTACAACTACTATTACTACTACTACTACTACTACTACTACTACTACTACTACTACTACTACTACTACTACTACTACGCCACCACCACCACCACAACCACCACCACCACCACCATTCACAGTGACAACAAACGTATTCACACAATGGCTGCTACTACAACTTAAAGCCCATATAGGGGGGCATGCATGTTTTACAAACAGCCCTTGTTTCTATGGGATTTTAACCACAACTGTTCATGTTTATCTCCGACACATATTTTTAGGTCACCTTTCATGAAGTGACACGGTGAGCTTATGTGATCGTGTGATGTCCGGCGTCCGTTGTGCGTGCCTGCGTGTGTACGTGCGTCCGTCCGTCAACAATTTGTTTGTGTAGACAGTAGGTCACAGTTTGCATCCAATCTTGATGAAATTTGGTCAAAATGTTTATCTTGATGAAATCCGGTTTGGGATTGTATTTGGGTCATCTGGGGTCAAAAACAAGGTCACTAGGTCAAATAATAGAACAACCTTCTGTAGACAATAGAGGTCACAGTTTTCATCCAATCTTTATGAAATTTGGTCAGAATGTTTATCTTGATGAAATCTGGGTTGGGATTTTATTTGGGTCATCTGGGGTCAAAAACTAGGTCACTAGGTCAAATAATAGAAAAACCTTGTGTAGACATTAGAGATCACAGTTTTCATCCAACCTTTATGAAATTTGGTCAGAATTCTTGATGAAATCTGGGCGGGATTGTATTTGGGTCATCTGGTGTAAAAATCTAGGTCAAATAAATAGAAAAACCTTGTGTTGACAATAGAGGTCACAGTTTTCATCCAATATTTATGAACTGTTGTCAGAATGTTTATCTTGATGAAATCTGGATTGGGATTGTATTTGGGTCATCTAGAGTCAGGAACTAGGTCACTAGGTCAAATCATAGAAAAACATTGTGTAGACAATAGAGGTCATAGTTTTCATCTGATCTTAATGAGTCAGGTGAGCGATTCAGGGCCATCATGGCCCTCTTGTTTTCTGAAAGATCATCTATGAAATGACCACACACCCACATTATACATGTCTTACATTATACTGTCAAGCACTGGAATAGTTGAGCCCGCTGTCCTCTGACAGCTCTTGTTTGAATGCACCATTCAAATCATCTTTCTGTCAGAAGTTAAAAATAAGTTAAAATACCAATATTTGTATCCTATCATCATCTGCAAATTAAAAAAACAGCCTGATCTAGTCCTCAATCTAATTGACACAACATGCATTCCTATTAGAATCATTGTTTTCAGCGGAGAGGGCAAGGCCATATCTGCAGACAATAGAGATGTCAGAATCTGGGACTGACTTCATCAACGCTGTCCTCGTTGACGTAAGTCTGTTACTTAAAGTGCAACAATAATGATAATGTTAGTAGTTAGAATTGCATTGTTGTATGCTTCATTTGATACTTCAAAACAGTACCTTAGCATAGCTTCTGTAGCAATATATTGTGATAAATTGCAAAATTGCGCCACAGAAAATCTTTTGAATGGTATTGTTGCTAGAAAAATTCAACTATTTAGATGTCTTGTTTGTGTTATAAATATACTGCAAAAATATTCTTTCTTTAATTTTTTTTAAATTAAGAGAAACAAATATTGAATCATTAAAGAGACTGCGGTCCCAGACTGTTGAAAACAGTGAAGTGCCCAAATGGCAAACAACAAATAGGCCATGCTCTGTGAAAAAGAGGTTTAATGCATGTGCGTAAAGTGTTGTCCCAGATAAATCTGTGCAGTCTACACAGGCTAATAAGGTACGACACTTTCCACAATAACATTTTGCTAAGACGAGACTGAAGTGCCTAACTGACAAACAACAAATAGGCCATTCTATGTGAAAAAGAGGTTTAATTCATGTGCGTAAAGTTATGTCCCAGATTAATCTGTGCAGACTGCACAGGCTATTCTTGGATGGCACTTTATGCACATACATGAAACCCCCTTTTCACAGAGCACGGTCCAAATATTTAAGGCAAGTGACCCATGACCCATTTTGCACTTACATCCCCAACTCAATATGTCAACAGGGCTTTCATCAAGAAAGCAGCTACATAGTGACCCAGTGGCCAATGGACGGGACCTTGAACGACATCTGGAGGCTGCTATTCGACTACAAGATCAACACCCTCATTGTGCTGCATGAAAATAAAACCACTCGGGTAGGCAATTTTCACCATCAGGTTGTTTTAATGTCACAGCATGCATCGAGGGAGGTTCACAAAACTATTGGTTGCGTGTGTGCAATTATATTACTTGTTTTTTATGTTAAGTTTGCTTTTTTTTCAATGTCAAAGCTACTTTCAATATATCAACATACATGATTGAAAATAAATTTGTATTGACTTCTTTAGTAAAGTAATGCAAATTCTATATGATTGTTTTTATTCTTTCCTGTTTATGTTTTTGTTTACACATTGTGTCCATGTTCACAAGTTAATGGTGTCATGAAAGATCTCAGTTCCTTTATAAGTAAATGTTTGAGTGCAAAAAAGTAGAGTCGATCACTGTTATTGTGCAGCTGTTGACATAATGTTTGAAATAAGAAATTGTAAAGTTTGGAAGCTGTATAGAATGTGCAGTATGGTAGACCAAGCTTATTTGAGAATATAGTCCTGCTTAATATGAACACTTACTTAAGACAGTAGAACTGTATTGAGTTTGAAACTGATGATAAGGTGTAGTTGGGACTTATACAACAATGACAATTGGTTTGATGCTAAATGCTTGACATGTGTTTACAACCATTTCAGTAGGTTTGATGCTAAATGCTTGACATGTGTTTACAACCATTTCAGTAGGTTTGATGCTAAATGCTTGACATGTGTTTACAACCATTGCAGTAGGTTTGATGCTATATGCTTGCTATGAGTTTACAACCAGTACAGTAGGTTTGATGCTAAATGCTTTCAATGTGTTTACAACCATATTTCAGTAGGTTTGATGCTGTATGTTTGCTATGAGTTTACAACCATTTCAGTAGGTTTGATGCTATATGCTTGCTATGAGTTTACACCCATTTCAGTAGGTTTGATGATTAATGCTTGCCATGAGTTTACAACCATTGCAGTAGGTTTGATGCTAAATGCTTTCCAGGAGTTTACAACCATTGCAGTAGGTTTGATGCTAAATGCTTGCAATGTGTTTACAACCATTACAGTAGGTTTGATGCTAAATGCTTGCAATGTGTTTACAACCATATTATAGTTGGTTTGATGCTGTATGCTTGCTATGAGTTTACAACCATTTCAGTAGGTTTGATGCTATATGCTTGCTATGAGTTTACAACCATTACAGTAGGTTTGATGCTAAATGCTTGCAATGTGTTTACAACCATATTTCAGTAGGTTTGATGCTGTATGTTTGCTATGAGTTTACAACCATTTCAGTAGGTTTGATGCTATATGCTTGCTATGAGTTTACACCCATTTCAGTAGGTTTGATGATTAATGCTTGCCATGAGTTTACAACCATTGCAGTAGGTTTGATGCTAATTTTTTTCCAGGAGTTTACAACCATTGCAGTAGGTTTGATGCTAAATGCTTGTAATGTGTTTACAACCATTGCCAGTAGCTTTGATGCTAAATGCTTGCCATGAGTTTACAACAGTGCCAGAAGGTTTGATGTTTAATGCTTGCAAAGTGTTTACAACCATTGCCAGTAGCTTTGATGCTAAATGCTTGCCATGAGTTTACAACAGTGCCAGTAGGTTTGATGTTTAATGCCTGTCATGTGTTTTGTAGAGCACTCCATGTTTCTGGCCCAAAGTGCTTGATCAGGAGATACGCTATGGACCAATCGGTGTGAAGTACTTAGGCTGTCAGAAGTACCCTCACATCGTGATACGAGCTTTCGCAATACAAAAGGTTTGTATTCTCTACTCCTTTCCAGCTTATTATAGACTCAGTGCAATCTGGTCAGGAGCTACCCTGTCTGCTTATGAAACCATGAAACCTTGTGAACGTGGTTGCTCCTTATCAGACTGCGTGTGCTGTCCATATATTGCATAAGATGTTGGCACTATACAGCCCAGTTTTGAATGAAGGAGCTCATTGTTACATTCATTTAGGCTCTGTAAAAAGGGGGTTTAATGAATGTTTGTATATTGTCATCCCAGATTAGCCTGTGCAGTCTGCACAGGCTTATCTGGTACAAGACTTGGCTTTTATGATATTTTTTGTTTAAAGAAGGTCTTTTCTTAGCAAAAATCCAGTTTAGGCAGAAAGTGTCACTGACGTCCCTGATAAGCCTGTGCAGACTGCACAGGCTAATCTGGGACAACACTTTCCACACATGCATTAAACACCCTTCTCACAGTATTTTTCATTAGCACATCTGCACCTGCCATTCTTTTATATTATGTCCAGTATTTTGTAATTAACACATTAATTTTTTTATAACTAGAATTTCATAGCTGATATTTCAAGTATAAATTGAATAAAGAACTTTTTCCATTTTATGGGTTTTAAAATTGTGTGAAAATGTTTTATATGTTTATTGAAAAAACATTCTACTGTGTAAATTGAGGTAAATAACAAGTAAGTTTTATTCAGTTTATTTGCGGTGTTTGTGTTTAGCAGACCGGTAAGTATATGATATTCTTGATATTGACCTTTTGGTTACCTTAAATCCTGTATTATATTTGATCACCTTGTATAAGATATATTTGATTATCTTGTATAAGATATATTTGATTATCTTGTGATGATTTGTATGCTGTCCCTAAGTATTACCAATTCATATTGCACACAAATGTTTAACCCTCATGTTCTAAAGTAAGTGAATTATTGTTATCTTTTGATGACCTTAAAAACTGACAATATGGTAAATTTAAATTGCTTATCTTTTGGTGACCTTTATTTTTATGCCCCCAAAAGTGGGCATATAGTGATCGCACTGTCTGTCTGTCCGTCTATCTGTCTGTCTGTCAGTCCGTCACACTTTGCGTTTAGGTTTCTAAAAATGCTCATAATTTCTATGTCCCTTCAGATGTAACATTCATATTTGGTATGCATGTGTATATGTTCAAGGCCTTTCCATACACACACAAATTTTGACCCCTTTGACCTTGACCTTGAACTTAGGGTCCGTGTTTAGGTTTCAAAAAATGTGTTAAGGTTTCGAAAAATGCTCATAATTTCTATCAAAGCGTTTATCGGGGGCATATGTCATCCTATTTATCGGGGGCATATGTCATCCTATGGAGGCAGCTCTTTTTCTGACCTTGTGGTCACCTATATTTGCTGATCTTTTGATGGTCTATATTAGCTGACCTTTTAATGAGCTGACCTTGTGGTAACTTCAATTGGTCATCTTTTCATAACCTATATTTTCTGTCAATTTGTTGACCTTAGTTTGCTGAAATTTTGCTGTTTTACATTTGCTAACATTTCGGTGACCTATGTCTGGTGACCTATGTCTGGTGATCTATGTCTTGTGACCTATTATTGCTGCCTTTTATGTGACCTATATTTGCTGAAACTTTGGTCACCTGTATTTGTTGATTTTGTGGTAACCTAAAATTGATGCATTTTGATGACCTATTTGTGCTTTACTTTTGATTACCTGTATTGTTTGATCTTGTGGTAATCTTAAATTGCTAACCCTTTGATTAACAATATTAGCTTAATTGTTGGTGACCTTTTTTCAGTACTGATCTCTTGAATATCTAAACTGATGACCTATTATTTGTGACCTAGATGGGTTGGAACTTGGATATTTATGTTTGTTGACCTTTGTCCCCAGATATGTGGCCTTTATTTGCTGAACTTTTAGTGACACTTTATTCCTAATTTTTTTGAGGACCTATGATTGATGACCTTTTGGTAACTTGTATTGACCTAACCTTCTGTGATCTATGTTGGCTGATGTTTTTGTCCCCTACTGGTGAAACCAGAGGGGACTTATGGTTTGCACTCCGTCTGTAAACTTGAAACATGGATAGAAGGCAATATGGAGATGATGCACGTCATTTCATTTTGTTTCTATGTCAATACTTCTGGTTGCTATGGCAACAAATATTAAAAAAACAAAACAAAAAAAACAAAACATTTACTGACAATGGTGGAGTTTCACCGGTAGGGGACCATATTGCTTGGCAATCTCTTGTTGATACTTTTTCTTAGAGCTTTTGAAGACCATGGATGTTCATTTTCTGACCATTTTCTGACCTGGCATACCCCTTTTCTGAACCAGAGAAGCATAGGGATGCTGGATGTGCTTCATGGAACTGGGCGAAGGGAGCCAATTGTGGTGAAGATGTTCCAGTTCACAGGCTGGCATGCCCGAGATCAGACCCCGACCCCTACCAAGGCCTTTCTGTACATGATGGGTGCCATCAGAGACTGGAGAGGAACCACTACCTCCAGCAAACCTGTCTGTATCATGTCCAAGTGGGTGCAGTTTATTACAAGTATTCTGAGTGTTTTTTATGTGTGTGTTTTTGTCTGAATGTTTACTTTATTAAAAAATAACATATTTTATAACAGGACTTGGCTCTTTTGAAGAACAATTCTCACAACCAAACTAATAAGATTTTGAGACTGTATGTTTTGTTTGAAGTAACAGTAATAATCATTATAAATCTACTGGTATGTCTTATAAACTGAATATTTACAGACATGAAAATGTTGTTAATAGCCTATAGACTTTATTTCGTATGAACTTACTATCCAGTTGAACTTAACAATATAGGTTAATACTTAATTAAAGACATGTCCTTGTATGATCGTAATCCTACAATGTGTTTTAATTAAGTATCTATTGATGCCTAAGGCATAATTATCCCCCGCCATAGGCGGAGGGATATTGTTTTTGCGTTGTCCGTCCGTCATTCCGTCCGTCCTTCCGTCCGTCCGGAACTTTTGTGTCCGGAGCCATATCTTGGAAGTGCTTTGGCGGATTTCATTGAAACTTGGTATGAGTATATATATATATATATATATATATATATATATATATATATATATATATATATATATATATATATATATATATATATATATATATATATATTTAAGAGGATGATGCACACCAAATGGCATTGTACACCATTTTAAGCTCATTTATTTTTTGAAAAAAATTTATGAGCTATTGTCATCACCATGGCGTCGGCGTCGGCGTTGGCATCCGGTTAAGTTTTGTGTTTAGGTCCACTTTTATCAGAAAGTATGAATGCTATTGCATTCAAACTTGGTACACTTACTTACTATCATGAGGGGACTGGGCAGGCAAAGTTAGATAACTCTGCATTTTGACAGAATTATGTGCCCTTTTTATACTTAGAAAATTGAAAATTTTGGTTAAGTTTTGTGTTTAGGTCCATTTCATAAGGGTACAGTATAAGGACAAGTTGCATAACTCTGGTTGTCATTCTTACGGAATTATGGCCCTTTTTTGACTTAGTAACTTTGAATATATGGTTTAATTTTGTGTTTCGATCCACTTTACTTCTAAAGTATCAAGGCTATTGCTTTCAAACTTCAAATACTTTCATGCTATCATGAGGTTACTGTAACTGGCAAGTTGAATTTTACCTTGACCTTTGAATGACCTTGACTCTCAAGGTCAAATTATTAAATTTCGCTAAAATTGCCATTACTTCTTTATTTATGATAAGATTTGATTGATACTTTGACAAAACTACTCTTACCTGACATACCACAATAGACACCACCCAAACCATCCCCCGTGCCCTGCCCCCCTCCACCCCCCCCCCCCCCCCCGAATCCCCCCCCTATTTTTTTTTTTAAGATCATCTCACAAATGACCACCACACTATACCCCACCCCACCCCCCCCACCCCACCCCCACCCAAATTTTTGTTGAAACGGTTAAAAAACAAAAATATTTATTTTTATTATTATATGTTTGAAATACCGTCTTACCATCGCACCCAGAAAAAAGAAAATAGATGAGCGGTCTGCACCCGCAAGGCGGTGCTCTTGTTTAATAAAGGAGTTACGGCCCTTTGTATCTTGAAAAAATGCTTTTTTTGTGTCCGGAGCCATATCTTGGAAATGCTTTGGCGGATTTAATTGAAACTTGGTATGAGTATATATATATATATGGATAAGAGGATGATGCACGTCAAATGGCTTTGTACACCATCTGTAAATAACGGAGTTATGGCCCCTTGTATCTTGAAAAAATGCTTTTTTTGTGTCAAATATAACATTTTTGTGTCCAGAAGCATATTGGCGGGGGATATCAATTCAACGAATTTGCTTGTTGTCTTATATATAGCTTAGTTGGTATGATGTCCGCCTTGTACCTGGGAGGTTACAGGTTCGATTCCCACTGTTGAAGCATTCCTGACACCCCCCCTCCTCCCTAAAATACAAAGCACTGGTTCTTCCAAGGAAACAGACTTCAGAGCTTTTCAATAAACTTGAGGCTATTGATGCATTCAAGCTTAAATAAATAGGTTTAAACTAACTGCCTGTTTTATAGAGATGGATTCACGCGCTGTGGGGTGTACTGTACATTGGCTTATTGCTGGGATCAGCTGGAGATGGAAGCAGAAGTAGATGTCTTCAATGCAGCACGCATCATCAAACGGAACAGACCTCAAATGCTTAGCACCATGGTAAGACAAATGTGGCTTGAGAAAGAGTGCCCTATGTGGCTTGTATATTTATAGTGTATTTAGTAAAATGTGTAGTATATGTATGGGGAGTTCTTGGAAAACTGGAATTAATACATATATGTAAAGTGTCGTCCCATATAAGCCAATACTAGTTTTTTGTTTAGAAGAGACTTTCTATAAACCAAAAAAGTGGAAAGTGTCATCTCCGATTAGCCAGTGCAGAATTTGACAACACTTTACAAGTCCGCACAGGCTAATCAGGGATGACACTACGCTTTTATGGTATTTTTAGTTTCAAGGAAGTCCCTCCTTACCGAAAATCAAGTTTAGGCGGAAAGTGTCATCCCTGATTAGCCTGTGCGGACTGCACAGACTAATCTGGGATAACACTTTACGCACATACATTAAGCCCATTTTTCTCAGAACAAGGCTCATATTATCATGATTACTTTACTCTGGGCCTTGTACTCACTTACCTATTTGGAGACTACTAAGTGCTTAGGCAGGGGAGAGGGCAGTCAGCAGAAATACTTGACCAGAAAACACTTGGCAAGTACCTCAATCTGGACACCAAAACAAAACTGCATTATAGTCAAGATCATTTCTTACCCAATCCCTAGGGATATGTCTAGAGCATATCTTTAAACGGAGTGGATTTTTATTCCCCGCCATAGGCGTAGGGATATAGTTTTGTCCTTCCGTCTTTCCGTCCATCTTTCAGTCCATCAGGAATCATATCTTGGAAGTGCTTTGGCGGATTTCATTGAAACTTGGTATGAGTATATATATGGATAAGAGGATGATGCACGCCAAATGGCATTGTACACCATCTGTTAATAACGGAGTTATGGCCTTTTGTATCTTGTAAAAAATGCATTTTTGTGTGTCGGGAGCCATATCTTGGAAGTGCTTCGGCGGATTTCATTGAAACTTGGTATGAGTATATATGGATAAGAGGATGATGCATGCCAATTGGCATTGTATGATCTGTTAATAATGGAGTTATGGCCCTTTGTATCTTAAAAAATGCTTTTTTGAGTGTCAAATATAACACTTTTGCGTCAAGAAGCATATGTGCGGGGGATATCAATTCAACGAATATGCTTGTTTTTTTATCTCCCGCCATAGGTGGAGGAATATTGTTTTGCGTTGTCCGTCCGTCAATCCTTCCGTCCGTCTGTCTGGCACTTTTGTGTCCGGAGCCATATCTTGGAAGAGGTTTGGCAGATTTCATTGAAACTTGGTATGAGTATATATATGGATAAGAGGATGATGCAGGCCAAATGGCATTGTACACCATTGAATAATAAGGGAGTTATGGCCCTTTGTATTTTGAAAAGATGCTTTTTTTGTGTGTCCGGAGCCATATCTTGTGTCCAGAAGTATAATGGCGGGGGATATCAATTCAACGAATTTGCTTGTTTTCATTTTTTTTTACTAAAGTGATTTGGTCTTGAGATTGCATGTTTCACACTAAGACCAGGTCAAAGGTCATGGCCAGAGGTCATGGTCAAATAGAAAAACTTACCAATCCTATCTTATAAATTTTGCTGACTGACAAATTATTTTCTGGCGAACTTTGGTGGATTTTTAGATAATTTATCAACAGTGCTGACAATGATGCCATGTATATTTGTGATCTCTGCGCAAATGAACATTTGATCGCCATATCTTTTCAAAGAAATAAAAGAAATGGGTATTGTTATTAAAAAGGCCCAATAAAAGATGTTACTTAAAAACGAATATGCTTCTTAAAAAGTATTCCACAACTGAATTTATTTCTATGCTGTTAAGAAAAACATGCTTCATTCATCTAGATCCAAAGACAACACTATATGGACAAATTTAAGATATAAGATTTCAACGCTTTGGATATTAGTCCAACCCTTTATCCCCCTCCCCATGAATTCTTTGTAATGCCTATGTTGTCATATATTACACATTAGCCATGTTCAGGCACAACTTGGTGTAATCCATGTAACAAAGTGTCGACACAGATTAGCCCTTGCAGTTTGAACAATTTCCACAGAATCTGTATGTTTGTGTAGACGAGACTTCTGTCAACAACAACAACAAACCTATAAAAATGGATAGAGTCGTTCCTGATAAGTCTTTGCAGACTGCTAAGGCTATTCTGACATGACACTTTACACATGTGAATCTAGCCCATCGTACACTTTACACATGTGAATCTAGCCCATCCTACACTTTACACATGTGAATCTAGCCCATCCTACACTTTACACATGTGAATCTAGCCCATCCTACACTTTACACATGTGAATCTAGCCCATCGTACACTTGACACATGTGAATCTAGCCCATTCTACACTTTACACATGTGAATCTAGCCCATCCTATAATTTCTGACATGACACTTTACACATGTGAATCTAGCCCATCCTATACTTTACACATGTGAATCTAGCCCATCCTACACTTTACAGATGTGAATCTAGCCCATCCTTTAATTTCTGACATGACACTTTACACATGTGAATCTAGCCCATCCTATAATTTCTGACATGACACTTTACACATGTGAATCTAGCCCATCCTATAATTTCTGACATGACACTTTACACATGTGAATCTAGCCCATCCTATAATTTCAGGCCGAGTATATGTACTGCTACTCCTACCTGACCTTGGCTGTTCAGCTGAAGAAGGAAGCCCTGCCCAGCGTCATTCTCACAGTGCCACCTGTGATAGAGGCAGAAATAGCTGAGGGCTATGAACTCCTCACCGGATTTCAGAACATCATGAGTAGTCAGACCTCACTCACAGACTGCCATAATCAGGGCCCAAACGGGACCTGTGGTGTTTCTAATGGAGGTCATCGTGAGTTGCTAAGTAACCAGATTGACCTTGACCTTGATACTGGGATTAAGAACAATGTGAGAAATGGTTTGACCTCCAGTGCTCAGCTGAACCGGAAGTTGTCTGCCCCTAAAACTCAGGGACGCATACACAATCGCGATAAACCAGTAGTTCAAAGTGATAGTAAACCAGTCTTACACAACAAGAAAGACAATTTACAACCAGTCAGTAAACAGATGGCTTACAGTCCTTGTTGATTTGACAATCTTTGAATCAACAAAATGCTCAAGATCTAGTTGACCATATTATATTAAGTTTAATTACTTCAATAACTTAATATCTGCAGTGCAAAATTTAGCCAATTTGAATGAGCTGTTGAAAGAAGGTGATACAAATTGTAGTAATTTTTAATGTTCTGATTAATGTTTTGTTTTCTTTCTAATAATTTAGATTTAGTGTTTATATTGTTATTGTAGCATTTCAAATTTTATTATAAGCCCAAATTTGTAGCCATAACATTGTGTCATATCATTTTGTTCAGTCATTTCCATGTTTTTGCTCATGTTTTTTAAGCTCATGCTCAATTGCTCATATTACAGTTTTGAGACTTCTACCAGTAATATAAATATAAAAAATTGTGTGTGGCAAGGCATCTATCTCTATTTAGAAATTATCCCTATATTATACATTTTTGATCCTCGTGAAGAAAACATTCACGGGAGGATATAGTGGACACTTTACCGGGTATATGTCCCACTGTTTTGTTTCTGGGAGGTTTCTGGTACTCCTGGCTGAAATTCCAACAAACCTTTGTTAGAAGCTTGGTTGCCAATTAGAGATTGGTACTTAGTAAAAAGAAAATTACATTATGGGCTTGTTCTGAAAATATTATATAATGCTCAATATTTAAAATCTCTTGCATTGGCTATTTCTCATATGTACTTCTGGATAAATTCTATTGTTCAAAGAGAGTTTTAATTCATTCAGTGCTAGAACCGAGTTTTGAAGGCCTTTGCAAACAGTTTGGATCCAGATGAGATACCACAAAGACGTGGCGTCTTATCAGGATCCAAACTGTTTGCTATTCTGATAGTATTCTTTGAAAAAAAATCGAAGAAAATGCTAATTTTAGAAATTCAGCAGACTACATTTAACAGACGACAAATTTCTCTAGCATGCAAAGGGTTAAAACTAGGTCAGGTGAAGATTCTGATAAAAGATCAGTGACTTATGCTACTTGGATGACTTCTGAAGCGAGTTTTTAGTACATTTCTGTCAAGACTGTTTTACAGGGTATGTCTGTATATGACAATATGGAAATTGTCAATATAAGCCTTGTTCTTGAGAAACTGGGCTTAATGTGTGCATCAAGTGTTGTCCCAGATTGGCCTAATCAGTCTAACCAGGGGCAACACTTTCTGCTTTTTATTTTTTGTTTGTTTGAAGGCTGTCTCTTCTGAACAGTCCTGAGTAAAGTGTCTGCCCTTTTAGCCTGTGTTGACTGCACAGGATAATCTGGGATGACACTTTTAGCACATGCATGAAGTCCATTTTTCCCAGAAAGAGGGGGATCTGATGGAAGGCTAGAAGATATATGCAACCCATGCGAAAGACATTTGATAATATTTACAAAACTGTTTGACCTCGTGTCCAACAAAAAACAACAACAACTTCATCTAAAACTTTGATGAAAAATGAACACAAAACAATGAACATGTAAAAAAAACAACAGACTGGTTGATGTTTATTTTACTTCAATAGATTATTTAACTTTAAAATAAAACTGATTTTATCAACCAGTCAAATTGACTCTTTTTGCTGGTGATATAACAAACTCCTAGTGCAATTCTAAGAACCAGTCAATATTGCACCTTGTTTTGTGATGTAGGCGATCCAACAAATTTTTGAGTGGTTGCAATGGAATTTTTGAGTGGTAGATCTATTAAAAAATATGAAATTTCTTAGTGGTGTCACAAAATTATAGCTCCCACTAAATTTGTTTATAGAAAGTAAAGTCGGATATAAAGCCAATATTTATAGGAAATAAACGCTTATCAGGTTCTTACTGATATTGCTGGAAAATAAGGGTCATTAAAAAATGAAACACTAGTAATATAGGGTATAAAACAGCGAAAAAATACCTGTTGCGGCACGGATGTTGCCATCTTGTTTATGACGTGATAACACCCTCTGAGAGTATTTATGTTTTATATAGCCGTTGAAAATAACTTGTAAAATATCACAATGCTGTCTTATCTTTAAACTGAAAGTTTTACCATATGTTTTTATACAACAGAGTTCAAGTAAGTTATTTTTTGTATTCACACTTACTTAACATTGTTAATGGCATGATGATAAAAATAAACTCTACCAAAGTTTTTTCTATTTTTTGTTGAAGTAGAAGAAAGCGGTCCGGTAAAATCTGGTGAGGTCCTGTAAATTATTGGACCTCATGTCCAGTAAGATTGTTTTGTCTTTCGCATTGGTTGGACACGTTTGCAGAATAAGGGTGCTTGAATTATTAAAAATGTTTCACATCTAATCGTCTAGTACCTAGTTTGAAATTCAGTAACTTCACATAACTCAGTGGGATAAATAACTATACTGAATGCATCAATGTCTGTTCACCCACTTTATCTAATAAATAACAATGCCAACACATATCAAATTAATTATACATTTGTGTATGGTATTTTGTGGCATGTTTAAAATCAGTTTTAATGAAATATTTAGTCCTTTGATTCTACTTATTTAAAGACAAGGTTCATCCCTGTCTCAGTGCATTTATTTTGCTTGACAAATCAAATTTAGCAACATTTATCAGACATCGAATATACAAATTTTATGCCTAAATTGAATATTCAAAACAGACAAAAAATGAATGTTCAATATTGTATTTCTCTTGTAGTTTTTCAAACATTTAAATAGATGTGTCTGTAGTTCAAAGTTTAGAAAATTCCCTTTTTGACACCGTACGTATAGTGTGTACTAGAAAGACATTGTTGCGATGTAAATGTGGACTTTATTTTTTCACATGAAATGTCCTCAAGGTACCATGTTGACAAAATTCTGTCTTTTGCATAATCAGCTGATAAATTTAGTGTTTGGATTAGTTCACTGTTTAACCAGAATTGCACATATTTTAATTTCCAATTGGGAATACTTTCTGTTAAGGCGACCGAAAGACATGAAGTCTATGCAAAATACTGTAACTAGATATACTAGATGATGGGTTGTAATATAAGACTGATGCTCAATGTGTACTTGCAGTTGAACAAAGTACTTAAAGCTCAAGTCCGAAAATATGGAACAAAACATCTTTGCAGATATCATTTTCAATGGACATCTTACCAGTCAACAAACAAAAAATACACATGAAATTGTTTGAACCATGATACTTGGGTATTTTATAAATTGAGTACTTTCTCAAATAGCAAAAGTGTGTAAATGCCTCTGGTAAGAACACTATGATTGTACCTGATGTTAAGCAAAGTATATTATATTCCATTGAATGCCCATGCTCTTTTAAACAGAAACTTGACAAAATGAATTTTATACAATAGAGCAAAATTTCTGTGAAATCAACATAGTTTTCTTGCATTATATAGTTCTGATGTTGTTATGCATTGAATTTGGTTGGCAGGAGCTTTAAGTACTTTAGAGTGACATTCATGTATTTCAGATATTGTACAAATCATCCATTCATGACTGATCATGTGGTCAATTATTCAAACTTAACTTCAAATTAGAATTATATTGTAAATTTCCATAAATAAATAAATATATATATATAATATAATAATAATACAAGTTATGCATGTTATTTGCATGTTTGTTATTTACATGTGTTTTAATAATTATTATACATTTACCAAATAGTGTTTCACCTTTCTCAATGTTACATGTTTTGCTATTAAATGTATTTCACAGTTGTTTGTTACAAAAGTTGATTACTTCACCTTGTTCAAAATAAATTGTCCATGCCCAAAGTGTTTATTATTTATGCCCCTGAAGGTGGGCATATAGTGACCACATGTCCGTCTGTCTGTCCGGCCTTCTGTCTGTCCGTCACACTTTGCGTTTAGGTTTCGAAAAATGCTCATAACTTCTGTGTCGCTTCATATGTAACCTTCATATTTGGTATGCATGTGTATATGAACAAGGCCTTTCTATACGCACACAAATTTTGACCCCATTGACCATGACCTTGAACTTCGGGTCTGCGTTTAGGTTTCGAAAAAGCGTTTTTCAGAGGCATATGTCATCCTATGGTGACAGCTCTTGTTTAATTTACATGTTTGTATCTTGAAATAGTTCTATGAGGTAAAATTGTACCAATTCTAAAACAATACTTTTATATTTTTGTACTTCTATCTAAAAATAATAAGAAATGTATTGGGTAAACCAAAATATATCTTAGCTAGGCTAACTTTAATTAAGAAGTAAGACAACCATTCTAACCTAGGGGGTGATGGACTTGGATATAGCCTTATGGCTATCTGTGAGATAAAACATGTCTTCCTGGACAAAGAAACAGCTCCTGTACCAGGATGAAGTTGGATAAAAGGTTTGCATTATCATCCCAAGTGGGAATACCCAGTAGGTACCACAAAATAGGCAGCATGCAATCAAGAGGGGCGCTCTTACTTCTAGTCTCAGGGTATGGATACCTTGAAAAACTTGCTCCCTGTGCTCACATGGAAAGTCATTTGGCCATGAGCTAGCGGCGATGTAACATCTGACAAATCCGACTGCTAACATGCCATGGTGACAGTAACATAATACAATATGAGATGAAAACAATGAGCATTGTGCACGCTCTGTAAAATTAAATCCGTACCTTGATGGAGTCCACATCAAGCTATTGGTGTACTTGTGAAATGTTCATGTTGAGCAGGTGGAAGGGTCAGGTGAGCTACTGGCCAAAACCCCACCACAACCAGAAAGAGAAACAAATTTAGTACCAACATCATGCACTGGCAGACAGAAGGGATGGGAAACAAGAAGACATGGAATTTATTAACAGCATCAACATCTGCTACATTAAGGTAACACACCTGAAAAAGGTGGTGTACAAGGTGTTAAAAAGCAAATGTAAGTAAATGGAAAAGATATGAGTAATTACCCTGGCTTGGTGTCCCTCCTAGTCCTAGTTTCACCAGCATTGGACTGTATGAACCAACCAACTTCAACTTCCAATGACCTCACTAGTTGAAAAATTCAAGCTCGCCAAAAGAAGAGGTGTGGTAACCCTCAAAGAGTCTTCAGATGACATGATATGGAAGGCAGGCATCGAGACACGCCCCCTGCGAAAGTGGTCAGCAAACCAGGCAGTCGTATCGGGCTACAACACAAAGACATCGTAGGAACCACAGCTGTAGGAAAACAATGCCTTGGCAGTACAAAACCACAACGCTGGAGTACAGCCGGTAAAAAAGAAAGAAGCCAAATGGTCCAGCAGGAGATCAGGCTTTTCGAAGAGGAAGACAGGTGAGCCAGAGCAGTCGGGATGGACAGTGAACATGGACACAATGGCAGACCACAGAAAGACACCTAACATGGGCAGACATTTGGCACTACGAACCACTACGACTCAAATTCCTACTGAGATCCGTATATGATCTGCTGCCATCTCCAGTCAATCTACACAGATGGGGGTTAGTGGAAGACCCAAAGTGTCAGCTGTGCGACAAACCAGAAACCATGCAGCACACCCTCATCTTGCCAGACAGCGATAACACAAGACCCCTAACAGATTGAGGCACGACACGCACGACACGGTCCTCAAGGAGCTAGCAGACATACTAGAGCGGGAGAGAAGGAAGACAAGACCGACCAACAAGAAGGCATTACCAACAATCAAATTCGTCAAGGAAGGACAAACTGCCAAGAAGGTAAGAAACGCAGCAACAGCTATACTAGATGAATCAGAGCTGGTATTTCCAGACATAGTCCTCACCACATAGAGACCAGACATAGTAATATGGTCTCCAAAGGACAAGAAACTGGTGATGATAGAACTCACTGTACCCTGGGAGACTAGGTGTGATGAGGCCTATGAGCGGAAGATGGGAAAGTTCACTGAGCTACAAAAACAGTGTAGAAGGCGTGGTTGGAGTGCCTCGTTGTTCCCCGTGGAATTAGGGTGCAGAGGATTTCGTGCCCAATCTGTATGGAGAATGCTCAGCAACCTTGGGGTCAAGGGAGATGACAGGAAGAGGGCTGTAGGCAGACTCCGACAAGCTGCAGAAAGGGCATCCAACTGGCTGTGGATGATTGGATGATTGACTGGAGATGAGAGAGGAGAAGAGCTGGACGCTAAACCACTGACACGTAGTGTTTGGCCAACACTGCGGATCCGCTGCCCGGAGAGTTGTTGATGGGCAGTTCCCAGCTGATGAGTCAGACAGTGGTTTGTGCAGTAGTATCTGTATTCTACGCAACAGTCATAAGAGTGGTAAAAGGCGTTTCCTTACATTTCACTTGAGCTGATCACTAGGACCAATCATAGAAAAAATACGTTCAAATACTTGAATTGAGAATAGCTCATTCGATAGATAGTTCTTGTTCACGTTTTTCTGTTCAGCTGAAGTCCCAACGTCAAAATGATACCATTTTAGTTGTTTGTAATGCAAGCCCCCCCCCCCCCCCAAAAAAAACGACATGAAAATGCAAAAATATTCTACCCAAACATGGCTGTTTTTACGATCTACCACTCCGCAATCGTCTGATTGCACAGAGTCGTAAGCCTTGTCATCGAATATAAAACAAATAAGTTTGTATTATATTGTCTTCAGAAAAGAATTACATGAAAATAATAATATTGTTCGCACACTTGCATGTGCACGTGCATCACGAGGAACCACACACGCGCTTATTCTGGACAGAAGTGTCAGAGCGTCATTGATGAATATTTTTAATGTAACTTTGTAATATGCTCTCAAACAGCAGTGTAAGAAATCGGAAGTTCATATCTTGAGATTTTTATCAGAAATAAAAGTAAACACGCGTTGCGTTAGAAATGCATTTGAGTTTGAGTAGGTACCTTTCACGGTGCCTATACCACGTGACTTTTTAAGATCTGTGTGGGGAGTTAAATGTCAACAAAAGCACGACGAAGGTAAGATTTTTAAGGATAACTTTTTTAATATGTCATCATTTTCAATGGGATAAAGTAGAGAGCCCGCTCATTCATGAGAGTTTTCTATAGGTATCATGATTTTGTAAAACAAATGAATATTTTTTCAGTAAAGTGCAACCGCGCGTTTGAACGGTTAGAAAAAGGTAGGATCAGTGTGGGGACATTATTTTATTATGACACAGAAACATCACCTCTCGTGAAATAAAGCAATAAACTTTATGGGCGGAGCTTACACTATATCATTTTGCATTCTTTTTTCAGGTTTCTTTCATATATTTATGAAAACAAAATCAAGAAAAATATTCTAACAGTAATCTGATCTGTGTGGTATACGTGTTTAGAAGGATCTGTGTGGTATCCATGTTTCTACAATTTACGGATAAATTGAGATAATAACGACAATATATATATTTTTTGATTAATTTCAATTATTTCAATACAACAATTACTACTACCAATACTACTATTACTACTACTTCTGCTACTACTACTACTACTACTAATACTACTGCTACTACTACTACTACTACTACTACTACTACTACTACTACTACTGCTACTACTACTACTACTGCTACTACTACTACTACTACAACTATTACTACTACTAGTAGTAGTAGTAATAGTAGTAGTAGTAGATCTATTATTATTATTTAAAAATTAATTCATTTCAGTAATCACCTATTTGGCCCTAGTGAGCGGACAAGGGTTAAGGGAAGAAAAAACAGAGGAAACAGTTTCACGAGACAGGAATGCTATACAGAAGGGGACACTAGGAGTAAGGTGGGAGCGGGCGAGACGAAACGATAGCAAACTGTTGCCAACAATAAGAATGCGGATAGACGCACACAATGGAGATTTTAATTCTGACACAAATTCTGCAATAGAAATTGTGTCAAATATTACACAGGTTGACAAAAAGCAAAGGCATGTTCTTTCCGGAGTAATACGTATGTTTTAAAATCAAATTTGGAATACAAACTGATAAAACAGAATCCACCAGACGTATTGGCTTGTCATTTTGTTGTTATTTAAAGTTTAAGGTAAACGGTATGTTTATTAAAAACAAAATACTGGTCATAGTAGAAACATATATATATGTGTGTGTTTGTGTGTTTTATTTCATATATGGAATTCATATTGTTGCATTAGTTTATTACATAGTATAGATATTGACAATCATTCGCCATGTGTTGGTGATAATTTCATGTTATAAATTATGTCGTTGTATTCAGTGTAACAAATGTATGCTTATCTTTAGCGTTAATTATTTTGAAGAGAATATAAAATGTAAATGAATAAATATTATATAATATGATTATATATGTACGATTCTCCTCTTGTGTTGTGAGGGATGCAGCTCTGAAGAATGTCAAGACGTATTTCGAATTGAGGAGTATTGATTTGTATACACAACCACATTGCATACATTGTTTACTGTCAATTACCACGGCCTAGAGTAATTATAAGCAGGCAGTTAATTATGTAAAGCAATCGTGAAAATCCTTAGTATTAGAAACCCTGGCTGCTTATGATTATCGAACTAGCTCGTGACAGCGGTATTTAAAATTGAAACCAACGAAAAAACATCGCAAAACTTTAATCAAGTTATAATTAAAAAAGAATCACAGATTCGATAATACAAATCACAGATGCGATATATTAATGAATAACGTAAATCCAAATTATTGCACAATTATTTGAGATGATTTCAAACACACAAACGAACTAAACGAAACCTAAAAATTAATCAAATTCGGATAACTTTAGAATCATTTTGAAAAGTAAAGTAAAAGTAAAACAACGAATAAAATAACGAAAAACGATAATGAAGTTACACAGACAAACTGTAAACTATTATGATTTTTAATCAGTATTCACGGATTTATGTGAAGTCCTCACGTATCGAGAAAAGTTTGTTTTGCGTGTGTACGTTTTGAAACACTCCTCACTACTGTAACACTTGTCATGCATGTGGGTATTGGCGTGCTCTCTGAGGTCATTCTCACTCCTAACTGCCAACCCACACTGGTAACATTTCACCAATCCCTCTTTTTTTGCACTTTTCTCTCTAGCCACGAGTAGGTACTTGTCCGCAAAGCTCCTGCCGCACTGTACACACACGTGATATTGGGGTCCTTTGTTCGTTGAAGCCTTCTAAGATTGTAGGCATCCTGAGAAAAAAACAACATATTTTATTCACGTGACATTTCAATGCGTAAACACGTTATTTCAAAAAATGTTAGTATCTGAGGACACGCGTTCGTTAGTTTTAAATTACAAACGATTTGACGATTATTAAGGTATTTCAAAATACAACATGTATATGATAACCTGAGAGATGAGATATATTGTATATTTGTGTTGTTTCAAGAAAATCCGTTCATCTGTTTGTTAGCATAACTGTATAAAAAATGTAACTATTTTTAAGGTATTTAATCTTACCTGAAATGCTTTCCCACAGCAGTTATAGTTTCCAGAGTTAGCGTGTCCCCTAATGTGGCGCAATAATCCAGCTCTGGTCTTCGACATTTTTCCGCGTTCGGAGCATTGAGCCATACCTTAAAGCAAATATAATATCAAAAATAATATACGATACATTTCTTCACCTGACAGTAGTGTTTGGCGCCAAAATAAAAATGGAATTTGATACAATAACATAAAGTATACACTTATTTAAGGTAAGCATGGACTTGTCATCGATTAAGATGCTCCAGCGTAAGATTTTAATATTATAATGGGGATTGTACAGCATGCCTGTAAATCATAATTATGTATTAGTTTAACAAGCGGTGCAAGCGTAGTGTATAGCCATTATGTGTTTTACATGCTAGCGCATTTAAAAATCCCGTTTCAAATACATTGTTGACAAGCATTTTCTTAAACAACTAAATAGAACTGAAAAACTTAAAAACAGTATACCACACAGATCCGTTGAAAAACGTATACCACACAGATCATATTACTGTAAGAATAGTTTTCTTGAATTTTGTTTCGTGAATAAATAAAAGAAACCTGAAAATGGATGCAAAATGATATAGTGTAAGCTCCGCCCATAAAATTTATTTCTTAATTTCACCAGAGGCAATGTTTTTGTGTAAAAAAAAGAATGTCCCCACACTGATCCTACCCTTTTCTAACCGTTCAAACGCGCGGTTGCACTTTACTGAAAAAATACTTATTTGTTTTATAAAATCATGATACCTATAGAAAACTCTCATGAATTAGCGGGCTCTCCACTTTATCCCATTAAAAATGGTGACATATTAAAAAAGTTATCCTTAAAAATCTTACCTTCGTCGCGCTTTTGTTGATATTTTACTCCCCACACAGATCTTAAAAAGTCACGTGGTATAGGCACCGTGCCTTTCTGGTATAGGTCCTAGTTGCAATAATTCAACTCTCAGCATTATAACCCACAAGGGTTGCCTGGAGTCTGCTTATATGGTAAAGTATAGGTCCGTTGTTTGAGTGTTAATGCATGAGCTAATAGTTGTAATATTGCAACTAGAGAAGGCATATATGAACTGTATATCATTTAATTTCTATCATTGTTTGCAAAAGAAAACTCCCCTAAATACTTGCGACTCCTCAATAAAAAAAGAAACTGTGGTCATAGGTCATGAATATCAAGTTATCATAAATATCAATAATATAGGAGTCTTATTAATATAATAACAAAATTGTTCGGTTTAAATTTCATTACAAAAAGATGTCATTTAGCTCCCGACGCTTAACACCACGTCGCCGCGTGATCGATGAATGAACTCTTCTACAGCAGCGTGCAAACACATTTGGTGTTGGAACTTGGCTGAGTTAAGCAGGGGAAACGTGTGTACGTGGTTTTAAGTATTGTGGTTCGGTGGACTTCTTTTTACTTTCTTTATATTATGCCGTTCATTGTGTTCTACGATTCCGTATCGTTTAATTTATTTTGGCTGCAACAAAACTGACCACTTTAAAAGCTTCTCTTTCTCACATTTCAGTTGCATGTACAATTTTGTATCAGATGAAGGTAATGGTATATCATTATTGTTATAAGGCAATAAAGTGTGTTATTGAACATCCTATTCCCTGTTGTTGTTGCTATTGTTAGCAGTAGAAAATGCAGCACACTCGAACTCACAATACAGGGGCGTGGGAAGCAAATTGACATTGGGGCGGCGGATTGGATATGGGAGGGGGTAGCCCCCTCCCGTTGCAGGGGGCCGGGAATTTTTTTTCAAATTTTAGCATCAAATGGCGCATTCTGGTGCATTTTTATGCCTGATACCTGACCTTATTCACGTCTATTGCAGGTATATTCTAAATGACAAAAGGTGTGACAGACAGACAGACGATGGACAAGTGATCTCTATATGTCGCAGTTTGTACTTTGTAGCAGGGGACACAACACTAGGGATCATGTGGGTAAAAAGAACATTCTTCGGGATTTTTTTTTTCGCTAAATTCCGTTTTGAAAATTTGAAATTCGTTGGTTGGTTATGAGTATTCATATTGAAATGACACAAAAACGTGGTAAAAAAACATTAAATAAGTTTTTTAGAATTATCGATTTACTTTGAGTTATTACAATTTATTAAGATATCTTGAGGTATCTTTAATTTTGTGATAATTAAGGACAATTGGATTTCGGCACATTTGTTTCATGTCATACTTTCCTTTATATTAATAACCAGAGATGTGTTTGTCAGAAACACAATGCCCCCTACTGCGCCGCTTTGATTTATTTATTTTTGTTTTTTATTATATCCCTTTAAAAAATATTACTTCCCTTGTAAAAATGATCTGTACCTGCCAAATGATAAATAGAAATTATCTCCCTTTAAAGCTTGTTACTTCGCTTGGATTTGTTTTTGACCTTTGACTTTGAAGGATGATATTGACAAGTTGACCTTTCACCACTCAAGATGTGCAGCTCCATGAGATACACATGCATGCCAAATATCAAGTTCCTTTCTTCAATATTGCAAAAGTTATGGCCAATGTTAAAGTTTTCGGACGGACGGACTGACTGACAGTTCAAATGCTATATGCCACCTTACTGGGGGCATAAAAAGAAGCAAAGGCTTAGATCATTAAAGATTCCCGGGTTTAATTACTCAAGAATAAAGGGTTTTCGTTATAAAAGAGACCGATCAATTAACAACATAATTGACACATACATTACCACGGGCGGATGATGACAATCAACAATTCATGTGTCATAACCGCGAAAGCATGATGACCTTGCTTCGTGGTAAAGATATTTTCAAATGTACAGGTATTGAAAGGAAAAAAAAATGAAAAAGGTCTTTTCCGAAATTTTATTTCTACGGAAAATATTGGGGTGGCAGACGCCGCCCCTGCCGCCCCAGCTCGGACGCCTTTGCAACAGTTCCATCATCGTTATCCTCCTATAGGTAACGGTAACAAGAAGTACATGTATTATAAGAACAAGTAGTAGTACTAGGAGTAGAATAACTTAGCATTAGTTGCAATAATCCAATTCCCAGCTATAGACCCTCTGAGTACTCGTAAAAGCTCAAAGCATTACAAAAACACAACTAAACTAGCAGCAGTAAAGGCAGCAGCAACAGTAGTAATAGTACAGTCTTATTAGTATCTAAAATGCATGTCCCTAAGCAAATATGAAGACATTTCTTCTATTGGCATATATGCAGGCCAATTCATCAAAATATCATAAGTATAACTACATTCTCATTTATTAGACTATAGAAGTAGTCCAGTAGTACAGTGCTAGTGATAGTTACAGTGGTAGTTTAGTAGTATAAGCAGCAGCAAAAGAAGAAACAATTTCAGAGTAATTGATCCTATTAGAAATTGACATTGTAATTATATTGTGTTTATTGACAAACAATTTTTTTGTCATGATACATGATTTATAAACTTTCAGGTGATAGATAATTCAATAAGAATGGAAAATAAAACAGTTATTAAAGGCAATAAAATAACTACAACCCCAGGACCTAGTAGCAGTAAGAAGTCTAAATTTGAAGACACAAATACTGGATTTGTCACAGAAAATGGCGGACAAGTTTCAGCGTTTACTGAACAATCCAGAGCTGTGCCCATAGATGATCCTGCAGAACCATTTGTTGCTAGTGTGGAATCCCAAGGCAGCTTTGAGAAGGTGTCTACCCAAGAGATGCCATCTGCTCACGAGACATCTGCTAACATTATGTCGCATGCTGACAAGTATTCTTCTGCTAAAGAATATAGCGAGGAGACGTCATTGTCGGAAGATATCGTCCGCCAATTAATGATCTTTCAAGACAGGTCTTTAAGGCAAAGAAAGTCAGTGAATTATAAATATTCCAAAACTGAACACTTTGTTCATAAAAACATTGATAATTCTTCAAAAGGGGCCAATAGTTGTGAAAAAGGCACTCATAGTAAATACAGGGATGAAAATTCATTGGACAATAATTTCAAGACAAGAAATTGTATGGCTGATGTTAACAATACAACAGAAAAGTGCTCTTCTGTTCATCAAAGCACAATAAAAAGTAAAGAAAAGGTACCCTTGTTAAATAATGACACTTGTATGAAATATCACAGTTTCTATCCTAATTGAATAAATATTAACTAGGTATTTTTAGGAATCTTGCTATTAATTAAAGTAAAACATGAAATACCTGCCATCATAATAATTACCAGTACTGTACAGATGCATTCAGTTGTGTCAAACTCCAAAGCTTTTAATTTTTAGCTCGACTATTATATATGAAATATATATAGTGGAGCTATCCTACTCGCCCCGGCGTCTGCGTGAGCGTCTGCGTTAGTGTTAGCGTGCAAATGTCAAAGTTTTCGTACTACCCCAAATATTTTCTTTATCCCTTGAAATATTGCTTTCATATTTTGCATTCTTGTTTACTAACATGACCCCAACTTATAAATAAAAGCAGACAACTCTATCAAGCATTTTGTCATAATTATGGCCCCTTTTCCACTTAGAATATGCAGCAAATGTAAAAGTTTTCGTACTACCCGATTTATTTTCATTGTCCCTTGACATATTGCTTTCATATTTTGCATACTTGTTTACCAACATCACCCCAACCTATAAACAATAGCAGACAACTCTATCAAGCATTTTGTCATAATTATTGCCCCTTTCATACTTAGAATATGCATATTATTGATAAATCTATGTTAAAGTTTGTGCACTACCCCAAATGTTTCCTATATCCTTTGACATATTGCTTTGATATGTTGCATACTTGTTTACCAACATGACCCCTACCTATAAACAAGAGCAGACAAGCATATATCAAGCATTTTGACATAATTATGGCCCCTTATACACTTAGATAATTGAACATTTTGCTTAAATTGCCATAACTTCTTTATTTATGATCACATTTTATTATTACTTTGACAAAACAAAACTTACCTGAATACCACAATGGATTCCACCCAAACAATACTCCACACCCCTACCCAGAATCCCTTTCTCCCCCCCAACCTCCCCCCAACAAACAAATTACTACCCCCTACCCCCCCTACCCCCCCCTACCCCCCAATTTTTTAATTTTTTTAAACGTCATCTTTTAAATTACCACACCCCACATTATACCCCCCTCTCAACCCCCCCCCCCCCAATTTTTTTTTTTTTTTCCCTTTTTAATTTTTGAAAGATCGTCTAATAAATTATTGAATATGAACAATTTCCCCATGATGGCTTATGTTATACTGTCATGCACTCGAATAGTCGAGCGCGCTGTCCTCTGACAGCTCTTGTTCATAGCCACATTTTTTAATACCTATATTTAATTGCTATATGTTCATTAATGTTACTGTTTTTTGGTACCATAGTTCACGGGCTGAAGAAAGTTGACTCTTTGTACATATTTCGCAGTTTACAAATGGATCTGTTGTGTGGGGCAAGTTTGGTAAAGGTAAATGGTGGCCTGGGATGACACTAAATGAGCATGAGGTGGGGCGCTGTGTGAAACCATGCTTCCAGTGGGTCTATTGGCTCTCAGATGATCAAATATCCCAGGTGAGACTTGGATGAATTATTTTCAAAAGGCCTAAAGTTACAATAATATATTTGTATGCCCCCTTCGAAGAAGAGTGGGTTTATTGTTTTTCTGGATGTCTGTCGGTTAATGTCTGACTGTCTGTTGGTAGACCAGTTCGTTTCCAATCAATAACTAGTAAACGAACTGACCGATTGGTTTGATACTTCACATGTGCATTGGCCTTGGACAGTAGATGACCCCTTTTGAAATTGGGGTAACTAGGTCAAAGGGCAAGGTCGTTGTCACAATAAGAGAACATTGTTTCCGATCAATAACTCTTCAACAAATTGACCAATCGGCTTGGTACTTAAAATGTGCATTGGCCTTGGACTTTAGATGACCCCTATTGACATTGGGGTCACTAGGTCAAAGGTCAAGGTCACTGTCAAAATAATATTTCCTATCTTAATGAATGTTTCCTATCAATAACATGTCAACAAATTGACCAATTGGCTTGATACTTCACATGTGCATTGGCCTTGGACAGTAGATGACCCCTATTGAAATTGGGGTCACTAGTTCAAAGCCCTGTTTGGGGGGAATATGTCTCCGACATTGTTTCTAATATATTTACAAGGGTGGTACATTTTAGAATTTAGTATTTACAATTTATTAATTTGGTTTAACATGTTCATGCACTTAGTTACAGCAATGATTTGTGTTTGGACCAACTAGATTAATAAAAAATATTTTATGGTTTTTCATCCATGAACATTTTTTTTCTCATACAGGAAGACATCAAGGTAAATTGTTATTGGAAAATAATAATACCAGTCTTGAGTCCTTCTTAAATTGTTTTGAATTAGAAAAGTTTTAAATGGCTATGTTCCTGGTTGTCCTTAGTAGTAATAATATGCATGCAATAATAGAAATGTTGATATTTATGTTTAAGCAAATATTAAGAAATTAGAAAAGCACAGTATTGTCTATCGAACTAATGATGCTTATTAACCTAGAAAATAATTGAATGCGTGAAAATATTACTGGGCAAAGTCACGACACCACAACTTTTATGGAAAGTTTAAAGTTAAGTGCAACCTTTAAAAAAAGTTGAAGAAAACATAACAAATTTTTTGGACCCAAAATTTGATAAAAAATCAATATGAAATCGAACTAGGAAACCTGAATTAATTATGTGAATTTTAAAAGTTGAAAAATCAGATCTGGAAAAAAGTTTTAAAAAGCTTTATTTTAATAAATTGTGTTTGGATAGCGGTTTCAACTATATATTGAAGAAATTTTCATCTTTTGGGTGAAAGATTTTGCACACTCAGTGACAGTAACTAGCTGTTGTGATTCAGGTGAAGTTAGACCACATAGAAGACTTCCATGAGAACCTGTTACACAGACTCAAACAGAAGGGCACCCTCTTGGGACGGGGGATTCAAGTTGCAGTGAAGGTGATACATGTACTTTACCAATTAACTGACATACCAGTATATCACAGGATATTTGTATTGTCTACCAGTACATAGCCTAGTCAAGTAAGAAAATGTGTTGCTTGAAGTTGTTTATATCATATTACAATTCAATCAGACACAATGTCTCAAAGTTGTATTTCTTATTAAAGGCTGTGGTTATGTCCTTGTATTTCATGTTACTATGCCTCTTTATTGAGAAAGCAGACATATGTGTCTTGTTCTGTGAACATTGGGCAAATGCATGTGCGTAAAGTCCCAGTCGTCCCAGATTAGCCTGTGAAGTCTGCACAGGCTAATCAGGGACCACACTTTCCGCTTTAATGGTAGTTTTGGTTGAAAGGAAGTCCCTTTTTACCGAAAATCTAGTTTAAGCGGAAAGTGTCGTCCCTGATAAGCATGTGCGAACTACACAGGCTAATCTGGGACGACACTTTATGCACATCCATTATGTCGAGTTTTCTCAGAACAAGAGTCAAGACACATATATTGATTTCTAGTATTCCATGTGACTATGCCTCTCCCTTGAGGAAGCAGACATGTGTTGCTTTGCAGGTGTGTGAGTGCAAGTCAGTATGGCTGTTTGGGAGATGGATGGTCTGTGGACAATTTTTTTCTGCACAATGTCTAGCTCCAGCTTTGACCTTGCAGATTGTTTTAAGTGTAACTGGGAAGAAAGGAAGAACACTATTTAGTTTGAGTCATCAGTTCTGGTCTAAGGTCACAAGGCCTGTATTATGAAATTTATTTCCTAATTATGTTTAGAAAATGCTTTTACCTTTAATCATCTACTTTAAGATGCTGGTTGCTTGAGAGGAAAGGAAGATGCCTATTTTTTGGTTACTAGGTCAAAGGTCAGGGACACTGGCTTGTTACATGACATTGTGCACGCAATATATATTAAATGCTTTTATCTAAAACCACCTTAATTGGCATGCTGGTTACTTGGGATGAAGGGTAGACACATGTTTATTTTGAGGTCAAGATTTTGAGGTTAAAAAGTCAAGGAAGCAGCAATTTAACAAAACAAACCAGGCAATATTTATGGCATGCTCTTACTTTGATTGTTCAAATGTGTATGCTCCTTAGTCAGAAGGGTATCAACTTTGAAATCAGAAAGTCGAAGGTCAATGTCATAGGACTTTGCAACATGAAAACTGTATTCTCCATAGACATTTAAATCAAACATATTGTTCTGAATGAGATTTTCATCGATGCTGATTATGACCTGTGCATGTTATTGAACACTCACTTCTTTACACTCCAGATCTGTTGTGAGCGTGCAGGGATCCCACTTCCTGTGAACAATGACTTTCTGCAACACTGGGCTGCAGCAGACAGCACATTTCACCTCATCAAAGACAATGCACAGAGATTCATGCCAGATAAAGGTGAACTTTGCAGACACAGGTTAAATGGACTTAATTCATAAAACAATGTAGCTGTAATATCCTTTGTGTTCAAATCTTGTGTAAACATTATTAAACATTTCAGTTTTTAGAGTTAAAGGTATCATTTTATTTGGTCTGAGATGAGTATGAGACATATGATATCTATTAGAAGACTTATTACTAGTGCTATTTTATTGGTTAATGTTCCTGTATGTGCACTTTTATTAAAAGTAAACATTGTTGGCTATGATTTAGAGGTTACAAAGCAATCATTTGTCAACCAACACAAACACTTTGTTTTAATAACCTGTTCTGTTAATTACATTTAAAAAATACATGAAAAAAGCTTTGTCTATTATCATGTTTTATCAACATTTTAATAACGTCACTTAAAATCAACTTATCAATCAATTGAACAATTTGAATTGCAGCTCTTATAATGCCTTACTTCCCTTTTTCTACACACTAAATTATGGAGAGAATATTGCTTTGCACATGTCATTTGGTCAATGGGCAATTTTGTTTCCACGCCATAAATTGAAAAGGATTTAACCTTAAATCATGCACTTTGAAGATGCTGCTTACTTGTCAGGAAAGTTACCTATCAGTTACGATATCAGAAGGTCAATGGTCAAGGTCACTGGAACTTATAGCATGAAATAAAGCTATGTATTTTGTTTGTGCAAAACAATATATGCAGAAACATTTAATTGTTGATCATGCATTTGTAATTCTGGTGTTTATTTGTTATGAGAGGAAGATGCTTATTTATTATGAGGTCAACAGGTCAAAGTGCAATATCACTCTCTCATGTACAAATAAGTTCAGTTTATTTTCGAAATTACATCTACACAATGTTTTCCCTAATTGGTGGGATTGTCATTTGATGTTAAAGTTAGATTAAACAAATGATAAGAGGGACACATATTTTTCAGATTCACCTTTGCCATCATTTGTCATAGAAAATCTAGCACATATCAGGACTCAACTACTACCCGCGATTGATGAAGAAACTCCCAAGAAAAAACATGTGCCATGGAAAAATGAGAAGATCCAAGTTCAAAAAGAAAGCTACTGTAATGACCTTGGTGCCACAAATAGCTCTAGGGAAATGAAGATACCAACTCAAAGGAAGATCACAAATGTGATTGTCCAGGAAAGTGCTGGAGCTGCTAATGCAAGTGCAGTAAATAGGTGTAACATTTGCTGCGAAGATTCCGATGTCAGATTCAATCATCCACTCTTTCAATGGCATATTTGCATCAAGTGCAAGGTAAGGTTATCTGCGCACAAAGGGTCTCACAATTAAACTGTTTGTTTATGTTAAAACAAAATGCAGTAATAGAAACGCAACCTTGTAAATATATCTCTATTCTTTTAAAAGCATAAGTAGTTCTGAAACTGAAAGTGTTTTAGTGAAGGTAACGAATATTAAAAAAAACAGCAAATTATATAAAATCGGAAATTCTGATTTCAATATAAGGTTCTAAAGGAAGTAATCTGACAAAATCTGGAAGTTGGTGCAACTACAAAGTCTGATATAGGTTTTTGGCAGACGACCCACTGTCGCGTTTTAGTCAATGATTTGATTTGATTAAATTGTGGTTGTTTATTGTCATACATGATGGTATTAATGTCTTTGGCAAGTTAAGTGCGTGTGTGGTTTCCCTATGCTGCTCATGCCAATTGATGTATGCGAACAATATGTATTCTCTTTAGCATATTAATCTTGTCTTAGGGAAATTTGTTAAACAAGGGACAAATTTGTCACAAAACCAGGATTTCAATTTGAAAAAAAAGAATCTGATTAAGGGAGACGATGTGCATTGTTACTGATTGTTCCTTGTTACCCCCCTTGTGTCAAATTAATCTATGAACTCAAAGTGTGAACTTGACTTTGCAGTTATCAACGTAATTCTACGCAGAACACACCTTCAAGTGATGATGAACAAATGTGCCAAATGATTTTAAAATCTCACAATGAACGACATAGTTATGGCCGGGACAAGCTCATTTACGCCCTCCCGCCCACCCGTCCGCCCGCCAACATTCACCAATCTAATAACCAGTTTTTTCCTTTGGAAAAACGGTTAAAAAGTCCCCTACCCTTCCATGTTGACATCTATCCATGTTTCAAGTTTCATGAAAAATTTATGAAGAACTTTTTAAGTTATTGCAGGCTTCATTATTTTCAGCAATATTTCTAGTCTGTTTGTTGCCATAGCAACCAGAATTCTTGACATAGGAAAAAATGAAAGGACATGCATAATCTCCATATTGCCATCTGTCCATGTTACAAGTTTCATGAAAAAATATGACGAACTTTTAAAGTTATCGCAGGATCCAGAAAAGTGTGACAGAGTGACAGACACACAGAGTGCAAACTATAAGTCCCTCCTCAGTTTCACCGGTACGGGACTAATAACCAGTTTTTTCCTTCAGAAAACCTGGTTAAAAATTAGTGTGATGATCTGTGTGTACCAATTCATTTTAAAATCTGACAATAAATGACATTGTTATGGCCAGGACAAGCTCATTTATGGCCATATTTGACTTGAACTCAAAGTGTGACCTTGACCTTGGAGATATTGACGTAATTCTTTTGCATGACACACCGTCCAATGATTGTGAACAAATGTACCGAGTCATTTTGAAATCTCTCAATGAATGACATAGTTATGGCCCAGACAAGATCATTTATGGCCATTTTTGACCTTTGAACTCAAAGTGTGACCTTGACCTTGGAGATATCAAAAAAAAATCTTTGGCATGACACAGTGTTCAATCATTATGAACAAATGTACTGAGTTATTTTAAAATCTCACAATGAACAACATAGTTATGGCCCAGACAAGCTCATTTAGAATTGTTTTGCCCGCCCGCCCGCCCGCCTGCCGACATTCACCAATCTAATAACCAGTTTTTTTCTTTGGAAAACCTGGTTAAAAATATATTTATTCTAATGTTTGATTTAAAAGCATGTGTGTTCAATAAGGTGAATAACCAGTTGTTCTAAAAAAGCTTTGTAGAAAAACAGGCTTGTATTGCATGTGCAACACATATGGGATTATTTTACACAGAAGTTGTCCAATTCTATTATTATTATTTTACACAGAAGTTATATTTTAAAATAAATAATTATTTATAATGTACAATTACTAAAAACTTGCATAGTAGTATGCAAGCCCCTTTGCGAGGGTATTGTGCAACAAGGACTGCCACTCCCGCATTGGCCTGCTAAGCCACAGCAGGCCTTGCTTCCAGAAGTTACAAACAGAGCGCATCAGCATAGTCTCCCGAGACTCAGTTCTGCTAACAAACAACAAACAAACAAAGCATAGTAGTATATGAAGTGATAAGTTAACCTATTTATGCCTAGCGTCTAGAAAAAAGGTCTTGGCAACAGCGTAGACCCAGATGAGACGCCGCATGATGCGGAGTCTCATCAGGGTCTGCGCTGTTTGCTTAAAGGAATTTCTGAAAGAAATATTCTAAATATAGAAATAAATATACAAGACATCCCTAATTTTGGAAATAAATTTATCCAATTTAGAAGGATGGGAGAGTCCACTAGGCATAAATGAGTTAAGGTTGGGACAGGTGAGTTCTTGTTCAAGACAATTGACATTTTAGAGCATAAGTCGTACTGGATATATGGAAGTGGAGCTTCGGTTGACTCTGACAGCAGATATGCTTATGTTCTCAGGACAGTTTGAAGAGCAGTTTCCATGCTGTCGATGACGACGGGTGTAGCATGTTCTGCTGTGTGTGTGGGGATGGCGGGAAGATGTTCGTCTGTGATGATCTTCACTGTGGGAAAGCCTTTTGCTTTGCTTGTGTACGAAAATATGCAGGAAATCTGGCTTTTGATAAGGTTAGTAACTTGTTTGCAGGGCATTTTTTTCCTTCTCCCCAGAATGGCGGTTTTTCACTATTGAGAAGTTAGCACTGAAATTTTCATAAATTTTAGAAGTTGTTGACTAAAATTTTCACAATTTTAAAGAGTTTGAACCTAATTTTTTCACAATTTTGAAAAGTTTGTGACTAATTTTTTCTGAAAAAATGCGTCACAAAAACGGGTAAAAGAAAGCCATGTTTTTATAATGATGCATTTTTTGCTGCTTTTTGAAAAAGTATATTGTGAACATAATTTGACAATTAGTATTTATATTGCAACATTGGATAGGTATACTTAATATTTTTTAAGCTGTTCTTAGCCGATTGTTTTGTGTTCTAACTTGACATTCAGATTGCAACATTTCTAAACAAGATCAATTTGAACGCTTGGGAACTGTGAAAAGTAGATGAGATTTTAATTGCAGATCATCTTATATTGAAAACTATTTGTTTCTTTTGTTGTTGTTTGATTTATTTACACTGTGTACGAAAATATGCAGGAACTCTGGTATCTGATAAGGATGGCAAGTTGTTTGATAATGATGCATTCTTTGACGCTTTTATGAAAAGTTTATTGTGAACAATTAGGAAAACTAACAATATTAGCTTAAATTTAATTGGGAAATTACACTAAATAGTTGTATTACATTTCATACCTGATAATCTTCTATTCTAAAATGTTGCTTGGATTGCGAAGTTGCTTAACAAGATCAATTGAACAACTTAGCTGGGAAACTGTTAAATATGGACTAAATTTGAAGTGCAGATTATGTTGTATTCCAAACAATTTGATGCTTATTGTTGTTAACTTCAACACATAAGGCCTAAAATAGTGGGTATTTTAATGATACTCAACTTAAAATTTAAAAATTAATTTCTAAGTTTCTTACACCCATTTTAATAACATTAAGTAAATGTTGTTTGTGAAAAATTGCATGAATTTTAATGACTTTGAATACAGTTGATTGCAATGTCTGTCCAGCATCTTTGTCTGTAATTCCTTTTATAATGGTTTAATGGGAATTGCCTGACTTAACTTCTTTAAAGACAAAACACACATTATAGTTGTTGCTTGAACATCACAATCCAGCTGCTACATTCCCATGTTGTCATGTTACACTGTGTATGCCTTTCAGACCCATGAGACCAGCCCCTGGCATTGCTTTCTGTGTCAGGACTACAGCATGGAGACCCACGGTCAGTTGGTGCCGCGGGCCGACAGAGACCAGGAGATCCTGCACTTCTTTCAACCTGGACATGTGCCTCTAGTATTAATAGTTTATAGTAGTCAATTGAGCCACTTTCTTGGAAAACTGGGATTGATGCATGAGCTTTAAGAGCTGTCCCGGATCACACAGGCTAATCTGGGATGACACTTTACATCTTGACTGCATTTTTCATTTAAAAGAGGCTTCCTTTAAACAAAAATTTCCTTAAAGCAGAATGTATTATCCCTGATTAGCCTGTGCGGACTGGGACGACACTTTACACACATGCATTATATCCGGTATCCCAGATATATTAATTAAGTAATACAAGTACATCACAGAAAGCACTCTGAAATGAACACTGGCATGTATACAGTAAATGATTTGTACCCATGTGCTGCTTACTTGGTTACTTAAAGAACATGGTGAAATATTCAAATGAATACTAGTTTGAAATAAAAGAAATTTGTTAAAGGATTTTTAATTCATGATGGATTATTTTGTTAAAAAAGAATGAAAAATAGTTGGGACATAATTTTTTAAGTGCAAAAGTGATGAATTCAAATGTGAACATGTTTGAAGTAAAACAATGTTGTACAACTGAATTAATTGAATTGTCTTTCAATTTTTATGTCCCCCACCCACTATAGTGGAGGACATATTGTTTTTACCCTGTCTGTTGGTCTGTACGTTGGTCTGTTTGCTCCAACTTTAACATTTGCAATAACTTTTTCAATATTCAAGATAGCAACTTGGTATTTGGCATGCATGTGTATCTCATGGAGCTGCACATTTTGAGTGGTGAAAGATCAAGGTCATCCTTCAAGGTCAGAGGTCAAATATATGTGGCCAAAATCGCTCATTTTATGAATATTTATGCAATATTGAAGATAGCAACTTGATATTTGGCATGCATGTGTATCTCATGAAGCTGCACATTTTGAATGGTGAAAGGTCAAGGTCATCCTTCAAGGTCAGAGGTCAAATATATGTGGCCAAAATCGCTCATTTTATGAATACTTTGGCAATATTGAAGATACCAACTTGATATTTGGCATGCATGTGTATCTTATGGAGCCGCACATTTTGAGTGGTGAAAGGTCAAGGTCATCCTTCAAGGTCAGAGGTCAAGTATATGTGGCCAAAATCGCTCATTTTATGAATACTTTGGCAATGTTGAAGATACCAACTTGATATTTGGCATGCATGTGTATCTCATGGAGCCGCACATTTTGAGTGGTGAAAGGTCAAGGTCATCCTTCAAGGTCAAAGGTAAAAAAATTAATAAATTCAAAGCGGCGCAGAAGGGGACATAGTGTTTCTGACAAACACATTCAGGGGTTTTTTTTAGAGAAAGGGGAAGACGCTGGACGCTGGGTGAAAGGGGAAAAAAAGAGTGCGAAAGAGACATATTAGGGGAAAAAATAAAAACTGTTCATTTCAATGTCTATAACTCATCAAAAGAGGCTTGTCTCCGTCCTTTTTGTTCTAAAACACATTTAACACGTATTAAAGTCAAAGTCCTTAATTAAGTTGCAGGTGTAGATCTAATTATGGGAAATGTTTTCAACTATATTTCTGTACTTGGGCCGGGGGACGATGTCAATTTTGTGATTTCAATTTCATGATGAATGGGTTGACGATCTTGATCTGCTACAGTATTGGAAGGGAAAGGAGCAGCAGCTGCCGATTATCTACTTTCACTTTCACAATGTTCGATGTTGATTACCTCAGAATCCTGATTGATGGGTTATAACGGTTTTCGATGATTCTTTCTTAAAAAATGCCTCGATGCGTTCAGTATCTTCCGAGTCCGAATGTTTTATTTTGTTTGTGTAAGAACGCCAATTGTGAGACATTTTTTTCTGTTTTCACGTTTATATCTTACTCCTATAAATATGAGGTCGATTTACATCGATTATATCTTGGCTTGCACATAGCCCGGATGAAAATTCGACTGGTTTCTGGTAATTTATTGACGAAACACCCTTCTCGCGCAAGACCGGTATCCAGTTAAATAGTCACATGATTATTACGATTAGTTGCCCAGTTTACATAACGTTATTTAAGAGCTATATTTAGAATAACTGGGATTCCCAGATTTTTTGTGTTCGTCTGGAGAGAGAGAGAAAGATCGTTGTACATGGTGCAAATTGGATAATTGTCGAATGCCCAAAGGAAAAATAAACATTTCTTTGAGAGAAAATATTATATTTTGGTGAAAAATGATATTTTTGGTGGGGAAATTGTATTTTGAGGGGAAAAATTCTGGTAGGGGAAGACGCCGAATATCGGTGTCACTTTCTTAGTAAAAAAAAACCCTGACATTTTTATGATATTGTTTTTTGCCCTGTCTGTTTGTTGGTCTGTTTGTTTGCATCAAACTTTTACATTGGCCATAACTTTTGCAATATTGAAGATAGTAACTTGATATTTGGCATGCATGTGTATCTCATGGAGCTGCACATTTTGAGTGGTGAAAGGTCAATGTGAAACTCATCCTTCAAGGTCAAAGGTCAATTATATGTGGGGACATAGTGTTTCACAAACACATCTTGTTCTAAATATTTTCATTTACTGTTTAAACTTGAACACAAATATATAGATGTTTGTTTATGTGTCATCACAGTTTTGATTGTCCTTATTAATCATTACAGTGTCAAGATTTGCAGTATTTAACTCTGGGCAACAAACGGAAATTACGGGTGTTGTCACTGTTTGATGGCATTGGTACAGGTAAATAACCGTTTCCCTCTCAGAAGCAAATTAAAAATGGCTATGTGCAAACAGCATAAAACCAGAACAGCCTGTGAGTAACTCGCAGTCTGTTCAGGTTTTATGCTGTTTGTTGCTCATCAGTATCTGAGGATTGGAAATGAAACTTTTAAAACTTGAATCTACTAAGAAACACCTTAAATTAAATTTGACTTTTAATGGACTACACATGGGTCAAAATACGTATCTAAGGGGTAAAGGGTTAAAGCATTTTGTAACTAATGGATGTGACTCTCACTTAATGAATAGTTCGATGAGAACGGCTAATTTTATTTATTATTAGTATTATATGAAATTAAAAAAATATATTAAAACATCTTGTTTCAGGGAGGCTTGCACTGGATGCACTGGGTATAGACGTGGAGCTGTATGCCATATCTGAGGTGGACAAAGACGCCATGGCCGTGTCATCATTCCATTACAATGTCACTCATCTTGGGGATGTGTGGAACATCAACAAGGATACAGTAAATTGTTTTAAAGCTTTGAAGCCAAGAGTGAAATGTGAGGGTCAGAGTGAAAATATTGTACCCCATAAAGAGATTATAAGCAGATACAACAGTGTTACATCCCATCATCACAATTAATAATTTGAATTTCTCAACAGTTTACTGTATACCAATAAATGTTCTCTCTGTTAATCCCTTGACAATTTAGTTACCAATATGTATATTGCATATCTATAATGAAATAATAACATAAATTACTTTATAATTGTCCATGGAAAATAGTTTTTGTTATAAAGATTGTTCTCTTAAGGTGGCCAGGTGAAAATAATTATATCCTTGCAAACCATGTTTTTGTAAGGGTGAACTGGAATCACTATGTCTGTTGGTCAGTTGGTCTGCCAAGCTGCACGTTTAACTCAGTTTTCTTCCTATCAACACAATTGTGTAAACACATTTTGTTTATACTATGTAGAAGTGCAAGGTGTAATTATCCTTTATGTCACATTATTTTTTGCTGAGTAATGTGCCCTCTATTTAGACAAAGATGGCATACTTCCATCATTGTCCATTTTCACTTTGTGGCATACCTCATCTGTCGATTTTCTGTGTCTCGACATATAACGCGAAGAAAATTTGTTTGATACAATGTTGAAGTACACGATTTTTTTGGTTTGTGTATGTCACTATTTTTTTTGCTAAATTATGTGCCCTTGAACTGAGGAAATAAGGGGTATTTAAATACATGTAAATGAAATCTATGAATGGGTAAATAGTCTCTCAGTTTTGGGTGTATCATCATCACTTTATTGATACGTTGTTAATACTATTTAGAAATGCAAGACGTTTTTTTGTGTATGTTGCATTATTCTTTGCAAGAATATAAACTTATATTTCATCAAAGTATTGCACCTGCTTGAAATAAGTCATTGTGTTATCTTTTGCTATCTTCAATGACTGTTCTAGTGGAAATCAGTTCTTATCATGACATTTATTTTTAAAATCGAGCTCATTTTTGAAACTTTTAGTGGCAACCTCGGCTCATTCATTTTGCTGGATGTCGGTCGGTTGGTCTGTCGGTAGACCAATTGGTTTCCGATCAATAATTTGTCATTGAATTGACCGCTTGGCTTGATACTTCACATGTGCACTGGTTTTGGACAGTAGATGACCAATTTTGAAATTGGGGTCATTAGGTAAAAGGTCAAGTTTGAAAATTGGTTTCTGATAAAAAACTTCTCAACAAATTTACTGATTGGCTTGATACTTCACATGTGCATTGACCTTGGACAGTTGATGACCCCTATTGAAATTGGGGTCACTTGGTAAAAGGTCAAGGTCACTGTCAAAAATAAGTGTGAAAATCGTTTCCAATCAATAACTCACCAACAAATTGACCAATGGTCTTGATACTTCATGTGTACATTGACCAGGGACAGTTGATGACCCCTACTGAATTTGGGGTCACTGTGTCAAAGGTCAAGGTCATTGTCAACAAATTGACTTATTGGCTTGATATTTCCCATGTGCATTGGCCTTGGACAGTAGATGACCCCTATTGAAATTGGGGTGACTAGGTCAAAGATCACTGTCACAATAAGTGTGAACATTGTTTCAGATCAATAACTCATCAACCAATTGAACGATTGGCTTGATACTTCACAAGTGCATTGGCCTTGGACAGTAGATGACTCCTATTGAAATTGGGGTCACTAGTTCAAAGCCCTGTTAGGGGGACATATGTCTTCAACCGCGGAACTCTTGTAGCTGCATGGCCTCTGCCCTATAACTTTCAGCTTCATGACCTCTTCCATATCACTTTCAGCTGCAAGACCTTTGACCTATAACTTTCAGATGCATGGCCTCTGACCTATCTTTTTCAGCTAATTGACCTCTGCAATATTACTAACAGCAGCATTAACTTTGACCTATCACTCTCATCTGCATTAACTCTACCATATCACTTTCACCTGCATGACCTTTTTCCTGTCATTTTCAGTTGCATGACCTTTGACCTATTACTTGCATCTGCAAGACCCCTTTCTATTACTTTTAGCTGCATGACATTTGACCGATTACTTTCAGCTGAGTGACCTCTGCCCCATAGACCTGGTGTTGGGTGGACCGCCCTGCAACGATCTGTCTATTGTTAATCCAGGAAGGAAAGGATTCAGTATGGAAACTCTTTCTTCTTGTTCTAAAATAGTAATAATACACTGTTTTTGACGCAAACTTTTTGGATATTTTGTTATTAAAATATTAAAATAATATTCTTATTTCTCAGCGATAATTTAAGAGGTATTCCTGTCTGATTCAGTGTACAAACATTAATCCTGCATTATTCAATTTAAGTCACAATAAGTTCATATGTCGATTGAGTCATTCACGGACTTGATAACAAATATTTACCATTCAAACCGGATAAAAGAACTTATATTTTTGAACACATGTTTTTGATAATTTAAAAAGATAGCAATATTTCTTCTTTGACATAGGTAATGTACATTTAACATACATGTCTATGTGTTTTCGTTCAAATTTGGGGTCGGTATTCCGCCTCATTTTCAATAAAAAAAGTTATATATTTTTCCCACATGGGACCTAAAAATAACCCAATTTAAAGTTTCTGAAAAACATTTGTGTAGGTCCCAATATTTTGTTCATCTCCCATCCAGCTCTTCAAGTTGAACCTTAGTAAATATAATATTGAAAACAATTGTATTCTTAACTTTGAAGCATTTGTAAGAAAAACAACAATAATTTTTCAATTTTAGTCAAAACGGAGCTTTTTTTCCAATCCAAAGGGACCTGGCCCAATTCCCAATATGGTGAAAAAACACTGCATGTTGAGGTTTGAGTATGCATACACTGTTGTATCTCTTTTAAAAAAGTATCTCTTATTCTAGTGTTTAACTCTCACTACTTGATGTTATGTTTCAGATGGCAGCGGTATCCTGGTGGTGAAGTACATGGCGCTGGTACAGGACGTGGAGGCGTTGTGCAGGGGGAGCAACCACGTGTTCTGGCTCATGGAAAACACTGCACACATGCCCAAACACTTCTACTCACTCATCTGTCAGATCATGGGGGTAACATTACACATTTCTGCAAAAGTAATTTTTCGGCGTAGCTGTCTAAGCCTGCTTTTCACCTAACCTGACCTTTGTAAGTGTCCAATAAAATTCAAATAAAATTTCCCGCAGCTAGATCAGAATGAATACACTTCATTTATTCCATTGGCTGATTTGAGCATAATTCCCCAGAACATCTGCAACATGACCGCGTCTTTGTAACACATGTTCAGCATGAAACTACTTTATCTCTTGTAAATGGGCTTGAGGGATAGAACAGTTTTACTCTCAACTCACGACATCAATACAGTTTGTGTGTGCCCCTTTACATTTAGAAGGCTGTCAGCGCCATGGCGTTGGTTTTTAAAGGCTGTGTTCTCATATTTAGTTATAACTACCGTATTGCCTTCTGTTATCACGTATATTTTAGATCATATAAATATTGTTGTTCCCTATCCTGATATTCGTTTTGTCCAAAATATGTTAAATTGTTTTCGAAACACCGAAAAAAACATGTAAAAGTATATAGCTTAAACAAACCTTCGTTCCAGCAGTGGAATCGTGACCTCACTTTAATGCATTCCATTCCATCTCGCAAGGTATTAAGTTCAGTTCGGGGTCAGTACAAGACTCATTATATAAACTCTATCGCGTTCACCCGGTGAACATGACCGGAAATATCTTTATTGCAGATATTCGGTGATATAATTATGGTATGTCAATAACAGATTTTGTCCCCTACCAGTTTCACTGGAGGGGACTTATGGTTTGCACTCTGTGCGTCTGTGAGTCTGTCTGTCACACTTTTCTGGATCCTGCGATAACTTTAAAAGTTCTTTATATTTTTTTTTTATGAAACTTAAAAAATGGATAGATGGCAATATGGAGATTATGCACGCCATTTCATTTTGTTCCTACGTCAAGAATTCTGGTTGCTATGGCAACAAATAGACTAGAAATACTGCTGAAAATGGTGGTTTTCTAGATCCTGCAATAACTTTAAAAGTTCTTAATATTTTTCAATAAAGCTTGAAACATGGATAGATGGCAATATTGACATTATGCACGTCATTTCATTTTGTTACTACGTCAAAAATTCTGGTTGCTATGGCAACAAATATATATAAAAATTCTGACAATGGTGGAATTTCTGACAATGGTTGAGCCAGTAGGGGACATATATTGCTTGGCAATAGTGTTGTTTTCAATAATTCCATTATAGGTACTAGTTTTGATTAATTTAATAAGAATTATTCCACCATAGCGACCAATTTACTCAGCATGAGCGCGATGATTCACGATACTATTAACAATTGAATCAAATAACTATGTACGAAAAACCACTGCAACATGTCAGTTCAAAGAACGCGCATATTAATATTTCAAATATGTATGGATGATTCGTTTGTGGCCATAGGCTTGTATATCTTCATTTAATTTCCATTCTTCTTGTGTAGTTTTGTTCTATATCTATAGATATATGGTCAATAATATCTAATAATGCGAAATAAGCCACGAAATCTGGCGCAAGGTTATTGATTTGCATGTGATGCACCTAAGAACTGCGCAGAAAAAGGCATTTGCTGTCTCATTGATATGACTCTTTATCTTTCATCAACCACAACCACAATCAACGCCATATATCTTTTTTAAAAGATATTTCTTGTTCAGAATGTGTTTCTTCTGTAAAGCAAGGTGTTATGGCATATCTTTTGAGATCTGGACATTGATAGATAGGTTAAAGGACCTTTTGGGGTCAGCGCATCGGGAAAAGGGTGGTTATCTCCACTGTTGGACAGCTGACCTGAAGCTGTCAACTGTTTCTGCGTGCACGACACTTTCATCAAGTTTATTCCACGAGATTATAGTATTTGAAAAGAATGAGTTTTTATGATGTGGATTTATGCACTTGATTAGCACCAATTCGTTGAGTATTTTTATGTTCCCCAGTCAATACTGGGGGACATATTGTTTTTGCCGTCTGTTTATTTGTTGATTTGTTGGTTTGTTTATCAAACTTAAACATTTGCCATTACTTTTGCAATATTGAAAATTGCAACTTGATATTTGGCATGCACGTGTATCTTATTGAGCTGCACATTTTGAGTATTGAAAGGTCAAGGTCATCCTTCAAGGTCAAAGGTCAAATATATGGGGGGGGATATAGTGTTTCACAAACACATCATGTTCAATAATGTTTTTGTTCTTTTAATCTAAGAAAGTCTAAAGGTAAATTTTAGGTTTTGATACACGGACTGGGGTAAGGAAATCATGGTTTGGCAGGGCTGGCACCAGCTTCTCATCCACCTGATTGAAGGTCCCAATGACAATGGAGCTTTAATCAAGTATGGACCTTACTAAGGCAAGATAGGCCGTTTTATAACAGGATTCAAGGTAGTGTTTCACGTTACGTCTAAGGAAGGCAAGAGTGGATTTTGCTATTTTCGAGAACTTGTTAATGTGAGAGCTCAAATTTCAGTGTTCTGATATTGTTACTCCCAGATACTGGTTTTCTGGAACTATTTGGAGGATGGGGTTTTCTAGTTGGTAAAATTTTGAGGATCTCTGGTTTATGGTTAGGATTTAGCATTTTTTGGCATTTAAGCGCATTCCCCATGTGTTGGCTTCGACTTCTAGTTGGTTTAGTTCTTGTTGAAAGATATCGTTGTTTTGGCCACTTCTTAAATTTCGACACAGGAGGTGATTGTATGCATATAAGCAATTTACTGACTGGAAGATAGTTGATGTGGCAAAGAAATATCAAGGGGACTGGTACTGTGCCATGTGATGTTTAGAACGCTTGGAACACGCTTGATAAAGCAGGTGCTAACTGTCTGGTACAAGTCTTAAGTACGAGGCTAGGGATGATGTCTGATTGTTGGGCTTGAGCAGGGTTGATGTTTCAGAATGAGTTTTTTGACGCCCCTTTTGTTGATGTTGAGTGCTGTGCGACTCTTTGTAGATGTGTGTCACTGGTGTTCTTGTGAACGTGGATTTAAATTGGTCAATCAGCAACTGCGCTTTGACCGTACTATCACTCACAAGGCCACTCATCTTTTTCAGTGGGGCCACACTAGTGCCGTCTTGTCTACATGATTTCACATATTTCCAGAATGGTTTGGTGTTGTTCTAATCCAGGCCTCTTTGTATGGTGCTATTGATGTGGTTAATTTCAGCTTCCTTAAATGCTTTCTTACATTCTCTGTGGAAATTGTTGTTCCATTGATTACTTCTTTAAGTGATCTGGTTATATGTGTTCACAAAGATTTGTATTAGAAACAATTAAGAGTTAAATTTTGTTCATTATCCCCCACCCAGGCAATGGATATAGTTTTTGCTTTGTCCATTGGAACCTCCATCTGACACAAACTTTTATAGCTACATCTCAGAAACTATATAAGATTTCAACATGAAATTTCATGCGTGTATAGATCTATCAATGAGGAAAAGTGCCATGTGCAAGAACTATAACTCTACACTTTCTTAATTAAGACATATTGCCCTTTTTGTTTGTGTATGATGTAACTTTTGAAGGCTATATTTTTAATAAAAAATCTCAACATTAAACTGCTTTGGTGTATAGGTATATATGGGGAGAAGTTCCATGCACAAAATAAATAACCCATCACTTTCTAAAATAAGAGCTTTAGCCCGCTGTTGTTTCTGTATGATTTTGGTTTTAAGGCTTATATCCCTTCAACACTTCAAATACCCTTTTCTTTTAATTTTGAAAGGGATATTAATTCAACAAATTTGCTTCTGTAAACCCTGATTTTATTTTCAGTGAATACGTTTTAAATTCTCTTTTGAGAGTAAACCACTGAATGTGCCTTATCCAAAGCCTGATGATGAGCACTATTCTGTGCACTATTCAATGTATTGCTAGATGGAGCCAACCTTGTGGGATGCCAAGTACTTCACTGGCCAGAACAGGGCAAGGTACTTCTGGGGAAACATACCTGGAATGTATAGGTAAATGTTTTATGATATATTAACTCTTTCAGTGCTGGAACCGAATTTTGAAGGCCTTTGCAAACAGCTTGGATCCAGATGAGGCGCCACAGAACATGGCATCTCATCAGGATCCAAACTGTTTGCTATTTTGATAGTATTCTTTAAAAAAAATCAAAGAAAATGCTACTGTGAAACCATTATTATTCGTCCGACATTAATTTTCGCCTTTTTCGTCCTTCGACCGATGGACGAATTCAAGATCCTAACGAACAATCATGTCCTAAATTTGAAACAAATAATGAATTACCGTAGGCATGAGGCATTTAAATCCAGCGTAATCCACGCATATACACAGGGCTCGAAATTAACACTCGCACACTCGCAAAATGCGAGAAAAAAAGATTGCAAGGTAAGTTATAAGCCACTAGTATTTTTTGCAAATATAGAAATAGTGAAAAAAAACGAGTTATATTGCTTAATGCGTTCGACGGCATGAACGCTAAACCGTAGGTCAATTTTTTTAACGTCCGAATACCCATATGCGGAAGCGCGCACCTTGTTTGTTGACTGGTATACTTATAATACAGATACACAGATGGTATTGATGCAAAGAACATGAAACAGTCGACTATTCACACTCAAGTTAAATCCGGTTTTGACACAAAGGGGATGTTCATTATACAGTGTACTGACAACTGACATTTCCTGTAAAACGCGAATGCAATAAGGCTGTATCGAATGCGTCGACTTCGTTTAGGTATAATAGTGTTGATTAGCGCTAACAACTTTATTACCCATTGTGTGTATTGTGTTTTTCAGGGGTGTTGCAGATTATACAGCCTACACGCGGCGAATCCAGATTAAAGACAATACTATAAAACGCAATTAAAATATGACGATGTGTGATCAACACCTGACTGAAATATATTCTGCACTTTGTTGCAAATTAATAAAGAACATTTTGATTTGTGTTTGGTTGTTTGGTTTTAACTGCATCTACTATTTACACTCGTTAACGATTATTCAGTCCCACTTATCCGCTAATCATCACAAATAACGTGTCAATGACATAAAATAATAAGGGACAGTTACTATCACCTAAAATAACAGATTTGTTAATTAATTGGCATATGCCAAACAAGGCCCACCTCCTGCAAGTGACTACCAAGTGTCACCTCTCTTTCCCCAGCACGATTTTTTCGCAACCGCGTATTACATGTATTACAAACAAATCGGACGTTTTTTTTTCAAAACCAGAAATGGACGAATTTAAGAGCGGACGAAATAGTCATTTTTATGAAAAGGGCGAAATTTTGTGCCGACGAAAATAAATGGTTTCACAGTAATTTAAGAAATTCAGCAGACAACATTTTAGCAGACGACAAATTTCCCAGCATGCAAAGGTTAACATACAAAAGTGTTTGCTGTTATCACACAGACACTGAATACTTGCAAATCAAAGCTTGGGTTGAGTGAACGAGGGTTTATATTTTTGTACATGTAAGGTTATTTTTAACTCACCACAGTAGCAATCATGTTGCTCACTAAAAGGTCAAGGTCATACAGGATAGTTTTGTCATAATTCCATATATGTATATAGTGAAAGTACATGTTTATGGCTGGCTCATAACTTTGTTGATTACTATGTGATTTCAGAATAAATTGGCTAAAATAATCATTATATGTAAAGAAAAGGCAATTCATATTACAATAAATATATATAAATCTACACGGGAAATGGGCATCAACTCCCTTCCATGCTGCCTTGCCGCTGTGCCTGGCCAAAAGCCTGGGGAAATGCCTGCACTTGTAGTGTTTGCATATTCCTGATAGTATGCAGTTGAAGTAAATGTCAGGCTTGTAACTTTGTTGTGCATGAAGGGATTTCAAAATAAATTGGCACATCATACATCAATGACCATCATATCTAGTCAAAATGTCACATGCAACAACAGTACAACTAGCTTTGAGATAAATATCAAAGTGGGCATTTTTAAGGTTTTGCATATTGCTTATATGTCGGTTGTGAAAGTACATTTCTACATTCCCATGTTCTGTTGTTCGTTCCAGCGGGCCAGAGTTCTGCAGACAGCTTGAGAAGGAACGCACAGAACTCGAGGCAGCACTTCTCCCGAACTTCAACAGAATAGCAAATGTACGAATAGTTTAAATATACTTTTTTTTAGCCTGAAATGCTTTTGAGTCTGTTTTCTGGGTAGATCCAGTACTTGCTGTCTTTTGCGCAGATCTAAAGAAAGCTCCTACAGCTACAGTTGGCATTAAACCCTTGACCACCTAGTGGCTAGGTGGACAACATATCTACTTTGTTAAGTCCACACCAAAAATTGTAGAAGCATGTGACACACTCCTACCATCTTTTCTGCTTGGCCAGAACATTAAACGTCTATGGGTAACTCTTGACAGAAAAGGCAGCCATGTTCCCTTATGACTGTGCAAATGATAACTTGACGAGTTTTTGTGCAATCAGTCTTAAGCTTGATGAATGTGTAATAGCCATGGTGTAAACGTGTAATAGCCATGGTGTAAATGTTGAAGTCTTGGTATAGCTTGATGAATGTGTAATAGCCATGGTGCAAACGTTGAAGTCTTGGTATAATTACTTGTGCCATACTTATGTAACATAACGTCCAGTCAGGTTGCACATCAGATTGAGGAGATTTATAGTTTCTGACCACATCTAACTTGAAGAACTTGAAGGCCTCTCAGAATCTTTAAGCACTGTTCTAGTGTTACACTGTAGGGGACTATGGGTTTGCTTGAGTACATCATTGATCATATTTCTAGTCAAGGAACCCATCCATATTTAAGAGTTCTAGTTTCAACAAAATAATTCCCCAGACATAGTTTTTATTAGCTCACCTGAGCACAGTATTCTTCTGGGGAGCTTTTAGGATACCGTCATGTCTGTCTGTGCATTAGGTTGGGCCTTAACTTTTTCTTCTTATGATCTATTAACCTGTTGACATATTATTCAGTATAATAATTATTATGAATGCATAGAAATAGACCTTGGATTTCACAGTGGTTCAAATTGTACCAGTTCATTGCATATCAGTCAACAGAGCTCAAAATAGATTGAACAATTGAAACTTCTAAAACCCTCTTCACTAATACATCATCACTTACAAAAAGAGCTAATATTTCTACACTCGCCTACACTGTTGGAAAGCTAGGTCAGGTGTAAGATTTATTACACAAAAACTTAAAGAGGGCTCAAGTGAGCGTGCCAAGGCATGTGGAAATCTGGCCCCGTGTTCACAAAACGATTTTGCAATCGAACATATATTTTAACTGAGATCGATTTTCGTGTATGCATATCAATTACAATGGAAATCCAATTTCAATGACAAGCAAAATCGATTTTTGATTGCAAAAAATGTTTTGTGAACACGGGGCCAGGTCAACATTTATTTGAAATTTGCACCAAATATCTTGCGCAGGTATCACACACGCGTACCATTACAAGTGGCAGCAACTCGCTGACTATCACAAATGGGCTGAAGGACCATGTAGTGAACATGAATGGAGAACCAGACCAGATCTGGGTTCAAGAACTGGAAAGGTATTGGAAAGTAGCCTTGCTCATTATCATGTTCACTCTGCACAGGCTAATCTGGGCTAACACTTTCCGCATTAGCTGGATTTTTGCTGAGAAGAGACCCCCTTTGAACCAAAAATACCATAAAAGTGGAAAGTTTTGTCCCTGTTAAGCCCCTTTTTCTTAATGCGCGGCTCAATTAAACACCTCGACTACTAGGGCGCTTGATTTGCATGAGCCGTTTGCAAATAGGTATAAGAAGCTGGTCATATGCCAATAGGATGTTTGAATGAAGAAATGAAGCTTATGTAAACATAATCATACTGGAAAATTCATCTCATTAAATTTCCTTTACTATTAGGTGACATCGTTCAGGTCACTGCCAACGGGGCCAGGCAGCGTACCCTAGAGGCGCTAAAAAATAAATAAAATGATTGCAAAGGATTAAAACTTATAAGCAGCTTTAAATGTTGTTTGCTGTTTAGAAAACAACAGTCCCTCTAAAGTAGTTGAGGTCAAACTTTTTGCTATTAACAAGTGAAAATAATTGTCCCCATTTAACATCAAATTTCATAGAAATTTCATTGGCTTGTCACTATCAATCATACAGTTTGGACCTGGTCTTGTAGGTTATCCTTGCTTTCTTGTGATGAAAGTGTCAGAATTTATTTAAATGAAAAGTCAAAGGATATGTGCTAACAAAAATAAACTTTGAAGCTGTTGTCACTTCTTCAAACAAGAGGCCCATGAGGGCCTGAATCGCTCTACTGCTATAAACACTGTGCAAGTTTGGAAAGAATAAGATGGAAACTGTGTACTTAATCGCACAAACAAGGAGAATTTTCTCAAATTCTAGGGGAGATTATTGTGTACTTATTTATCCAATACTTCTTGAGTTATCATCCTGAAACCATCTGGTGGACGGACCGAAAGACATAAAAAGTTATCAAACTTTAACCAAGGTTAAAGTTTTTAATCTGGAAACCATTTTACTATTTCAAGTCACTGTGACCTTGACCTTTGACCTAGTGACCTGAAAATCAATAGTGGTCATCTGCCAGTCATTATCAATGTACGTATGAAGTGTCGTGATCCTAGGCGTAAGCATTCTTGAGTTATCATCCGGAAACCATTTTACTGTTTCGAGTCACTGTTACCATGACCTTTGACCTAGTGACCTGAAAATCAATAGGGGTCATCTGCCAGTCATGATCAATGTTCCTATGAAGTTTCATGATCCTAGACCTACGCATTCTTGAGTTAACATCCAGAAACCATTTTACTGTTTTGAGTCACTGTGACCTTGACCTTTGACCTAGTGACCTGAAAATCAATAGGGGTCATCTGCAAGTCATGATCAATGTACCTATGAAGTTTCATGATCCTAGGCTTAAGCATTCATGAGTTATCATCCGGAAACCGTTTTACTGTTTGGAGTCACTGACATTGACCTTTGACCTAGTGACCTGAAAATCAATAGGGTCATCTGCCAGTCATGGACCGACAGACCGACATGTTCAAAACAATATACCCCCTCTTCTTCGAAGGGGGGCATAAAAAGGGTTTGAGTCCTCATTGATACAAAGACACTGTGCAAGTTTGCCAAGAATTGGTTGAAAATTATGGACTTTATCACATTAAAAAAAAAGAATTTTCATTTTTTTTCTCAATTTCAAGGGGAGCTAATTCTGGACTTTTAACTCAGATATTGCTCATTTTCAATAGGGTTTGACTCATCATTCAGATAAAGACACTGTGCAAGTTGGGAAATAATTGGATGAAAACTGTGGACTGTATTGCGTAAACAAGCCTTATTTCACATTTTTCTCAAATTCAAGGGGAGATAATTCTGGACATTTTACTCTGATGTGACCCATTTTCAATAGGGTTCAAGTCTTCATTAATATAAAGAAACTGAACAAATATAAAAAGAATTGGATGAAAACTGTGGACTTTATCGCATAAACAAGAAAAAGTCTAACGCACGCACGGACGGATGACGGAAACTGCGCCATAACATAAGCTCTTCAGGCCTTCAGCCAGTAGAGCTAAAAAGCAGGGATACATGGCCTTGCATGAAGTGCTTTTTAAAGAAATGTGTACCATTTTATATCAGCATGATATGAGAACACTTTGTGTCCTATCATCACACAAGTTGTAACAATGATTACTTGGGATGAAAGGAAGACACCCATTGATTTTTACCTCAACAGGTCAAAGGCCAAGGTCACAGGGTCTTGAAACATGAAATGGAGATCATTTTGTTTCTGCAACATATCTAGAGAATGTTTTGACATTTGATCATGCAAATATTGCTATGCAGAACCCTGTTTTGTGGTCAACAGGTAAAAGGTCACAGGGAAACATGCAAACCATGTACACATAATATCTAGACAATTATTTAAATAATGATCATATAAATGTGTCTTGGCCATAAAGAGACCACTATCTATTTTCAGATAAAATGGTCAAAAGTCAAGGTAATGTCGCCATGCAATATTTGAACATCTCTAAATAATGGATCATATTGACACTTGACTTCACATATGGGAGAGGGGGATGGCATATATGCTTTACAAATATCTCTTGTGAAAATGAAGCAAACACAATTTGAATTTTAGACAATTACTCTGTTTTAGGTTAAGGTGCTGTGCACAAAAAACTAGGCTTCACCAAAGACCTATAGATAACATGTATTCTATAGGTCTTTGGCTTCACCTTTCAACACAGATGTTATTTATTGAATCAATAAACAATTTTTATGCCCCCCTTCGAAGAAGAGGGGGTATATTGCTTTGCACATGTCGGTCTGTCAGTCGGTCTGTCCACCAGGTGGTTTCCGGATGATAACTCAAGAACGCTTGGGGCTAGGATCATGAAACTTTATAGGTACATTGATCATGACTCGCAGATGATCCCTGTTGATTTGAGGTCACTAGGTCAAAGGTCAAGGTCACGGTGACCCGAAATAGTAAAATGGTTTCCGGATGATAACTCAAGAACGCATTCACCTAGGATCATGAAACTTCATAGGTAGATTGATCATGACTCGCAGATGACCCCTATTGATTTTGAGGTCACTAGGTCAAAGGTCAAGGTCAAGGTGACCCGAAATAGTAAAATGGTTTCCGGATGATATCTTAAGAACGCATACGCCTAGGATCATGAAACTTCATCGTTATATACATTATGACTCATAGATGACCCCTATTGATTTTGAGGTCACTGGGTCAAAGGTCAAGGTGACCCGAGTTAGTAAAATGGTTTTCGGATGATAACACAAGAATGCATACGCCTAGGATCATGAAACTTCATAGGTAGATTGATCATAACTCGCAGATGACCCCTATTGATTTTGAGGTCACAAGGTCAAAGGTCACGGTGACCCGAAATAGTAAAATGATTTTCAAATGATAACTCAAGAACGCATATTCCTAGGATTATGAAACTTCATAGGTAGATTGATCATGACTTGCAGATGACCCCTATTGATTTTGAGGTCACTAGGTCAAAGGTCAAGGTCACGGTGACCCAAAATAGTAAAATGGTTTTTGGATGATAACTCAAAACCGCATATGCCTAGGATCATGAAACTTCATGGGTAGATTGATCATGACTCGCAGATGACCCCTATTTATTTTGAGGTCACTAGGTCAAAGGTTAAGGTCACGGTGACCCGAAATAGTTAAATGTTTTCCGGATGATAACTCAAGAACACTTACGCCTAGGATCATTAAACTTCATAGGTACATTGATCATGACTCGCAGATGACCCATATTGATTTTCAGGTTAAAGGTCAAGGTCACAGCGACCCGAAACAGTAAAATTGCTTCCGGATGATAACTCAAGAACGCTTTTGCCTAGGATCATGGCACTTCATAGGTACATTTATCATGACTCGCAGATGACCACTATTGATTTTCAGGTCACTAGGTCAAAGGTCAAGGTCACAGTGATGAAAAACGTATTCACACAATGGCTGCCACTACAGCGGACAGCCCATATGGGGGGCATGCATGTTTTACAAACAGCCCTTGTTTTAGGTTTCTAATGAATCCTAGAAGTACTATTATATTTTGAAATATGTCTTTGTGTACAAATTATGATTTAAGTATTGCAACACTTCTATTCTTAATTGTTATATACTGTAAACATTTAATTTTATCAGGTGATTATTATTTAACATTGCATCCTTGTTTAGACATTTGCATTCCAGTCACATGAACATTTTTTGTTGGGTTCTATACTGTACAGGTTAACCTACCATTCCTTTAACTAATACATTACACCACTGCATTCACAGACTATTTGGTTTCCCCACCCACTACACAGATGTGGGTGAGCTGACGTTGTCACGCCGGCGCCGAGTGCTTGGCAAGGCATGGAGTGTACCAGTCATAAAGCACTTGCTATCACCACTGAGATCATATTTCAAACTCAAGGACTCAAGAGAGAGTATGGTGTAACTTTTACATGCAGTGGCAGGAATAATGAGGGAATGTACGTGTATCAGGTCAATGCCATATATAAGCTTGGAGATACTAGAGAATTACATTACAATGCTGGATGATCATAGTATAAGTCAGTAAAACTAGTGTATGTTAAACAGTGAATAACATAACAATACTTATAAATGAGTGTATGAAGCTGATGAAAAAGACAAAAATAACAGTGTTACAGGAACATAAAGTGCATCAGTCAATTATATGGAAATAATGTGTATTGATTGGATAACAGCAGCAATGAAGGATCAATCCTTTAATGAATGAAAATGTTAATAACTGTCTGTATAAATGTTTGTTAGCAAAAATGATAAAAGATTCATTTATAAATGAATGAAAGTGAAAAACATAATTAACTTGTAAATACTTTTTGTTTGTTTTTTTTCCCTTTCAAACAGAGCTTATTCTTTAAAACTTATTGTTATATTTTAGTGTTTAATTTTGTTAGCTACAGTATTTCTTCTCATAATTATGACACAATATTATTTTTTAAATGATGATTTTTGAATTGTTTGTGTTTATATGAATGTTGAATTACATACCAGCTTTGTTATATCCTTAAGTTACTTGTTACTTAATATTTTTACTTGTTTTGACCCTCTTTAGCACAATCTGGTATCATAACATGTGAAAACTACATTATAATTATCATCTTAAATAGTGTGGAATTTTTAAGTAACTAAGCAGTCAAAGACTGTTTACTCGACAGTGATTTTTGTGTGTAATAGAAAGACTTTAGGTTAAGTGCTTCAAAATATCTGTTGTTGGTGTTGTTGAAGATAATTTGCTGGCATCATGCAAAAATGGGTCTTATGCATAATTAGGCCAGCATGGCTTCAGACCAGCCTGAGCATTTGCACAGCATGGTCAAGAGCGACCTTGTCGGCTCATTAGACCACAAAACCTTGTGTGACTTTCAAGCGGACAAGATAGCTTCTGTCCATAATTTTCAGATCTGCAGGCAGACTTAGAGTTTCAGAGCTACTGTTTTTTCATTTGCTGCAAGATCCAGTTTTGCATGACACAGCTCATTTAATAGTGTTTTTTTTCAGTTAAATAATAATGTTAGCATCTCTGAACCATATTTGATTTGCTCTAAACATGTTAGTTATTTGTTTTTTTTCTGTACTGTTATTGGTGTTTTGCATTGCCACATACATTCTAACAGATTCTCATATTTTGTAATTAATATTTTCATGGTCAAAATCACAGTAAATGCGTATAATAATAATGATTATGTTTTAACAAATATAAAACTGTTAAAAGACGTCATTGTTATAGTTTCATAATATATCAGCAACAACTTATCAATTAAGAATATCTATATCTTGCTAAACTTAGTGCTTTCCTTTGGCTTATAGGGAAATATCATTGATTTCACATAATTAATTTAATGTTAAAAAAGTGAACAATATTTTCTGCAATGATATGGATAGTCAAAAATGTGTGACAAGGACTATGCCAAATGTAATTATTTTGACAGTGGTGATGTTATGTTCAAGTTAGGATACAAATCAAGTTTGCTATATCCAAAGTTTTATTAAGGTCGATTGATGCAAATAGAGATAGTTGTTGCACACAAACATTTACATGAATTTCTCGAGTACTATAAGGGTCAGATTGCTTAACCCTTTACCACTTAGAATCAAAGTGAAAATGGCTATGTGCAAACAGCATAAAACAAGTACAGCCTGCGAGTAACTCGCAGTTAGTTCAGGTTTTATGCTGTTTGCTGCCCAACAGTATCGAAGGGTTGAAAATGAAGCCATTAAAACTTTAATCTAGTAAGAAAGGTTTTCAATTAAATTTAACTTTCTATGGGACTACAAGTGCGTCAAAATACATTTCTAAGTGGTAAAGGTTAAAATTGCAGGTCAGATCATTAGGCCTTTGTCAGTGACATTGCATGATGATCCTTAAGACATGTTTGAAGTCTCAATTGCATCTCTGTATTAGTTACATAGGATATTTGTTGGTTTCAGTGTATGATTAAATTTAATTTCACGAGTAGTTATAGGAAAAACTTATTTTCATTAGTGGCGTAAGTAAAATGAATATTTCATCATTCACCCAAAGCAAGATATTTTTTTTACTTTATGTCTCAGTAAAAAAAAATTACAACAATATACGAACAAGGTAAAATGTTATGATTGTGTGTTTTGATTACTTCCAAATTTGGGCTTTGTTCTTCATAAATGAGTAATTGTGGGAAAATTCTTCATAAATGAGTAATTGTGGGAAAAAGGTGACATAAACTATGCCCTGTTATAGCTAAATGATATTTTGGTTGATATTGTTCACGGTCTTTTGGAGAACACATGTTCATGAATATTGTTCATGCATTTTCATTTGTCAAGAAATTAATTTTCAATGGTCAATTGATATAATTTATGAAAAAAATGCAATTTGTATTATATTTTCACGGCAATTGAGAATAAAAAAAACTTTTTTTTAACTGAAATCTAATTTTCGTTTACCAATAACATTTTGTATTCCATTGTAAAGCATGTTATAAAATAAATTCCTGTCTTAGTTTCAACTTTCCCATATGGTGATAAATTAAACAAGATATATCTTTAAAAAAAGATATACGGCGTTGATAGTTCAATGAATGAGATCAAGGATAGCGAATGTCTTTTTCTGTGCAGTTCTTAGCTGCATCACACGCAGTACGGGATGTTACGCGGAGTTTTCGTGGCTTATTTTACATTATTACATATTGCTGGTCATAAACCTATAGATACAAAACAGAAAACCAAAAGAAGAATGGAAGTGAAATTAAAGCATATGCCGTAAAACGTTGTGTATAACGCGCATTTATGTATAACGCGCATCTACTTTTTTAAGGTAAAAAAACGGGAAAAAAAGTTTTTGAAGCAAAAAAAAAATCGGGGGGAAAATTTCGTACCGAAGGCTAACTGAAAATCGTTATATTTAGATTGCCGATCTTACGTGTTCTTTTATTGCTTCCATTATTAATTATTTTAAAGACGATAACGATACAACTAGTTTGTGTTTTTTTTTAATCATATGCCTAAAAATTAATGTTTGGATTTAAATGAATTATGCATGAAATGCACACTTTCCACGAGGATACCATCAAGGTTTTCATCATATGTCTCCGAAGTAACTGTCCACGATTTTATCGTGGAGTACACATAACGGATGGATTAGTTATAACTAAGAAACTGACATTATTGATTGGTATTGTCACGTGGTTATTCATGCATGACTAATTCACAACCGCATGTTTTATTTACAATGCCGATATCATGCGTTCTTTTCGAGTGTCTATAATTGACAGGAGACTTAAACGACTCAAACTTCTCAACACCATTACGACATTACCGGCGATAAACAAACAATGGAGGTGTGTGAAGCCGTTTGCTGGTTCGCATGTTTTGACAATAGCCCAGCTACACAAAACTTGACAGGTGACGCAAATTGCTCGATAATCACATCCCCAATCTTGACAAGACGTATAAAAACTCGTATATAAATTGTGTAACCCTAGTACAGTAGGGTATAATATTGTGGGAAAACAATAACATTTAAATAAAAATGGCTTCCTTGTTTTTCATTCTCTCCTTCAAATTTATTTGATTTCAATGCTCTGTACGTACCTGAAAAAGATAGAAAATATTTATGTTAACGTTATAATGTTTGTCCATCTTATTCAGATCGTAAATATAACACTATTATTAACATAGTTACAGTTAAAACACCGGAAAACAGAATGATGCAAATTACCGCAACTGGGTAACTGACAGGGAAAAAATGTCTTCGCATGGCTGTAGTTGTGCATAACGCGCATCAAGTTTTTAAAATGAAATTTTAGGGTAAAAAAGTGCGCCTTATACACAACTTTTTACGGTGAGTCAACCGGCCACACATGAAGTAGTGGTTTGTCGGGCATTGCTATTTGATTTGATTATTAACATTATCGAGAATCATCGCTCTTATGCTTAATACATTAGTCAATATGGTGGAATAATTATTGTTGAATTAATCAAAAATAATATTTATCATTGTATTGCTGAAAACACATTATGAATCTATTATTGACATACCATAATTATATTGCTGAATATCTCCATTTAACATATTTCTGGTCTAAAGAAAATTCCAGGTCGCCTAGTTCATGGATAGCTTCTTTATTATATAACGATTATTTTACTGGCCGCGAACTCCGGTGATGACTAAACTCTGACATTTACACACTGGCCGTGAATTGACCCGATACCTCGCGCGTTGAATTGCAATGCATTAAAGTGAGGCCTCGCTTCCACTGCTCATTATACTTTTACATGTTAACATGTTGACAGGAATATGGAAGTAAGTACTAAATATGAGAACATAGCCTTTAAATATAAACGCTTTTGCGCTGGTAATTCTCTGAAAATAAAAGGTGCACGCACAAACTGTATTGATGTCGAGAATTGAGTGTAAAACTGTTCTATCCATAGGGACCGTTAAGTAAAAATATTCTATTCTACTACATATATATATATACAAGGGATACAACTGTGAAAATTCCTGCACACAACCATGGTGTAATCAATAGCGAAAAATTTGCTTCCAAACACAATAAATACACCAATTAAACTGTATTACAACAGCCAAGACATTTATCTTTCAGAAAATAATACACTTGGCAATAAAGTACAAGCTTTTCATTGAACTAAGAGAGAAAGTTTCATTCAAAATGCTCAAAAATCCTTACTTGGACACAGGTGTGCACAGCTGAAAACTGTGAGTTCTAGAAGTAATTTTCGTATTCCTTTGTTATAAAGCTCTTTTGCTGGTACATATTCCTTGGATAGTTTTTTTCATAGTAAAATAGAACATAATTACTATTTAGTGAGAACATTTTGCTATAAAATCATATCAATCTGCTTCAATTTCACAATGACAATGTTTTACTTTCATTTTGGATAGTTCACATGTATTTCTAACATGCGATTTGATTGGTTGAAATTCCGGGTGGCAGACGTTTCTCCCCCAAGACGTTTCCTCCCCAGACGTTTCCTCCCCAGACGTTTCACCCCCAAAATGGGGGTGAAACGTCTGCATAATATGTAAATGTATATTAGCAACAGTTATTTGTAATAAAGTGAAAATAAAGTATTAGTATTTTAATTGAGTGCATTTTATGTGTAAAAAAATGATGTTAGTTGAGTCCTGACTAATAGAAATATTAATTAATTATTTTATATGGTTGTTTAGGGAAGCCTCTAACAAATTTAACAATTAAATAGATCTAATTATACTTGATTTTATAAGTGCCTTAAATTGTTCTTGCATTAATTAAGCTCATTGAAAAATTGAGTAAAATCAAAGCTTTCATGTTCTTTGATGGTCATTTTAAATGGAAAAGTATGTTACAAATTAAAATAATTATAACTATTGTATTAATCAATTGAGTAAAAGCACACCTTTGATGTTCTTTGATGGTCATTGTAAGTGGAATGGTATGCTACAAATTAAACAATTATAACTATTGTATAAATCAATTGAGTAAACAAACACCTTTTTTTGATGATCATTTTAAGTGGAATGGTATGTTACAAAGTAAAGAATTACTATTATTGAATTAATGAATTCATGTTGCTACAAACAAATCTATAATTTAAGTTTAATAAGATATTTTCCATTACTTGTTCATTAACAGTGATTGATTTTTTTCATTTAAAGTGTATTTTTGCACGGCATGGACACAGTTTCATTTTATGAGGATTTTTTTTTAATTAATAAAAAATCCAGTTTTGAAGTAAAATCAATTTAAATAATGCTAATATAATCAGAAAATTTGAATACGGAAAAATGTTTATTATTTTAATAAAACATCTTTGTGCTTCTCGTGAAAATTTAACAAAATGTCACTTACGCTACTTTTTACATTCAGAAAATGACATGCGTTTGTTATGGCAATTTCGAAAATTGGATAAAAACATTATTTTTACCAAAAAGGTTGACTTAATATTTTATCAGTTGATGTATGTCACCTTAATAAACACAAAATTGGAAAAAAGTAAAAATGTCAGTTACATGACTTATTACATTCAGTAGGCGATATGTTTTAATTATAATTTGTAAAACTAGATAAATACAACATATAAAACTGCATATTATGCACTTTTGATAAAACACAATTTATTCCCAAATTGATGTCTTATATCCAATTCACATAATGCAGTGTTATAATGAAAATAAGCCATAAGTTATGATTTTTAAGAATGAATCAATAATAACTATAACATATTTTTATTTTGAGTAAATAAAGTTGTTATATGACATTAAAATTATAATTTATTACAGCCAGTATTGAATTGTAGTTCTCAAAAATAATTTTGATAAATAACTATCAGTGTGTCATAGATCTTTATTAATACCATTTACCTTCCAATTTAAAAATTAATTTAATTTGAAGCCAAAAAAATGTGACAGCATTTTCATCATTTGGCTAATATTAAATAACAACCACACCTACCATTATACAAGATATTAGGCACTTAGGGTGCAATAAACAAGCATTGATTAGATTAGCAAGTGTAGTACAACAGATAACAGCTAGATTATGGGTGCAATATACAGGCCCTTTAATCAGCATTGATGAGATTAGGTGACAGGGGGATAAGATGAGATTAGCACATTATTATGCAAAAAAAACGTTTTTAAATAGTTTATCACTGTATTAAATATTATTAATGAATAGATTTGATTTGACTTAATTGATAGTTTTATATATGGAACAGAACAGATAGTTTATTCATATAACTTGAACATTTACAGTTCATCGTTACATATACAAAACTGACAATATAATAAGCAATAAGCACATGCATAGTAATGCGAAAGTGACCAAACTAGTACATTAAAAGGTGTTATATATAATATACAATTAGTTTGTTTAACAGTATACAATTTATGAAATATTTTATTATTCGTACATAGCGATTTATATATAATGGGTATCGCCCTAGTTCCCCGTATAGAGCTGAATTAGCGGTATTCATTTTGACACCCAGTATTCGTTTCAAAAATCTTCTGTGAACTCTTCGCAATTAAAGAAATCCGACAACGTCCCCATATGTCTTACACATAATTTCACTTCATCATACATAGACCGAATAATTTTTAACAATCTACCGTTTATTTCGCTCTTAATAAGCTTGTACCATAGTCCGTTTCAATATATTGAATCATAACTTTCATAAGGTCGATATAGCAACAGTATAGTTTCTTTTTAGAACTAAATGTTTATCTATAAAAGCCTTTAGTAGGAAAAAAACATCCACAGTGCTATAATTGGTTTTGAATCCAAACTATGGTAGTCATAGATGCATCTGTTGTATTTCACAGTGACATCCAATCATTTTATTATATACATACATATAAATGCATGAAAAAATATAATTGTTGACAATTATATAGTTTATTTATTTATCATATTTAACTGTTACAAGGAAAACAGTTTTGAAATTAATATAAATGTGATTTAACCATTTAATCAATTCACCAATTGACCCTATTTAATTGGATTAATTGGATTAAAAACAACAAACAACTACAGTTCCTCAACACTTATGATTTACATGCATTCCATTCACAGTTAAACCAAACAAATAATCAAACAAGCTGCTTCATAAATAAAGTTAATTGAAAACTTCATAAACAAAATAATTATTTTGATAATAAATCAAGAATAAACTTCAACCAAACAATCATACATTTATTGGGGGGGAAACGTCTGCACTTAAACCAAAGTGGGGGAGAAACGTCTGGGGAGGAAACGTCTTGGGGGAGAAACGTCTAGGGGAGGAAACGTCTTGGGGGTGAAACGTCCGGAAACCGAAATTCCACTGCAGTAATAAATCCAGCCATTCACGTTCCACGTTACATTACCAGACAAATTGCATACAAATCCTTGAAGATAGTAGAAATGTAAACAAATTTAATATTTACGGTGTTTTACATATATGCAGTTACATGCAATTATGGAAGGTGTCTACTTTGATTAATAAAGTGTCTATGGATAATTAAACAAGGTAAAATTTGTTCAACTTCTCTGTAATTATTAAATTATGAAACAAAATGTGTCAAAGTGGGTGTGCACACCTGTGTCGCATTTCGAAAATTTTACCGTTTTTCATGAAACTTTCGTTTCAAACACAACTATGAATACTTTTACTGCTATACACATAGTTATTATCTGATAGATAAATGTCTGAGCTGTTGTTATACAGTTTTTTTGGTGTAATTATTGCTTTTGGAAGCGATTTTTTTGCTATTGTTCAGACCATGATGTTGTGCAGAAAATTTGACAGTTGTATCCCTTGTATATATGTATATAGTATAATAGAGTATTTTTTACCTAACGATCCCTGTGGTTCTATCTATTAAGCCTTTTCATTAGAGATAAAATTGTTTCATGCAGTAAAACAGTGTTACAAAGACGCGGATATGTTTCCAATCTTCTGGTGGTATACTCAAATCAGCCAATGGAATAAATGAAGTAGGTTCAAATGAATACACTTCATTTATTCCATTGGCTGATTTGAGTATACCACCAGAAGATTGGAAACATATCCGCGTCTTTGTAACACTGTTTTACTGCATGAAACAATTTTATCTCTAATGAAAAAGTCACACTCAGAGGTCAAAGGTTACATTTGAAAAATTTCAGTTTCATCTATAACTATGCCATATACATGTCTATATATGGATTTTATACCAACCTCAAACTAAAGTGCACCGTCATAAGCCAACGTTCCAATTTCCCTACTTCTGTCAAGGTCATAATTAGATGTCAAATGCCTAATTGAAAAGAAAAGAAAAATGGGGGGGGGGGAGGTATGTGTGTCCTTTTGACACATGCATTGTAAATTCATGAAATCTGTAATGCCATGAGCAAAAAGATGTGAACTTTCAATAAAAAGAAACAACACTTTTTTTATACTCCTTGTGATTTATTTTGTAATATAAACAGTGCAATTAAAAGTGCGTTTTCAGATATTATCAGGGGCACTTCCTTAAAATGTTGTAGCAATTTGACAATTTCTTAAATCAGAATATCATAAAAAGTACCGATATTAAAATCTTAAGTATCATAATACAAGATAATTGATTTGTGGCCTGTGAAATAGTAATTTTCATTTCTATATATCATGCCATTTAGTTCCCAATTATTCTTTATGTTGAAAATTGCTTGATATAAGTTTTCCTTATTTACATTTTAAGAAAGAGCAGCTTAAGGTTGAAAATAAAGCTCTATATTGGGGAATGTGGGAATTACAAATCATGATGATCTATAAATAATAAACATCACAAATGAATAAAAGTGGGTTTGTACCTGCAGGTAAGTAGAGTTCCCAAAACAAAGTCTATAACAAACCATCAATAAATAATAAACAAATATATCAAACATCTAGCACAAAGATAACAAAATAAATATGAAACATTACTTACAAAGTTTACCAAGCTGTTAAAGTGAAGAAACATAAAATATAAGGATGCACATACATATAAAACATTTAATAAGAGACAGGGCAATTAATATTCTGGCAAATAACTCAACAGGAAATGTAATAACTATAAATGTGAACAGACACTGATGAGCCCACAGCACACGTTTGGCCACAGACACATCCTTTATATATGATGCAGTGGACAAAAGTACAAAGGGGCACAATTGAGCCAAAACTGGAAGCAAACAAAATTACTTTCTTAATGTTCATTAACTTATACTTGTTATTCACTTGTCAAAGTGTGAGCAAAATCTGCAAAGCACAAAGTGAAATTGAAAACACACCATTTTGGTAAAAGGCCTTAAAGCTGATAAAAGTGGATACTGCCAAAATTTCTTTGGTATGGTTATAAACACGTTAAGCTCATTTAACTGTGAAAGTATACGCCAGAACCACACAGTTGTTAAAAAGGAGTTTGAGTCACTCAATTGTTCTGACAATATATTCTACAGTGGACAAAACATACCAAAAAAAAAATATTCTGCAATATACTTTGAAGCCAAAATGTCTTTCTTTACAATAATATGCACATTAAATTGATTCAACTGTGAAAGTTTAAACAAGATCCACCGAGTTGCTAAAAAACGATGAAAACATTAATATTTAGACTATATTTTATATTATGGAAACAAGAGATGTGTTTGTCAGAAACACAATGCCCCCTTATGCGCCGCTTTTATTTTATTATTTGACCTTTGACCTTGAAGGATGACCTTGACCTTTCACCACTCAAAATGTGCAGCTCTCTTGTGAGATACACAATCATGCCAAATATCAAGTTGCTATGATCAATATTAAAAAAGTTATGACCAAACTTTAACAAAGGTTAAAGTTTTAGGAAATAAAAAAACAATGACTTTTACCATTGACCTTGAAGGATGACCTTGACCTTAATTATTCACCACTCAAAATGTGCAGCTCCATGAGAAACACATGCATGCCAAATATAAAGTTGCTATCTTCAATATTGCAAAAGTTATGAAAGTTTAACCAAGGTTAAAATTTTGTGACACACACATACAATGACTGACTGACACAATGACAGACAGGCCAAAAACAATATACCCCTGATCTTACGATCCGGGAGCACAAAAAGACAAAAAGCCATAATTCTCGTAAGAGCCAAATTCTTTCCTTTACGGCAGGGACCTACACAAGCAAAGGTCCCTGTTAAGTCATCTTCACATTAACCTCATTTGATGGTAAAAGTTTAAATGATATGCATTTTGGAGTAAAAGTGGACTTAAAAATAAGCCTTGTGACATGAAAAACAGAGAGAGGTACATAAATTGGCCAAAACTTGTAGCAGCCTAAAGTTCTTTCTTTACCATCATTATGACATTTTGGTCATTCCACTCTAAAGGTTTGTACAAGGTCCACCCAGTAGTAAAAGAAGAGTTGAAAATACAAGCTTCCAGGTGTACGGACCGAAAAGTGCAATGCTTAATGCCTTCCACTCCACAAGGGCACAATAACACACAATTGTATCTCTTAACTACATATCTACCACTGTTACTGTGTTAGTTATCGTGTTTTTGTCCACATATTCTGACGTGTTCAAAACTACAACTAACACTGACAGTGATAAATAATTCCACATACCACAAACATAGAGCTTTGACAATTGATGCTGCCTTGTAACTTGATCTCAAGTTTGACCTTCAAGGTAGCAAATGGGTTTTTGTGTTTAATAAAGGACATCAAAATAAAAATAGAAACACAATCAATAGAAACACTTATATCTGCCATATTTGTTTAAGTTGTTATTTCATATGAGAGTAACCATCACTTAATGCAGACTATTCTTAGTATATCACCATTCTTGTTACAATTACGTTTAGGACTTTAGTAAATGTAAGTGCTACAGACATCTATGTAAACTTTAACATCTATTTTATCAGTCGATCATGTACTGAAATGAAAGAGTCTCAGTTGTGATTTCTGCAGTTATGATCCATGTTTATGACTAAATCTATCATTGTACATGATTGCAAAAACTTTATACCTTTTATCTTGAAAATGAAACAAAAATGAAAATGCGGAGCATGACAAATTTAATGAAAGATATCAGAATTAAATTTAACAAAAAGAAACAAATGCTTTCTGAAATTCAATTAAAGTGATGTATGGCATTTATTGCAGTGAGAAATAAAGCATTAGCTTTGTGAATTGATTTTATCATAGTGGAAATACATGTATATGAAAATGATTGCATTGAACATGCACAATATTGACTATTTTGAATATACACTTAAGTATATAAATGTATATTCATACTTTTGTACAGGACATACAGGTAATTGCAGTTATCAGCCCCAGATGCAAAATAACGCTCCCAACAAAGGTGTGAGAAATTATGTCATAACAGTCATATCCACTTAATAAAATTGGATACTTGCTTTCCATGTTGAAAACAAAGCTTTATAATGCAATTAACGAAGATCAAAACATAAATCCCTAACTAAGAACTGCAGTAAGACTTTATATTAAAGATTCAATCGAAACATACACATTATATATTGAGACATTAAGTCTCACCAATAGTGACGAATAGTTTGTAAGATTTAAAAGTAAATTAGCAAGATTGAATATTATCAACTTCTCATAATAAGGATGTTCCCAAGTTCTTAACAATTGTTATGAAAAATATTATTAAAAGGCATACACTAGTGAACAATTAAATATAAGTATGTTGAAATAGTATTCCTTGGCATAGTACAGCTGTATTAAAACAGCAACTGTATGTCAGCAAATATACCCAAATCCAGAATACGTATATAATTTAAATATAGCAGCTGTAACTGATATACCCGTACATCAGCTTACTGAAAACTCACAAAATGTTCTTATTGTGCAATCATGTTGCAAGAGCAATAATTATACATCATATATCAAAGTGTTTGATCATAAATAAAGTCAGATTTGAGCACATTTTTATACATATTGTAAAATGTACAAGTAAATAATCATGATTAGTGCTTTCCTGATAATTTAATATAAATATAACTATGCAAAGGAGTCAAACATATCATCACAGCTATTGCTTTTTACACAACACACAATATGGTGCTCATTCAACAGCTTACCCTTTTGTAGTTTTGATTGTTGACTCTGATTTTCAAGCTTATTCTAAAACATTAAATACTTATAATGGTAATAACACATGTGAATGCCCATCAAACGAAAATCAGCACGATTATGAACACATGTGAATGCCCTTCATCAAACGAAAATCAGCACGATTATGAACATTTTCCAAACATTTCATATATGACAACAAAGTACCAGCACTTAACATACTCCTCAACACCATTAGCTGTGCTGATGATCTAAAGGCATAGCCATAGGGATACTGCCTGTCACAAGACCAATCTTTCCACTTCCCAAGTGTGTCATCACCTCGTCCAGATGTTGCCTTGCACACTGCACCGTACACAGTACACAACCATGCCTGGACGCTGCATCCTGGATTCCAGCAGTGCCATGATCACATACTTGGGTCCCTATGAGAGACTGAGAGGTTGCACAGTCTGCATCTCTGAGGACAATACATGCGCTTACATCATTATATTGGAGGGAGCAAGTGTCAGGACTTGATGTGTCCAGACCAGATGATTTGATTCCTTGTAGTTGTTGTTGTTGTTGTGGCTCCATTTGTGCATGCACCCCACAATGACATTCACATCTGCAGTGCCCACAAGGATAGCCCAGGTCAGCTTGTGTTGACACAGTCCTGAAAATATAGTGCACAATTTGAGTAAAATATTACATCATAGGTAACAAAAGTAACATAACCCCAATATTGACTTAAACATACACTTAAACCCTAGAACTTTGTTGCTTATTGACTTAATCATCAAAAGTAACATAAACCCAATATTGACTTTAACATACAATTTGATTTATGCTCTCAAAAGTTCTTTAATGCACTGTCTACTAAAGTAGTAAAAAGGCTGCTCAATTAAAACAATTCTTTTATATCTGATAAATATGATTTTTTTATTCACCATATCTTACCAAGAAACCATGAACATAATTTTACCTTCTAGAAACAAATACTTTCATGAATGGATGGACAATTAAAAGGGAATATACAAATTTGACAACTGTGTTACAGCCAAATCAATCTTAGTGTGCAGTGATAACATTAATATAGTCTCGGAAAATAAGTATTGGTAAAGAACCAATTCTATGGTGCAGTAATTTAATACATGAATATAGCCCAATCAAGTCCTCTTAACCTCAAACAAAGTCACTTACCTAAGGGCAAAACACTCATTGAAATGTAAAACTAGAGCTTTGTAGACTAGAAATAGTCATTTTAGCCATGCCAATTGCTAACTTCAAGGGCACATAGCTCATAAATAAATGGTTCACTGCACAGGAACATTGTGTCTAGCACATCTACAATTCATGGTGATGACATATTTTCTGTTTCAAATCAATCACTTGCTACACAAATTTAGTAAATTTTATGCTTCTGCCATAAAAAATGCCTATATTCAAGGGCACATAACTCAGAAAATGCTAAGCACTGGTTTTGTTTAAGGGCATATAACTCAAGAACAAGGTGGATCATTGAGCAGGAAAATTGTGTCTTAAACACCTACACTTCATGGAGATGACATAATTTCAATTTAGTTACTTGAGAAATGTATAAGTATTTAGCTCCACAAACATAGAACTTTCATGCGAACTGACCGACAAAACAACCAACAGACAAAGAGACCAACAAACAGGTTGATTCCAATGTACCCTCTGTCAAACTTCTTAATCAGGGCTAAAATATTGTTTGCAGGGGATCAACAAAAGCAAACTCGTAGGATACTTTCTTGATTGTTTAGAAGGGAGACTCAAACCCACAACTTTTCGCTACAGTCAATGTAACAAATGAGCTAACCTTGCCACTTTAATAGCTGATCACTTTTTCTTCTTATGTTTAGTTCCATAATTATTATGTGAAACCCACAAATTATGTCAATTAATTGTTTTTTTTTCATGAAAGGTACATAAAAAGGTCATTTGGTAATGAAAAACAACACGTAGGCAATCAAACTTCTGGATAAATTTCAGGGGCAAATGTGATGGAATTATATTATATGCAGTGCAATCGTCTTCATGCACCAAGGGGTAGGAGGCAATACTTACACATCTTCATTGGACTGTAACACATGTAGACATAGACTTATAATTTCATAATTGTTTCACATAAATAGTTCTAGAGGATCCATGAGCAAACATAGCATATTTATACATTGCTAATAATTTTGTACTAACAACCATTCACCACAAGTCATGCACATTTTGTTATAACATGCAGATACTAGTATATGCAGTATTATAAGATATTTATTTATATCCATGTCAGTCGTCTGTGAAACAATATGGTTCATACAGATTGTGCACTTTCTACAAACAACAGATTTGTCTTAGACAATACAGCAGTCCTCTACTGCAAACATTTTGTCCTATAGTTAGAACAGAATCTCCATTAAACTAACTGAAATAATATTGTTTATCATGGCAGAATGCAGACTTAAGTTTTCAACTGTATTTTGATTTGACAACAAAGTGCTGACATAATGTGCATATTAACCTTGTGGCCCTCTATCTACATTATAAGTACTTTTCGAGATATAGAAGGATCCGAAATTTAACTGTATTAATTTCTTAACCATAGCAACCATAACTTCTGTCTGATAAAAACTAGAATAAAGTGTCTATTTTTCATATGGCCCTTTGTTAACAAATTGAGTTTCCTCAACCTACCTTAAGCACTATTTGAATTATCTCTCAGTCTGTGTCCAGATAGACTGACAGGCAGACAGATAAAACTGAAATAACGCCCATATTTTCCATATAGCCTTCCATCAACATACCGAATTTCCTCATCCTAGAGTAAGTACTTTTACTTTGCTTAAGGATCCTAATTTTAGTTTCCAATTAATTCTGTAACCATAGAAACAATCATTGTTCTTTGAAAAATACTACAATACTCTGCACATTTGCCATATGGCATTCTATTCAACTACTTAGTTTCTGTAAGTTTAACCTTTCTTAGGTCCTTATTGAATTTTTGCAGGATTCAGATTCAGATTCATACAGACAGACAGACCTACTTACGGACTGAGAGTTAACTGGTAGGAGACTATACAGACCTACAGACTGACAGACAGACTGAGAGTTAACCGGTAAGGGACTATACAGACCAACAGACTGACAGGCAGACTTAGAGTTAACTGGTAGGGGATTATACAGACAGACTGAGAGTTAACTGGTAGGAGACTATACAGACCTACAGACTGACAGACAGACTGAGAGTTAACCGGTAAGGGACTATACAGACCAACAGACTGACAGACGGACTGAGAGTTAACCGGTAGGGGACTATACAGACACACAGACTTACAGATGGACTGAGAGTTAACCGGTAGGGGACTATACAGACACACGGACCTACAGAAAGACTGAGAGTTAACTAGTAGCCTGTAGGGGACTATACAGACCTACAGACGGACTGAGCGTTAACCGGTAGGGGACTATACAGACACATGGACCTACAGAAAGACTGAGAGGTAACCAGTAGGGGACTATACAGACCTACAGAGTGAGACAGACTCAGAGTTAACCAGTAGGGGACGAAACAGACACACAGACCTACAGACGGACTGAAAGTTAACCAGTAGGAGACTATACAGACACACGGACCTACAGACAGACTGACAGTTAACCAGTAGGGGACTATACAGACCTTATACAGACAGACTCAGAGTTAACCAGTAGGGGACTTTACAGACACACAGACCTACAGACAGACTGAGAGTTAACTGGTAGGGGACTATACAGATCTACAGACAGACTGAGGGTTAACCGGTCAGGGACTAGTTAAACATGCACAATTTTAATAACTGACAAAATGGAGACACAACAGCTATGCTTGTATACACTTTGAATTGAAAAGTACGTATTTTTCATAGCATTTGCTTTACTTTCATGGGAAATCATTTAAATTTTAAACAGATTTTTGTTACAATTTATGATCATTTGATAAATAACATCATGTCCAAGTACCTAGTTAATAATAATAGTTACAATATATTTCATGAAATATCTATCTTAGTATACTAAACCGAAAAAGGAAACAAAAACAAGTTAAATGAACAATTGTCTAATTGGGAAATATACATGCATGTGTCCACAACACCATATGAGCGTAAATGACTATTGTGCCATATTTGGTGCCCTGTCCACTATCAAGTCACACAAGATTTGGTGATCTGATTTGCAGACAGGGTAGCTTCTTACCAGATCGAGCTTACACGCTGATCAGGAGCTACCCATTCTATATATCACACAAGACCCATTTTCGCATAACGCAGGTCATATCTGACACCATCACTATGAATATGGTATGTCAAATAACAAACATACCTTCTCTTAGATAAAATGGCAACCTGAACAAAACAAAGCATATATTGCTTTTTCATATACATTAATTTATACAAGTATCATTTTAAGACTTAAAAATTACTTCATTCTAAACTAATAATTTAACTAACATGAACTACATAATAATTGTATAAATCTGCAAACATTTCCAGCTGTATTTTTAATACCCTACTTTGGTAAACACATGTTGAATACGAAATTGATAAAATAAAAAGATAATGCAGGTCAAACTTTTATGACCTGTAACATGGAAAAGCAATCTGGATATTATGTATCAATTACGATGAAGAGTCAATCTAAAGACAGAAAGAAGAAACAAATTTTCTTAAAATTATTTCATTTTAATTATTTAATACTTACCTGCTATCTCTAGCTATACCTTTCTAGGTGGGTTAACTTCTCCAGAAATCTTCAAGTGCCGGAATTTGGCCACCTCTCCTACTGAAAACAGATTCTGGTCAAACATAGTACAATGTAACCTAACCAGAAATTAAGAACCGTAACTCATCTTACTTTTCATACAATTATGAAAATATAAAACGATGAGCGGGGTTGGGAGGTGGGACTTACCGATAGCAGGTAAGTATTTAATAATTAAAATGAATTTTATTTTAAGAAAATTTGTTTTAATGTCATAAATACATACCTGCTATCCATAGCTGATTTTGTTGCTGTGGCGGGAGGTTCTCGTTATATTTTCCCATCACAGTTAACACCCATAGTCAGGTTTTTCGGCCAGAGATAGTAGAAATGTGTCCTCATACAATTTTCGTTAGTACAGTATTGTACTTAGTTTCTGAACAGGACCAGTACATTTACGCCATGGAAGAAACTACCGTTTGAGCAACCACAAGAGGACCCAACATATATAAGTTGTCCTGTTGACACTCAAAAGAAGGAAGATAGAATGAGAAAAAGGTGGTCGGATTCCTCCAAAAAGCAGCTTGAAGCACTTCAGAAAGTGGAACATTATTAATATACGCCCACGAAGCCAAAAGAGCTCTTAATTCATGCGGTCTTATCTTAAAAAGAGATAAATCCCTAGATGAGAGAGATGAATACGCCTTCTTAATAGTCGAGGCTACCCAACGAGAAATCGAAGCCGCAGACACCCCCCTTTTTAACGGAATGAAAAGTCTCTTACGAGAACATCGAATAGACTTTACTCTTTTAAAATAGAATTTAACGCCCTTACTGGGCAAAAAAGTCTATCATCATCTTCATGTCCACAAGTATTAGAAAGACTTGGAACTTTAAAGGGTTAGAAGCCATAGAGGGGAGTTGATTTTTAGCAAGGAATCCTGGCTGACATAACAAGGTTATAGATCCATCTGAGGAATGAAAACGAAGATGACCATCCTCGATAGACAGAGCATGAATTTCACTTCTCCTTTTGGCTGAAGCCATAGTAAGAAGAAAAACTGTCTTCCAAGATAGAAACTGTAAAGAAGCTTGATCTAGAGAATCAAGAACACAAGCCAAATCCCATTTGCAAGTGTACAAGAAACAGAACGTTTAAGTTCCATAGATCGAATTAGTTCCGAAATCGCTGGATCAGCACAGACTTGTGATGATTAAGTAAATGCCAATGTATGCAAAATCATAGATGTACATGTATATCCTTTGATGGAGCTAAAAGAAGGTATCTTATCATCAAAAAGATAGATGAGAAAATCCGCTATGCGTCTAGCAGAGGGATTGAGGGGATCAATTTCCCTTGAATATACCAATTAGAGAAGAGTTTCCATCAAGCATCATAGACTGCTCTAGTGGACTTTATCCTTGCAGAAGCAACGAGGGTTGAAGCTCTGACAGAAAAGCGTTTCTTCTGCAGAGGTTGCCTGATAACGGCCAAACGTGTAAGTGGAACATTTCTGGATCCGCATTAAGTCTGCCTCTTGAGACAGAAGATCTGATCTGTGAGGAAGTCTAATGGGATAATCGTACAGGAGACTGAGAAGATCATTAACCACGATCTTCTGGGCCATCAAGGGGCGATCAGGAGTATGCTACACAAACTCACCATGATTTTCGCCAATATTTGGGGAATCAGAATGGGAGATAAGCATAAGCGTCCAGTTGGTCCCAATCGAACAAAAACGCGTCTACTGAACATGCTGCTGGATCGTTAATCGGACTCACATACAGAGGGAGCCTGTGATTGTGTCTGGTTGCAAATAGATCGACCATAAAATAACCAAACATGAGAAAAATCTGATTGGTCCTTCCTGATGAAGTGTCCACTCCGATGAAAGTAATTGGTGTTTGCGAGACAACAATCCGCCAGGGCTTTGAAACAACATGGAATATATAATGCTAGAAGAAAAATGTTAAGCGTCTTGCAAGAACAAGTAATTCCTTAGTTTCCAGATTCAGGGAGTGAGAATGTGTTCCCCCCTGTGCCTGAATGTAAGTCACAACTGATGTGTTGTCTGTTGACACCATCACACAAGAGTCTTGGTATTAACTCCGGAAGAATAGGCACTTTCTACAGTCCTCCTCCTTTGGAATGGTCTTATTAGCTGATTCCAACGATTGAAATACTGATAAAACAGTAGAACCAAAAAGAAGGCATGTATCAATGCAAGAAGCATCCTTAGAAAGCCTGTTGGGATCAAATGTACGGACTATTTTTTCGTGATAGAGATCGTCAAATTAGTAGACATCTCCGCAGGTCTTGGGCAATAATATTCACCAAGATTTTGAAATATCATTTCATAGATCCGATTAATTGATGACAATATTTGATCCGTGTCATCATTGGAATCTGTCTCTGAATCGGCCTCATTGTCTACAACACCAGAAGTGTGCAAAGAATCAGCGGAAACAGAATTGGAAATACTAAGCCGATTATCATGCACCAGATTGCGAGTATCTGGTAATGATGAATGACCATCTACACAATCAACACCCTGATAATTAAAACCGGAAGACGACGGTACATTATCAGGATTGACTGGAACGAATTGTCCATAGGAATCTTAAAGCCATAAAGTGTCCGGATTAGACGATGTCGCAGTAGTTAGTACCCAAACAGTGGTGAGAACAACACCAGAAGACAAAGTCTGCGAAGTAGTACCAGTCAAAGCAACATTTGATAATGTAAACTGGATCTGGTACATAGAGTACAGCAACATTACAATCCGAGACAGGAATGTACTGTGTAGGATAAGTGTAGTCAGAGCGGCACTGTTAACGTGAAGCATTACGACGAGTTTTATCCCTACGATGCCGAGAATCGGATTTGATGAGAACGACGTCTCCTAGAATAACGTCTCCTAGAGTCTCGAGATGATCGGTACCAATCATATCGACGCCGTGTACGACGTCTACTTCTATTGTCAGTACTAGTTGATGACTCAGATGCCTTTGAAGAAGAAGAAGAGGAGGAGGAATAGTCTGATGAAGATGATCGATGTCTCTTTCTTGATCGATGACTGTGACCGTTGACCAATAGTACTGACTGTTGACCAGTGACCGGTAGTATTGACCGGTGACTGGACCGGTCCCTGGTGACCGGTGGTATTGACCGGTGACCGGTAGTATTGACCGGTGACCGGACCGGTCCCTTGTGACTGGTGGTATTTACCGGTGACCGGACCGGTCACTGTTGATAGAAAACCGATGACCGGTGACTGGACCGTCCCCGGTGATCGGTGTCATGGACCGGTGACCAGACCAGTCCCTGGTGACCGGTACAATGGACCGGTGACCGGTACCACGGACCGGTCCCCGGTGACGTATCGGTCATACTATAAACAGTGTTGTCACCAGGCAATGACCGTAAGGCGGCTGCCAAATGATTCGGCATTGGTCATATTCCTTGACCAATGCCATCGGGCATAGACCGGCTGACGGTTATCACCATAATGGTCTGATGTTTATCGACTTTCTAAAGAAGTTAGCATAGTACGATCTCCATCTTGCCCTATACCCGATGACTGATGTTGCCAATTCTCGACCGTAGTCAGTGGTAGGAATGATAGGAGGATTATCATGCACCAAATGATGATTCTCTGGTAACGAAGAATTACTATCCGCAAAGTCGACACACTGATAATTAAAACCGGAAATAGACGGTGAATTATCAGTAGTGACAGGTACATTTTATCAAAAGGAATCTTGACACCATGTGTCACGCAAAGACGGAGTAGCAGCCGGGGTTTTCCGACTAGGAATAGTAGTAGATACCTTCGGTGCAAACAAAACAGCCGTTGTGTTGAGATGAACACCAGATTTGAAGGGCTGTGAAATCGGATCAGTCAATGCAACATGTGTTGACATCACTCTGGGAACTGGTGCATAGGGTAAGAAGACATTACAATCAAAAATAGGATAGTAATGTGACCGGTCACAAAAGTCAGAACGACAATGCTTCAGTGAAGCTTGTCTACGACCTTTATTCCTGTGATGCCGAGATCTAGAACGGCTACTACACCGAGAGCTAGAAAGGCTACGAATAACGTATCCTCGAGTATCGTTTCCGTGATGATCGATATTGATCATAAATTAATGATGACGGGATTGAGGACTGCTCGATGAATAAGAGCATGTCCGACGTCTACCTCTATAATCGGAACTATTGGACGACGAGTGTGCATTCGACAACGAAGAAGTGGAATAATCCGATGAAGAAGAACGTCTGTTTCTGAACTGTTGACCGGTTAATGATCGGTGCATGTTGACCGGTGACCGGTCGTTAGTATTAACCGGTGACCGGACCGGCCATCAGTAACAGATGACCGGTGACCAGTGAGTCGGACCGGTCATCAGTAACAGATGACCGGTGGGTAGGACCGGTCATCAGTAACAGATGACCGGTGGGTCGGACCGGTGACCTGACCAGTCTCCGTTGACCGGTGGGTCGGACCGGACTGGTCTCCGTTGACCGGTGGGTCGGACCGGTGACCAGACCGGTTTCCATTGACCAGTGGGTCGGACCGGTGACAGGTTGCCTGGACCTGTCGTTGCCCGGACCGGTCGTTGCCCCGACCGGTCTCCGGTGACCGGTCCGGTACCCGGAGACGTACCGGTCATGACATGACCAGCGTTGTCACCGGATAATGACCGTATGGCGGGTGCCAATTGGTCTGGCATTGGTTGATGTCCTTGACCAATGCCATCAGGCAAAGACCGGCTGACGGTTGTCCCCATATGGTCTGATGTTGATCAACTTTCCGATGGTAAAGTACAATCGCCATCTCGCCTGATACCCGGTGACTGATGCTGCAATATGACATCTGTGGTCTTCAAAGTCACCGAGTATTAATCCACTCTTGTATCTGCGACCATCATGTAGTCGATTATATGAAAGACAAGAGCAAAACATATTTAACAATAAACTGGTCACAGGCCAGATTATCATATGGTTCATAAAATCATTATTTGCCCATAATGAAAATAATTAACATTCTCTTATTATTATTATAAAAGAGAAAGTCAATAGTACCTATAACCTATAATACGACTGCCGAAGATCGTAAATTAAACAAAGTTTAATTCAAAACAGATGAAAATTCAAATTAACATAATTTAGATTGTCATATGAAAAGTAAAATCATTATTGCACACAATGGCAAATGATAAACATTCTGTCAATGTATTAGAAGAACACGCTTTGCCCGATCTTGTAACACATGTGAAGAAAATTTACACAGTACAAATCGTCTCAATTACCTATTGAAGATCATGATAAGTACATGCTCATGTACATGAGCAAGTACAAAATACCCAGCAAAGCTGAAAAAAAAATAAAGTTATACGCTGTGACTGATGCTGCAATTGATCATCTGACGTCTGCTGTAAAGTCACCGGAAATTTCTCATCTGATGAAGGTTCATCTGCACGTTTTCTGCTTAGAAAACGTTCTGCGACGGATTGTTTCTGCCACGTCGCATCGTCTTACGCACTACAAACAGAGCATTTATGTTCAAAGGAACAATTAGTGCAAGACAAACAAGTCTTGTGGGAATCACAGGGATCTTTAAGAAAAAACCTACATACTATATAACAGTATACAAGGGATACAACTGTCAAATTTCCTGCACAACACCATGGTCTGAACAAAAGCAAAAAAATCTCTTCCAAAAGCATTCATTACACAAAATGAACGGTATACATACAGCAGAGACATTTATCTTTCAGAAAATAACAAGGGCTGTTTGAATAACATGCATGCCCCCCATATGGGCTGTCCGTTGTAGTGGCAGCCATTGTGTGAATACGTTTTTTGTCACTGTGACCTTAACCTTTGACCTAGTGACCTGAAAATCAATAGGGGTCATCTGCGAGTCACTATCAATGTACCTATGAAGTGTCATGATCCTAGGCAAAAGCGTTCTTGAGTTATCATCAGAAATCATTTACTATTTCGGGTAACCGTGACCTTGACCTTTGACCTTGTGACCTGAAAATCGATAGGGGTCATCTGCGAGTCATGATCAATCTACCTGTGAAGTTTCATGTTCCTAGGCATATGCGTTCTTGAGTTATCATCCGAAAACCATTTTACTATTTCGGGTCACCGTGACCTTGACCTTTGACCTAGTGACCTCAAAATCATTAGGGGTCATCTGCGAGTCATGATCAATCTACCCATGAAGTTTCATGATCCTAGGCGTATGCATTCTTGAGTTATCATCCGGAAACCATTTTACTATTTCGGGTCACCGTGACCTTGACCTTTGACCTAGTGACCTCAACATATATAGGGGTCATCTGCGAGTCATGATCAATCTACCCATGAAGTTTCATGATCCTAGGCATATGCGTTCTTGAGTTATCATTCAAAAACCATTTTACTATTTCGGGTCACCGTGACCTTGACCTTTGACCTAGTGACCTCAAAATCAATAGGGGTCATCTGCGAGTCATGATCAATGTACCTATGAAGTTTCATGATCCTAGGCCCAAGCGATCTTGCATTATCGTCTGACAACCACCTGGTGGACGGACCGACAGACCTACCGACCGACAGACCGACATGAGCAAAGCAATATACCCCCTCTTCTTCGAAGGGGGGCATAATAAACTTGGCAATAAACTACGATCATTCATTAAATTAAAACGATACCTTTCATGCAAAAAAGCTCAAAAATCCTAACTGCGACACAAGTGTGCACATCTGAAAACTGATAATTCTAGTTGTAATATCCATATTCCTTTAAAACTAACCCCTTTTGAACGTACATATTCATTTGCTAGTTTCTGTTTATAAATGAATATAACATAATTACAATTAATTGTGATATTTTGCTCGAAATTCGTATAAAAACACTTCTATGTCACAATAACAATAGTCTACTTTCATTTTAGATATTACACTTCATGTATTTCAAACATGCGATTTGATTGGTTAATTCTCCATGCAGAAAACAGCTAACCAATCACGTTGCGTGTTACATTACTTAACAACTTGCATGTACACATGCTTGAAGATTGTAGATAAAGTAAACAATTAAAGATTTACGGTGTTTTTAAACATATGCAGTTACATGCCATCATAAAAGTTGTCTACTTTGATTCATAAATTATATTTGGATTATAAAACAAGGTGAAATTTGCTGAACTGCTCAGTATTATTAAATTATGGAACAAAATATGTCAAAGTCGTTGTGCACACTTTTGTCCGAGTTCGAAAATTTTACAGTTTTTCATGAAACTTCCATTTCAAAGTAAACTATTTACGCATTGACTGCTATAAAGATAGTAATTATATTCTGAAAGACAAATGTCTTGACTATTGTTATATTGTTTATTTGGTGCAACTATTGCTGTTGGAAACAATTATTTTGCTTTTGTTCAGATCATGGTGTTGTGCTGGAAATTTTACAGTTGTATCCCTTGTATATATATTTGCAGTATGTAGAGAATTTTTATTAAATGTCCCTGTGGTGGGAATCCCACGAAGCCTTAATGTGCCCACACGAATCGCTAGTTTGAAAACTTATTCTTATTCTGAAAGTAGAACAAGAAGAGAATCCGCGTAAGAAAACAATGTAAAAAGAACAAAATAACTGAAATAATCAGTTAAACAAAGTATTTACAATCTACAAAATTGTCAATAACTTGTTGACAAAAATCACAAAATTCTCGTGCTCAAATCATGAGCACATGGAAAAAACGGGCAAAAAGTGTCTTAAAAACAATGAATTATCAACAAAATAATACAAGAAAAGATTTCTGAATGAAGCAGAAATGATAAATTATACAATTCATCAATTTCAAACCCAATTCCACCAAGCAGAATTGAACTAAAAGTTCAAATTTAAAGCCGATAGAAAAATGGCGATCTGCACGGTGTGTCTCCAGAAAAGTAAATGAGTTACGGTTCTTGATTTTCGGTTAGGTTACATTGTACTATGTTTAACCTGAATCTGTTTTCAGTAGGAAAGGTAGCCGAATTCCGACACTTGAAGATTTCTGGAGAAGCTAACCCACCTAGAAAGGTATAGCTAGGGATAGCAGGTATGTATTTATGACATTAAAATTGTTAAAACAGTCGATTTCTAGAGTCAAACCATTTCTGAAACAATTGTGCTGTTAATTAAATTTGATCAAGATATTTGGTTATATTTATTAACAATTTTTTATTGAGATTGATAGACCAAATATAGAAAAACTTTATCAAAACAACCAACCATACATCTTGGAGAGCTTGGGCACCATAAATAACCTAGCTTCTATTCTATCAAGCATCTTCACTTACATGTAGTGTACAATGCACAGCAAGAACACTTTCTCATTAATTATATAACAAGAAAAGCATTTTTAGTTGTACCTTTTGACCCCCAAATCCATTTTCTCTCTGAACGGGTTCAGCCTGCTCTGTACCGGAGCGCTGTGGTACACGTGAGGGATATGGGGCCGGCCCAACCCAAGTCAATATAACGGGGAGGTACACCAGTCCATGGAACAGCCCAAATATCACCACCGTCATAAACACCTGTCAGACATGCTCATGCTTATATATGCCATGATTTTCATACGTGCAATGTGAAGCAAGTGTTTGAATACATGGAGGATATATTTGTTATAGAGTGATTAATAGAGAATCACAGGTTACTGTCCCATCGTTTTGTAATATATCAGGCAAGGCTTAGAATAATCAAAGACCTATAGATAACACTTATAGGTCTTTGGAATAATATAACGGCGAGGCTTGCCGAGCCGTTATTTTATTTGTGCCGAGCCTGATATATTACAAAACGATGGGACAGTAACCTGTTTTTCTGTTTATCATACCACATGTTTCTAAAAATCTGCAAAACACTCCATTTTTTATATTTAAAATGTACGGATTCCCGCTGATTTTGCTGATCCGGCTTTTACACGTTTACACAAATGTAGCAACGGCGTTTGAAAAGACGACACGAATAGTCGCTTATTTTAAACATCATCTAGAGAAAAAAAGTTGTTTGCACTACGAATAAGAAGAGTACACCCGCTTTAATTATAAACGTCTTGAATTGGAGATCAGCAATTGACTTCAGCGACAAATTTAATCGAAGAACACACTTCACCGAATAGTTTGGAGACGCCATTTTGGAGATGTGTATTGAAATTGACATTTTGATGATGTTGTCAATATTGACATAAGCGTGTTAATTCGTTTGTTAAAATGTTGAGGATTAGCAAACAGTTATCATTTGCCTTGACTTTCTGTGCAACACTTGCGAATGCAATGACTATATCGATATTTAAGATTTATTGTCCCATTGATGACGTCATTTAACTTTGTAGTGCGGGCTGTGGTTATTTAAAACAAGAGGGCCATGATGGCCCTGAATCGCTCACCTGACTCATTAAGATCAGATGAAAACTATGACCTCTATTGTCTACACAATGTTTTTCTATGATTTGACCTAGTGACCTAGTTCCTGACTCTAGATGACCCAAATACAATCCCAATCCAGATTTCATCAAGATAAACATTCTGACAACAGTTCATAAATATTGGATGAAAACTGTGACCTCTATTGTCAACACAAGGTTTTTCTATTTATTTGACCTAGATTTTTACCCCAGATGACCCAAATACAATCCCACCCAGATTTCATCAAGAATTCTGACCAAATTTCATAAAGGTTGGATGAAAACTGTGATCTCTAATGTCTACACAAGGTTTTTCTATTATTTGACCTAGTGACCTAGTTTTTGACCCCAGATGACCCAAATAAAATCCCAACCCAGATTTCATCAAGATAAACATTCTGACCAAATTTCATAAAGATTGGATGAAAACTGTGACCTCTATTGTCTACAGAAGGTTGTTCTATTATTTGACCTAGTGACCTTGTTTTTGACCCCAGATGACCCAAATACAATCCCAAACCGGATTTCATCAAGATAAACATTTTGACCAAATTTCATCAAGATTGGATGCAAACTGTGACCTCTACTGTCTACACAAACAAATTGTTGACGGACGGACGCACGTACACACGCAGGCACTTACAACGGACGCCGGACATCACACGATCACATAAGCTCACCGTGTCACTTCATGACAGGTGACCTAAAAATATGTGTCGGAGATAAACATGAACAGTTGTGGTTAAAATCCCATAGAAACAAGGGCTGTTTGTAAAACATGCATGCCCCCCTATATGGGCTTTAAGTTGTAGTAGCAGCCATTGTGTGAATACGTTTGTTGTCACTGTGAATGGTGGTGGTGGTGGTGGTTGTGGTGGTGGCGGTGGCGTAGTAGTAGTAGTAATAGTAGTAGTAGTAGTAGTAGTAGTAGTAGTAGTAGTAGTAGTAATAGTAGTTGTAGTAGTAGTAGTAGTAGTAGTAGTAGTAGTAGTAGTAGTAGTTATAGTAGTAGTAAGTGTTGGTTGCTAGTAGTCAGTAGTAGTAGTTATTAGTAGGAGTAGTAGTAGTAGTAGTAGTAGTGTAGTAGTAGTAGGTAAGTAGTCGTAGTAGTAGTCAGTGGTAAAGTAGTAGTAGTAAGGTGGCAGTAGTAGTAGAAGGTGGTGGTGGTTGGGTGGTTGGTGGTGGTCGGTGGGTTGGTGGTGGTGCGTGGTGGTCGGTGGTCGGTTGTAGGTGGATGGGTGGTGGTGGTGATGGTGGGTGGGTGGTGGTGGCTGGTGGTGGTGGTGGTGGTGGTGGTGGTGGGTGGTGGTGGTGGTGGTGGCAGTAGTAGTAGTAGTACTAGTAGTAGTAGTAGTAGTAGTAGTAGTAGTAGTAGTAGTAGTAGTAGTGATAGTAGTAGTAGAAGTAGAAGTAGTAGTAGTAGTAGTAGTAGAAGAAGTAGTAGTAGTAGTAGTAATAGTAGTAGTAGTAGTAGTAGTAGTAGTAATAGTAGCAGTAGCAGTAGCAGAAGCAGTAGCAGCATTACAAGACCAATACTTAAGAATGATCAAATGGGAAAAGGTAACCTAGCACTGGCAGTAAATATGGGGCTCATTTACAGGTCAGATTTGGAATCTCTGCTGTAAAATGAGATTTTGAATGAATTAAAGGGAGGCAATTCTGTAATAAAAAGAACATGCATAAACCGTAGTTGTTTCCCTTGTTTGAACCATGCTAAATCCTTACAAGTTTGGAAAGAATTGGATGAAAAATTTTGACTTTATTGCATAAACACCATTTTCTCAATTCAAGGGGAGGTAATTCTGTACTTCATGGACCAATAATGCTCATTTTTTGTAGGGTTTGTGTCCTCATTGATATAAAGACACTGTTAAAATTTGGAAAGGATCGGACAAAAAATATGGAAGATTTTTTAAAGTTTTCACAAAATAGGCAAAAAAACGAATAAACATGCAAAGTTCAACGAGCTCCTGCGGCCATGTTTTTTGACGAATCAAATTTCTTTGAACAACTTTTTCAGGGGAGCCTTCAAAGGTCATCCCTGTGAAATTTTTTGAAAATCTGATGAGCGGTTTCTGACAAGATTTTTTAAGGTTTTTACCATATATGGTCATGGCGGCCATCTTGGTTATGCGATCAAATTTATTTTTTTTAACAATTCTTTTGTCCCATGACCTAGGGATGCTCCACATGAAATTTAGTTGAAATTGGCTCAATGGTTTAGTAGAAGAAGATGTTTACAAATTGTTTACAGACAGACAGACGGACGGACGGACGGACGGACGCCGGACGCTGAGTGATAACAATAGCTCACCTCGAGCTATCGCTCAGGTGAGCTCAAAACAAAACGTTTTTGTGATTTATGACTTTAAACTAAGATAAAATATATGCGTTCTTGGTATCAATTTTTTTGTTTTGTTGAACCTGATTAATGTTGATAGAAATTGTTGACTTTATTGCAAATCCCACGTAACTCCAAACATTGACTGATATAAGAACTTCCTGTTGACCATGATATTAAAAAATATATCAGGCAACGTTATATCAGGCAGATATCAATGCGGTGGTATGATATAGGGATATATCATCATTCTATACAATTAAGACTTTAATTAAAAAAAATGAAAATTATCTAAATTGCATTTAAGTGATGACATAAGCATTTACAAACAGGAATTACCTTGAATTACACTACTTAGTATAACAAGCGGCCAATAGCCCCAAGATGCTCATCTGTGACCCAAAGGAATTGAACAGTTTTGAGTTGCAGTGTTCTCACGGTTAAATACACCTGGCAGCAAAGTTTTTGAACGAACCACAATCATTTTCGAACACATTTCAGATATCATCACAACACATAACCATATCTCCATTAGAAGAGATATCACGAAAACAAATGTTTTGTTAGCTCACCTGAGCACAAAGTGCTCATAGTGAGCTTTTGTGATCGCCTTTTGTCCGTCTTGCGGCGTCAACATTTGCCTTGTTAACACTCCAGAGGCCACATTTATTGTCCAATCTTCGTTAAATTTGGTCAGAAGAATGGTCTCAATGATATCTTGGATGAGTTACGTTTGCTTGAAAAACATGGCTGCCAAGGGGCGGGGCATTTTTCCTTATATGGCTATAGTAAAATCTTGTTAACACTCTAGAGGCGACATTTATTGTCTGATCTTCATGAAACTTGGTCAGAAGATTCATCCCAAATATATCTTGGATGAGTTCGAAAATGATGCTGGGTGGTTGAAAAACATGGCCGCCAGGGGGGGGGGGGGCATTTTTCCTTATATGGCTAAAGTAAAACCTTGTTAACACTCTAGAGGCCACATTTATTTTCCGATCTTCATGAAACTTGGTCAGCAGATTTGTCCTAAATGATATCTTAGAGAAGTTCCAAAATGGTTTTGGTTTCTTTAAAAACATGGCCACCAGGGGGCGGGGCATTTTTCCTTATAAGGCTATACATGTATATGGCTTTTGTAAAACCTTGTTAACACACTAGAGGCCACATTTATTCTCCAATATTCATGAAATTTGGCCAGTAGATTTGTCTTATTGATATCTTGGATGAGTTTGAAAATGGTTACATTTTCTTGAAAAACATGGCTGCCAAGGGGCGGGGCATTTTTCCTTATATGGCTATTTATTGCTATAGTAAAATCTTGTTAACACTCTAGAGGCCACATTTATAGTCGGATCTTCATGAAACTCAGTCAGAAGATTCATCCCTATAATATATTGGACGAGTTCAAAAATGATGCCCGTTGGTTAAAAAACATGGCTGCCAGGGGGCGGGGCATTTTTCCTTATATGGCTATAGTAAAACCTTGTAAACACTCTAGAGGCCACATTTATTTTCAAATGTACATGAAACTTGGTCAGATTATTTGTCCCAATAATATCTTGTTATCTCAGGTGAGCGACTTTGGGCCTCTCTTGTGTTTTTTTAAATGTTCAAACAAATCTGATTCCATAGTTTTTATATGATTTTTTTTTATTTGACCTACTTTTCCAGTTTTTGTCCCCACATGACGCATTGTCAAAATAGGTTGATACATGTGTTCACATGTTTTTTCTTTCATTTGACCTTGTAACCAATATTATGACTCTCGTGCCCAGTTCCAAAATCAGTGGAGGTATCAGTAGTATAAATGTTCTGAACAAATCTCACGAAGAGACAACTAAAACAGTTGACAAGCTTTTTCCTTTATTTGACCTCGCAATCAGATTTTGACCCCACACTACCCAGTTGCAAACTCCTCTCAGATATCATTGGTACAACAGTTCTGAATAAGTTTTATGAATATTGGGCAATAAATGTGTTTTAATGGGTTGACCTTGGGAGCTAGGTTCCACAATCAGCCAAGATATCAGATTAATGTTCTGACCAAGTTCCATGAAGATTGAGCAATAAATGTGGCTTCAAGAGTTTTCACAAGGAACATACATGGGATAAAAGGTTATTTAAAAAACCCAAGAAAGCTTCAATATGTTTTAAATAAAGAAAATGTAATGATCAGTCAACTTTGCATATCATTTAACAAACCAAGGGTGATTTCAATTTGAACATCACAAATTAAGTAAGTAGGATGTAAACTGTTAATTCTGCCAATTCTATTCTAATGATCCAACTGTACAGTATATGGTGGTTACATATAGTCGAACATGACACGGCCAAGTGATATTGACAGAATAGAAGTAGGAAATATGAAATAACAGTCAATACAGGTTAAGCAGATCATGAACATATATATAGTGTAGCATGATACAATGCTAAAACAGTTCATACATTTCTCTGATGACATATGATGGTATATGTACCATGTTGTAGCAATTAACAAATTGACCATTGGGCATGGCTTGTTTTGAAAGGAGGGGTATTATTTGAACAAAGTTTGTAGAGAACCACCATACAATTTTACATTCCCAATGTTATACATTTGGGCCTGGTGGTTTCAGAGGAAAGTATTTTTGCTACATAAAACTACATAATCTATTGGACCCCTTAAGTGTCATCAGTTTTGACGCTATGGTCATAATTTGATAAAACTTAGTTGAAGGCAAACTTAAATACCTAATATGATACATCTTGACATTTTACTTTTAAAGACCTGTGATTTTGCTTATTAAAACTATAGAAACAAGCAAATTCGTTGACACGGTCACATAAGCTCACCATGTCACTTCGTGACAGGTGAGCTAAAAAGAAGAGCTCCTCATAAATTGCAGAGTAACCTACCCTGAAGAAGAGTATGAATCCATAGCTGCGACTGTTGGCAAGTAGGACAAAGGCAAGGAAGGTACTAAGTCCTCCATACAAAACTGCAGGTCCAATACTAGCCAGTGTCGCGCGGGCACGCTCTGTGAAATATGTAAAACAATACTAGTCAGTGTGGTGCATGTACACTTTTTGATATGTTAGTATATGATACTGTGAAACAAATCATTTTCATCGCACACTGATTTGTTTTATGTCTTATGTAAGAAATTTATCCAAGAAGTTGTGACTTAAGAAAACCAACCAGTTTTGACATTAGTTAGCTCCCTTGTTTTCCAAATTTCATACATTTTAAGTGCCTTTTCATTACAAGCTCATATGGGAAGTCTTGAAAAAACTATAGTACCTAACTCTTATTATCAAGTATAAAGACTCCTAGCTGATCATACATATAAGGATAATAAAATGTTATTTTAAAATGAGAAAACACATTCAATACAATATCAGTGTGTACATTCTTTTTTAAATGATTTTAACAGAACATCTTCAAGGTACATAAGTTACGTTCTAATTCAAGAGTGATCATATACATTTTTACTGGAATGGGATGGTGTCATTTAACTTATTTGAGCCTTGCCGAAGGAGCAAACACCATTTTCATGGTTACCTTCTCTTGTTCCTAGCAGAGTCATGAACATGTGCCCCACATGGGCTGAGTAGTCCACTGCTAGGCCAACACACAGGGTGATGAGAATACTGCTGGCAGTGTCGATAGTAACATCCCAGAATTGTAGAGTGCCCACTACATCAACCTGACAAGTACAAAGTGTATACAGGCAATTGAATGCATCGCGCTCTGAGAAAACAGGGCATAATGCATGTGCCTAAAGTGTCGTCCCAGATTAGCCTGTGCAGTCCGCACAGGTTAATCAGGGACAACACTTTCTGCCTAAACAAGATTTTCGGTATGAAGGGACAACCTTTTAATGAAAAATAACATAAAAGCGGAAAGTGTCGTCCCTGATTAGCCTGTGCAGACTGCACAGGCTAATCTGGGACGACACTTTAGGCACATGCATTATGCCCAGTTTTCTCAGATTAATACCTAATAGGCTAGATATCGGACACCCCACTAATCCGTGGGTACATGGCAAGCTGGCTTTATAAAAGTCCTTTCATAACCACAGTCTGAATCAACTATTAGAATTACCTAAATGACACTTTTTCAATAGGAATTATTAATCGGGATAAGAATTCTCTGTATTTTTGTTTTGAATAATTTTTCCCAAAGTGTTTAATTCAGTATAGCAGCTTTTGGTATGTGTATAAATGTAGGGACGGACAAAAAATCAATTGTTAATCATAGCTGTTCAGAGGGTCAAACTGGTAAAATTGATATGGTGTCTGCCTATAAATGGGATAATAGGTAAAACGCGTTAGATATGGTGGACGACAAGTCTGCAAAGCGATCTGCTTGCAGTTTCCATTTCTGTCTAGGGAGCATTCGTATGGTCATTTTCACTGGTTATCAGGAAGCTTATGACTTTGCACTCTACCAAGCTAAACTCAGCAAATATTTAGGGAAATCTTAAGGTAGCAGGGTTAATTTTGAATTGGTCACAGAATTATGTGTACATTTGGTAGTGAACATATTAATACATATTTAGTAAAAATAAATAGATTTTAAACTAAATATGACAGTTGCAATTTGAATACCACAGTGAAGAGGACACAGGTGAAGACTAAGATGCACGTCCAAAGGTTGGCAATCAGCAGCAACGTCACCAGGAACACGCACACACACGCCAGACTGAGATTACGGTACAACTCGCCTTTTAACACCTTTCACAAAAGTAGAATATTTGTGTGTTCTAGTGTTAATGCGTTTTTCTCTATTCCTCATTTCCATTATGTGATTTAAATGAAATAATAATTGAGACCATGTTTGTAAAACAATATGACATCAATATGTTTTAATTAAAAAAAGGAAAGTACCTGCAAAAATTGGGTACTTTAAAACATTTTTATCACTTGGTTTAATAACTGAACTTGTATAAAAAACTCTTGAAATAACTAAATTTTCATTAGATATTTTTCAGAAGTTTGCAATTTTTAGTTTTATTTCTAGGACAAAATTACTATGGTATTGCTACCCTTATTGTAACATAAAGATCGCTAAAATTTACACAAGAATTTACATGACAATCATACCAGTCTTCCATTTACCTTGTTTGTTTCATTATTCAGGTACTTGAATCCATAGCTGAAGCAGGTGCCATTGACAAGCCTTGCATTGTCGACGATGTTTCTCACGCTCTCCATTGCGTCAATATCCCCCGCTGAGCTGGACTGATGAGCGTGGACGAACTGCATGTAACTTGCCTGAAATCTTCAGAATATGAGCTGCATCATGTGGAACATTGAGTACTCTACCATATGCGGCCATGTTAGCAATCCAGAGGGCCGTTTCATAAACGATCGTCAACAATTTTAACTTACGAGAGAATTTTTTAATTTTAATTAGTAGAAAAACTAGCTCGCGATGCACGTCAAATATATACGGCGCTCGAGATGGCAATGTAAGTAATTAAGTACTAAAAATTGACAAACATATGATATGGACTTTAGTAATTATGCATCTTTGAAAAATGTATCGTATCGTAAATGTGTATTACGATGTTTATTGAAACGGTCACCTGTCTGCTATAAAGGCATGCAAGGTTGGTGGTCTCATTAGCTGAACGGCCAGCTCCTGGGCAGACAGCACAACCCAGCAGTCTGATCTGGAGCTTCACTAATCTCATATTGTGCAACAACCATTTTTCATGATGCAGCTAATATGTGACATGTTTTTAGAAGTTTCGTCTGAATTCGGCAAGTTTCATTATGGGAAAGGGTTAAGTGAAATGACATGACAGAAGTCACATTCAATTTTGTCTTCATTTGTTTAAATAATCTGCTGTTTATATGAAATTTATGGTCAACAGCATTTGTGCAAGGGCATATTATTTATCAATATTGTTGACAAACATTTAGGGGCAGGTACATGATATATTTTGGGTTGTGATGAAAGGTATAAGATACAAATTATGACACTACAATATAATGCAAATCCTTTTAACAATTAGACATTTAAATTATTTCAGACATTTGAAACATAGAATTGGGATTGGACTTTTCATAAGGACTATTTTTGTGTTTGTATTTTGTTCATTCCAACTAAATACAAGACGGGCATTTTTGTGGTAGAAATATGAAAAGAAGTTGATATAATATACATGTTTTACCATTAATTGTGTCAGCATTAATGTTTGTTTAACACACATTATATATTTTTATTTAAGGAAGTCTGTTCTACACAATAATCCAGTCTAGGTGGAAATCGTCGTTCCTGATCAGTCTTTGTTAAGTATTGTAGTGGAACAATACTTAAGGCAAATTCATTAAGCCTTGTTTTTGTCACAGCATGGCTAAAATCTATTATTTATAGCCACTTACAGTAACTTGTGGTATTGTCTGGTTGCCAAACTTCAGGAAGTGGTAGAAAGACCTGCCCTCCCTCTGCTGTAGGAAGTGAAGAAGCAGCGAGTTAAACTGATCTCTGCTCCCAGGGAACCCATCTGCAATTGAATGAGGTAGACAACAATACAAAACTAAATTGGAACACTTTTTTTGCTTAGCAACATTAGACACACTATACATTAACACATAGCAGTATTTTTGTCTCAATGGTTGTTTTTCCAATGTAAATCATTCATTTACGAAGATATTAATACCTATTTCGTTTTGTTAACAAAATAATTCTTGACAAATATGTCTAAGTGTGAAAAAGCAACAGTTAGTTTAACAAGATATTGCCATGCTACAAAATCAGGTTTTACTATATTATTGAACTCATTAATTTATTTAAATTCAAATGATTTTATTCAGCCCAAGCTAAATTTGCATATAAGCTACCAACAAAAAGAAATGCAGAGTAATACCTCAATCCCAACTCGAGTTATTGAGCTGAAACGAGTCTTAAGTGTTTAGTTTCAATGACCTTCACCTTATGTGATCTGGTCCCACATGCAATCAAAACTAAACCTTCATGTCATCTACCATAAGTCACAATTTCAGGGAATCATCTCAATTCAAATTCAAGCTTTTGAGTTGAAACCATTTTTCTTTTTTTAGTATAAGAGACATGAAACAGAAAGCCGCCAAATACAATCCCAAGTTAAATTTCGTCGCAAACTTGCTATATTTAAATTTTCATAAAGATAGGTCAAGTAAAACCCAGTTATTTATAAAAAACCTTATGTGAAGTATCAATTCCTGGACAGATATCCAAGTTTGTTTAGTGTTGTTGAACAGTTCCTGGACTAAGATCCATCCAACTAGCTGCAAGTTCAATCCCATGATAATTTTTTATTTAACCCTTTCAGTGCGGGAACCGAATTTTGAAGGCCTTTGCAAACAGTTTGGATCCAGATGAGACGCCACAGAACGTGGCATCTCATCAGGATCCAAACTGTTTGCTATTCTGATAATATTCTTTGAAAAAAATCGAAGAAAATGCTAATTTTAGAAATTCAGCAGACAACATTTTAGCAGACGACAAATTTCCCAGCATGCAAAGGGTTAAGCTTCCTTCACTACATTTCAGTGCAATACTTCCAACCAAACTGAGGTTATCGATCAGAACTGTTTTCTTGTATTTTATTAAGGTACAGTGACCTTGACCCCATGAGCCCCAATTTCATTGCCAAGCTATTCCTCCATGCACGAGTGATACATCCATGTACTCCTTAGATTGATATCTTCTATACAATACATGTACAAGGTGACTAATGGGTGACTGGTAATCTGGAGGTAAACCAGAAAGACTGGGTACAAGAAAAAAAGTGAACCATTTTGTATCTACGGGTACATATTGGAATGAGTATGTGTACTTACCATGCAGACTTTGAGTGACTAGGGGTTCCCTGGTAGTCTTGAGGTAGTTGAGAAAGACTGGGTACCAGAACACCAGGGACCCATTCTGTATATATGCATTGGAATTGAGATCAGCATACATCTTCAAAATGGCCGCTTGGTCAGCAAAGTAGTCAAGATCTCCTTAAAGAATACAAGAAAGTAAAAATACAATTTCAGGCTATCAAATATAATTAGTATATAAGGTCATTCTAGCCAAAGATGGACAATATAACAAAGACTCCCCTACTTTGTTTTTTAGAATAACATCAACACAATCAAACGGTTTAAAGATTTTTCAAAAGATTTTCTAAACCTTTAAATTAAGATTGTCCAATGGAGATGATGTTGTATCTATGTATGTATGTATTTCTTTTGACCTTGCAGTCAAGGATAACCCAAGCACTTATTTCCAAAGGGGTCCTTTGATTTTGCTGAAGAGACAGCAAGCAGAAGAGACAGTATAGGGATACAAGGAATCCTGGTGCGATACCCTAGCTCTTTCCGCATAGATCCCTTGGTTTTTTTACGTTCTCAGTGTATAGCACCAATACACACGAGAATTACCTGGGTTTCATACCAGTACATCTCTAGTTGGGTGGGAAACACTTGAAGCATTTCTACAATTTCCAGTGCCCCGGCTGGTTACCACTCGACCATCGCACCACCCGCTTGTTAACACCCGATGTTTATTTAAGGACAACTGAGTATACTAAGATATGATCATTAATTTTACTTATTGAACTTAGTATTAATTTTCATAATACAGTACATCTAAAGACTCCCCCTACCACAATATATAGAAGCCCCAAAGCCTCTGTCAGGGAAATATTTCATCTGCGTCTGCACAAACTCAGTGGCATACGAGTCCCTGGGAAGATAATCATAGAGGTCGAAGTCCTGTCGCAGCTTTGTGAAGCTCCAGGTATTGACTGAAGCCAGCACCACTGTCGTTATGGCAACAGCTACCTGGGAAAATAAGAGTAGGTAACAGAATATATTAGAGCTTGTCTCTGTAGTGAGGAATATCTCCTAGGGCCCCATGTACTAACATGTAGCAAATGTTAAACAATAACAATTATAAATATTCTATGTTGACAATGTGGAATAACTTTAAATGTTTAACATAATATAATTTTATGTTATCAGAAATTTTTTATGCAAGTTTGAATGCTGAAAGGTTGCCATGGCATAATGGATATGGTGTCCGCCCAGTGACTGGGAGGTAACAGGTTCAATCCCCACTGTGGGAGCATTCTTTAGATTTCCCCCATAGACACCAAGTACTGGTTCTAGTCTCAGAAAATGTACTCTAGAGCATTTCAAATAAGACAAAGGCTGTCTATGCAATCGAGCTAAAATAAATAGGTTTAAACTAATGCTAAAAATGGAGAAGTGTAGGGGTCTTGTTAAACAATTTGGGTTTCAACGGACAGACTGACAGCAATCCACTACATTCCCCCTCCTCCTTGACTACATTGCTTCAGTTAAAATAAAAAAGGCCTTATCAACAGGTGTTGCATATGCCCATGACACATAGGAATGATAAAAAAACAGGATTTCAGTTTCTAAAAACAATATATGCCCTGAACAAATATGTTTGAGCAACAGACCAGTTGTTTGTGCCTGAGACACTGTCTCATAATGATTTTATTGACACCCAAGTACAAGCGTTTTGTCATCGCCTCATCACACTTTTTAACAGACTCATTCAACTTACATTTACATTTAAGTAAATCACAAATACGTTGTAGATAAATGTTTCATTAACCTCACCCATAACTTCTGAAGATCATATTATACATAGATCATTATGAAGAGTAGTTGTTCAAGGAGACTTGATCACTTACTTTGCAATATTTCTTCATAAGTGTTGGTGAATACACATCTTTTAGAAAGGTTCCAATCAGGTCTTTCTGACTACATGCATTTGGCACATACTGTTTATGCTTATAACAAAACAAAACAGAATTCCTTGTATCAGAAATACGTCTCTCGTCTAACGTCAAAACAGCTACAAAAAATGTTGCAACTAGAAGGTAAAGGGCGAGTATTCCTAAGGCTGCATAGGCACAAAAAGCACTGAGAGCTGGAATTACCTGAAACATAAATAACAGTCATAATTATATAGGTGTTACAACAATAACCCATCTAAGATGTGTATTCAAGACATTAAACCAGTAAATGTAGTCTGAAGAAGGGCTGCGTTTGTGAAACACAATGCCCCCTACTGCGCTTTGAAGTCCTACAGCAGCTATTTGAGAGAAAACACGGTCCGTAACTTAGCAAAAAATCAATGGATAAAAAAGAAACTCACACTTCATTTGTAATTCATGTTAGGCTCAAATACCAAAAATCAGATCAATACCTGAAACGGTTACATAAAAACCTCCAGAAAAGTTTATAATAAAGATAAGTTCAAGGCTTATAACTTAGCAAAAAATCAATGGACCTGAACATATTTCACATTTCAGCTGAAGGTCATGTAGGTAGACACACAAACCAAATATCAAGTCAATATCTGAAAGCGTTGCGTAAAAAACATCTGGAAAATGTTTAGTCCAGAGAAATTTCCCTAGGCCATAACTTCGCCAATATCAATGGAGCAGAACAAATATCACACTAAACCTGTAAATTATGTAGGTTGATTCTCATTCCAAAAATCAGCTGATTTAAAAGTGTTGCGAAAAAAAGATTGAAAGTGTTGTGTAAAAAAACTCCAGGAAACGGTTATTACAGCAAAAATGTTGAAGTCCACCGCCCATAACTGCACCAAAAAAAATGGATGGAAGATAATTTCACAATTCATCTGTAGGTTATGTAGGTAGACTCACATATCAAAAATCAGCTCTATATCTGGCATTGTTGCATAAAAAAACTCCGGAAGCGGTTTTTATAGAAACATTTCAATGTCCAATGCCCATAACTTCTCCAAAAATCAATGGACTGGAATGAATTTCACACTTCATCCTAAGGTCATATCGTCGCTGTTCTTCGAAAACCACGTAAGTCAAATTTGGCGCAAATTGTTATTTGTTTTTATAAGAAAGGCGGGTTCACGGGTCATTTTCTGCGAAAATACTGGATTTCATATCCAATTGGAAAGCATAGTTATGAGTACGTGAGAATATCCTGAACACTTATTGGTGCACTAATTGTTTCTGCAAAAACTGCGTAAGTCAATTTTTCCAACTTTTCACAAAACATTTAAAAAATATTTTTTGAAGTTTTAAAATATATTAATTTAGATAGTCTTAGTCAAAATGGGCATACTTTTTATTTATGAAAATATAAAAGCCTGCAGTTGTCATTTTAATTCTAAAAATGGACTTACACAGTTTTCTCTTTAATATTTGGTTCCTTTTATAGACCTAAATTATTATATTTTAAAAACATTTTTTTTGCCTTTTGAAAAGTTGTAAAAATTTACTTACGCAGTTTTCTAAGAACAGCGACGATATAGGTAGACTCACATACCAAATATCAGCTCAATATCTGCAAGCGTTGCCTACAAAACCTCCAGAAAACAATTATTGTATTGAAAATCCAAGTCCATAACTTCCCCTAAAATCAATGGACCAGAATTAATTTCACACTTCGTCTGTGTACTTACTGTAGATCCACCAATACCAAAGGCCACAATATCTGTGATGGAGGTGACAGTGATAGAGACGCCTGCATGCTTCAAGGTGAGAGCCATCTTTCTGTCCAGTGGAAGAACCCTCTCTGTGTCACTGAGGTTGTTCCATGCACTCACTATCACAAACATGTCATCTACACCTATACCTGCAATAAAAAGTCATCTGCATCTATACCTACAATAAATAACATAAACATGCCATCTACATCTATAGCTACATCTCGAACATCTCAAATATGCCTGTATCTGCAATACCTGCAGTATATATATATCCAAAATTGTCCCCTACATGGTTAGAGTAAGCTTAAGAAATGTTTTTATAGTGCCAAGATATAGATTTTAGTTTTCAGTTATTGTTATTACTATAGTGACCTAAAGTTTTATGCTATGCAAATAGCATAACCAGTTTCATCAACCTAGTTGAAGTGCTTTTTGAGTGATTGGGATTTTAGTTTTCACTGTTTTCTATACCCCAACAATTCATAATTACCTGCATGTTCCAAATTAAATATTCCAGTTAAATTAATCAAAAGTAATTAAGCAGATTTTTTTGCTTTATTTACTAAACGTGATCTTGACCCCTGCCTTCCCATAATAACAATGTATAAATGTTGTGAAGCTACATTACAATAGGTCAATTCATAAAGGCCCGGTCACACTGAGGTAACGGACGAGAAACGGACATAAAATCATTTTATCCGTTCGTGTCCATTCTTATCCGTTTAATGTTTGTTTCATATCCGTTGAATCCGCTCCTTGTTCGGCGATGTCCCGTGACATCCGTTCCGTCCATTGGGAAGTTTTGAGCATGTTCAAAATTTTCCACTGGATAAAACAGACAAAGAGCTCCGTTTGATGTGCGGTCTTCATACATTAGTTTACTGTTTGTTCAGAACTTGTGCGTTACACCTCCTGTACGTATCTGGTTTATGTCCGTTAATGTCCGGTTGTCCTGGTCCACTACCGGACTAATACCAGACTTGCAACGGATAAACCGCACCGTTCCGGACACCTAACACATGTTCAACAGATAATAACACCGAGGTAACGGTCGAGAAACAGACATAAAATCATTTTATCCATTCATGTCCGTTCTTATCCCTTCAATGTCCGTTTCATATCCGGTGAATCTGCTCCTTGTTCGGCGATGTTGGGATAACGTTTTGTCCGGTACTAATGCGTTACACTGCCGTTTTATCCGGTAGAAATCCGTTACTCGCACTGTAATATCTGTTAGCCGACCTTTAATTATCCAGTACATATCCGTTTAACGTACCTTTTTTTCCCTTTACATCACCGGTATGTGTGCGGTCATTGTGTGTTTCCTACGCTTCACACACCGATTGTGAGAATCTTGAGCGGCAGAGCAGGTAAATTTTATCACCGAATAACCAAAATCTGCATATTTTGTCCGTTTTCTCTCCGTTACATATTCGTTATTCCGTCTGACCTGGCCTTTATCAAGAAATTACATGGAATCCAATTTGCTATTATTAGTAACTTTGACCTTGACCTCATCCATCCCTGACGCAGTGTCAAGGGGGTCTTTTGTCTTGGTACAAATATCAACATATACAGTTTGATGGAAATATCTGAGCTTGATGGGCTGTAACTTGTCTATTGAGCTTATATGTAAAATTTCAAAGTGTAAATGAACCCCTTAATTGTTAAAATATTCAAACTCGAGTTGCCAAACTTGGCTTATGGGGTAATTTTAATATGGGGAAAAATGTAAGACGTTTAAATGATATCCTCCAAGGCATTCCTGAGGGACTAGCTAACCAAAAAAATTAAATCTGTCTATTTTGTATATGCCCAAACTTCTTCTGATTTTAACACCACCATTAATTTTGACAAATTTCAAACTACAATTTTCAAACATGGCCTATCAGGTCATTTCAATGTGGGACATGAATATTAGATGTTTCAATGAAAACCTTTAAGCCACTCCTAAGACATAAGCTTACTGAAAAATTTTAAACTTCAAATATAGTGTATAACGCATACATGTAAGTCAAAAATGGCTTCTCATTTTCACAAACGTCAAAATAGAGTTACCAAACATGGCCTAAAGAGCTTTTTTGATATGGAGTATACGTGTTAAATTAAACCTCGAACCTGCTTATAAAATGTATACATAACTTTCAGAGTTTAATTGCCTGAATTTTTCACAAATTTAAATCTTGTGTGACCAAACTTGGCCTTTGGGGTCAATTTAATATGGGGTAATTTTCTTATGATATTCCTCAAACCATTAACGAGAAATAAGCTTACAAAAAACTTAAACCCGAACGCATGCCAGGGCAAGTAAAAATTTTCAATAATCCTAAAACAGTTCAGCAATTTTTTTTGCTTTGTTTGAAATACAAATTGAACAATAAAGTTATGATAACCAATCTTAATATCCTATTCCGATACATTAATAAATAGAAAAAAAGGTCACCTAGTAACAAGAACGGCATTAGGTTGTGTATTGGTCCAAACAGGAACCCAAAAGCCATGGCAAGTCCGTAAGAGAACACAATGGCCAGTCCAATGCTGAATATGCCAGCAAGGGATACGTAAAGCTGACAAAGAAAAAATGATTACGAAACAGTATCATTTCGATGCCATTGGATTATGAATGCACAAATCATGATTGTTATGAAGTCAATTAGTTTATGTTTAATTAGAGATGTATTCGTCAGAAACACAACGCCCCCTACTGCGCTGCTTTGAAAAAACTAATAAATATATACATATATATTTTTTTTTACCTTTGACCTTGGAGGATGACCTTTACCTTGAACTTCCACCACTCAAAATGTGCAGCTTCATGAGATACACGTCCATGCCAAATATCAAGTTGTTATCTTCAATATTGCAAAAGTTATGGCCAACGTTAAAGTGTTTTTTTCGGACAGACAGACAGACTGACATACTAATGGACAGTTCAACTGCTATATGCCACCCTACCGGGGGCATAAAAACAAATAATGCCATTATGCACTACACATTACATCAATTGGGTATATTTTTTATAAACAAGTAATGAAAGATCATTGACTTTATATAAAGAAGATATGTGTTTGCCAGAAACACCATGTCCCCTTTTGCGCCACTTTGAAGCTATATATTTGACCTTTGACCTTGAAGGATTACCTTGACCTTTCACCACTCAAAATGTGCAGCTCCATGAGATACACATGCATGCCAAATATCAAGTTGCTATCTTCAATATTGCAAAAGTTATTGCAAATGTTAAAGTTGGCGCAAACAAACAAACAAACACACAAACAAACCAACAGACAGGGCAAAAACAATATGTCCCCCACTATAGTGGTGGGGGACATAAAAAGATGATTACAAATTTACAACTGCATTTTAAAACAGCTCATTGTCACCAAAATTCCTTATTACATGTATTGAATAGCAGAACATCCATACATTGCAGTTCAAATACTAAGGCTTATTTTGTAAAGAGTATGTTGCTACATCAATGCACCAATTAACCTAATAACTAAAATCATTATTATAATGATTTGTGTTCAGGGTGTTAAAGGGACTGTCAACGGCGATTGATGAAAAAAGAAAAGTTTTAAAATACCGATTTTTTTTCAATTATTAGTTTATATTGATTAAAATATCACGACTAGTATATTACATTACTTGAAAACAAATCATATTTTCAGTATATAAGGTAATTAAATTTCGCAATGTGAAATCGAAAGTACATCGCGAAAATAGGTGACATAACGATATGCACACTATAAATAACGCAAGTAAATTGATAACTTTATATATAAAAAATATACTATTCACTACGCATGCACAATTTGCATGCCTGGGTTTATCACATGACGATGATGATCAATCTACTTGCGTTATTTACAGTTAACTGGTAGTTACCTGGTAGACATATCCAGTACAATTTATTACCGAATATACTGAAAATATAAAAACTAAAAAACTTTTTTCAAGTAATGTAATATACCAGTTGTGATATTTTAATCAATATAAACTAATAATTGTAAAAAAATAGGGCATTTTAGACCTTTTCTTTTTTTGTCAATTGCTGTTGACAGTCCCTTTAATGTGTCAGTGGCATACAGACAGACAGCTCCATTTCTTTAGAAACTTCAAAAGCATACTCCTTCCAAAACTTTCTAAAACTTTGTCAAATAACCTTCAAGGAATTAGACAACAAAATCTTGTAGGACGTTGTCATAAAACCTAGGAATTTGTAACAAAGCCTTCTAGGTCTTTATCATGTGTCCTTCTATGTCAAAAAACTATCTTGCAATTTGTAACAAATCCTTCTAGAAATATGTCACCAACATTTCTGGGAATTTATCACAAAACAATCCAGGAATTTGTCACAAAAACTTCAAAGCCTTTGTTAAAAAATGTAGGAATATGTCAATAAATCTTTAAGAAGTCACAGAACCTTTTAAGAATTTGTCAAAAAAATTTCTAGGACTTTGTGACAAAATGTTCATGGAAATCGGCAAAAAACCTTCTAGACTACCTTGTTCTCCACCAGGTTTAAGCGCCCAAGCACCAAAATAATGAAGATAAAGACAATAATGAAGCCCAGTGTAAGAAGGGTTGTGTCTGCATTCACTGCTCCATAGCCTTCGTCATCGAAACTGAAGATTATTCATTTGTCAATAAATAGTAAAAATGCAACAAATTGTGTATGACAAATTAGTTCAACAATAAGAGCTGTCAATGTTCAAGACATCTAACATGTTGAATATCAACAAATGTGTTAAAACAAGAGGGCCATGATGGCCCTGAATCGCTCACCTGACTAACCAGATACAATCCCAACCCAGATTTCATCAAGATAAACATTCTGGCCAAATTTCATAAAGATTAGATGAAAACTGTGACCTCTATTGTCTACACAAGGTTTTTCTATTATTTGACCTAGTGACCTAGTTTTTGACACCAGGTGACCCAAATACAATCCTAACCCAGATTTCATCAAGATAAACATTCTGATCAAATTTTATAAAGATTGGATGAAAACTGTGACCTCTATTGTCTACACAACGTTTTTCTATTATTTGACCTAGTGACCTAGTTTTTGAACCCAGATGGCCCAAATACAATCCCAACCCAGATTTCATCAAGATTGGATGAAAACTGTGAACTCTATTGTCTATACAAGGTTTTTCTATTATTTTACCTAGTACCGGTAACCTAGTTTTTGACCTAGTGACCTAGTTTTTGACCCCAGATGACCCAAATACAATCCCAACCCAGATTTCATCAAAATAAACCTTCTGACCAAATTTCATAAAGATTGGATGAAAACTGTGACCTCTACTGTCTACACAAACAAATTGTTGACGGTTTTTCTATTATTTGACCTAGTGACATAGTTTTTGACCTCAGATGACCCAAATACAATCCCAACCCAGATTTCATCAAGATAAACATTCTGACCAAATTTCATAAAGATTGGATGAAAACTGTAACCTCTACTGTCTACACAAGGTTTTTCTTTAATTTGACCTAGTTTTTTACCTAGTGACCTAGTTTTTGACCCCAGATGACCCAAATACAATCCCAACCCAGATTTCATCAAAATAAACCTTCTGACCAAATTTCATAAAGATTGGATGAAAACTGTGACCTCTACTGTCTACACAAACAAATTGTTGACGGTTTTTCTATTATTTGACTTAGTGACATAGTGTTTGACCTCAGATGACCCAAATACAATCCCAACCCAGATTTCATCAAGATAAACATTCTGACCAAATTTCATAAAGATTGGATGAAAACTGTAACCTCTACTGTCTACACAAGGTTTTTCTTTAATTTGACCTAGTTTTTTACCTAGTGACCTAGTTTTTGACCCCAGATGACCCAAATACAATCCCAACCCAGATTTCATCAAGATAAACATTCTGACCAAATTTCATAAAGATTGGATGAAAACTGCGACCTCTATTGTCTACATAAGGCTTTCTATTATTTTACATATTATGTGACCTAGTTTTTGACCTAGTGACCTAGTTTTTGATCCCAGATGGCCCAAATACAATCCCAACACAGATTTCATCAAGATAAACATTCTGATCAAATTTCATAAAGATTGGATGAAAACTGTGCCCTCTACTGTCTACACAAACAAATTGTTGATGGACGTACACACAACGGACACCGGACATCACACAGTCACATAAGCTCACCATGTCACTTCGTGACAGGTGAGCTAAATTCAGGAGATAAAATCATCAAACATGACAATGTTTCATCACAAGAATATATGTTTATCATGTTTTTATGTACCTGTAACACTTAAAAAAATTAAAAAGAAGCGTGGTTCTCAAAAAAACACTTACTCTGAAAAGAAAATTATTTTACTCAAGGCACATGACTTGAACTTATAGAAGACCACTATACAATGTTACAAAGACAAGTATTTTTGGGTCTGTCATTTTATAACGTTATAATGTTATTTAACCATTTCACCACCAGGGCTTCTCATGTAATGACCCTGGGTCATGATTTAAAATTGTTCCCTATGTGGATCACAATCTTATTTTACATACCAATATACAAAGCATTTGCATGTGGTTTCAAGGGGAAGGCCTTCTAAGTTATTTTGAAATATAAACTATGTGACCCCTTTGGCTTGCCAGTTTATACCCCAAGTCATGATATGAACAAGCTTTGAAGGTCCGAGTTATGGAACTCTGTCAGTGACCTCACTTAATGACCCAGAACACATGTGTGGAGCTTCAGTTGAATACCTGTAGAAAAAACATTGATATGGAGCTGTTACTGATTGTCATCAACTTATTCACACACAGATGCCAACATATGGATGAGTACTATAACCCTTTACCACTTAGAAACGTATTTTGACCCATGTGTAGTCTCTTAGAAAGTTAGATTTAATTTAAGACCTTTCTTGCTACATTCAAGTATGAAAGGCTTCATTTCCAACCCTAAGATACTGATGAGCAGCAAACAGCATAAAACCTGAACAGACTGCGAGTTACTCCCAGGCTGTTCTGGTATTATGCTGTTTGCACATAGCCATTTTCACTTTGCTTCTGAGTGGGAAAGAGATAACTTACATTACTTGGTAAATAGTCAAGACAAAATCCACAACCCAGCTTACGTTCTTGTGGCGTAAATATATGATTTGTCAATGTAAGGTCTGCTAGTGGTTGCCATGGATATCATCTGTTTCTCCCAGTCTAGAGCTGACAATTCTTTCTGCAAAGAACAAAAAACCAATAAAAGTAGTTCATGAATTAATGATATAAATTCCAACATATGTAACAGTGTAATCAACACATGAAGTATAAGCAAACCCATAAGTTTTTATTGAAAACGTTCCTTTCACTGGAAGCTATTTTGTTTGTAAGATAAATAGTTAATTGTGTTTATGTTTGCAAGGGCTAAGTAAAAATTACAAAATTTATAGAACTATGTGCTTCATGGAAGCTAGTGTACTTCCTAGATTTACTCCAGAGGCGTTGATCGCTATTGCTTGTAGAGTAACTATGCAATAAGAACTCGCCTACTTATTATTATATGACTGATTTTAAGGGGTTTATTTTATTTGGACAGTAAGATATTCAGCAGACCCTGCAAAGTTTGTTTTTCTCAAGAGTTTGTGGACAGGGGCTATAAGAACTGTTTTCTGGTGACATATAAATACAATTTTTCTCTATCAAACCATTACAAGCTGTATTTTATACAAAACTGTATTCTTAACTTTAGTTTACATACTGTTATACCGTATAACAAAGAAAACCAAAAGTTAATTCCAAATTTCTACTTTTACTTTCATTTTCAGTTTCCTTATCAATATATTACAACAAAAGCATATATTCATAAATATCATATGCAATCAACAATAAAATATCCGTACCTGCATCTTATTCTGTAGTTAGTTTATAAAAATATGTTTCTTGTTTAATAATAATGTTAAATAATTTATTTTGACCTGATGTTAACTTTTCAAATCAATATTCCAAACTGAAACTTGTTTATTTTCAAAACCGCTATTTATACTTTTTCGGCCGTGCATCAATGACACGTGACGCCCGTTAAAGTAAAAATATCTACCAATAAACGTAATATGAAATGGCGGATTTAATGAATGAGATGCAAGCGTTAACAACAATATTATACAAATACAATGACAAAAACGTAAGTTAAGCAATAGACATCGGTTGAAATATATAAATATGATGTTTATGCATATTGTGAATAACAAGTTATTTTAATAATAAGCTTTTTAATTTAATAATGAGCGTTTGTTTACGTTACGCTTTGTATAACGGAATGGGTGGGGTAATATAATTATTCTCTATCAAACCATTACAAGCTGTATTTTATACCAAACTGTATTCTTAACTTTAGTTTAACTTTAGTTTACATACTTGTGGGTCCTTGTGTAGCACCCAGAGCATGGAGGCAGCAGACGCACCAATGATGTTACCATAGCGATCTCTCCGTATACCACCCAGCTGTTGGCTGAAGCTCCATTCTGTGCCATACACGGGGCTGAAATAATACATTGTGAAACTGTTATAAACTCAAAATACAACACATTGAACCGCAAACATATTTGGGCCGTGCTCTGTGAAAAAAGAGGGTTTAATGCATGTGCAGTCTGCACAGGCTAATCAGGGACGACACTTTCTGGTTTTATAATATTTTTAATTTCAAGAAAGTCTCCTCTTAGCAAAAATCAAGTTTAGACAGAAAGTGTACAGACTGCACAGGCTAATCTACACAAAACGCACAAGCATTAAACCCTCTTTTCACAGAGCAAGGCTCATTTAAAAGTGACAATTGTTTCATTCAAATTCCTTTCACATGCACTTAAAAAGATGTGTTACAGACACTGACTACCCAACTAAAATTAAGTTGACAAGGAAGGATCCATGCATGCGTATTATGTTCATATGTATAGGCATACAGCAAAGTGAAGAGCTTAATTCCCATTGCTTGTTGGAGGCATAACAACTAGTTAAGTATACTTTATACAGTTATGACAACTGATGAAAAAGATGTCTTCAAGGAGAAAATGGCCCAGGAATGAAACTGACCTGTATTTTACACCAGAGTTGACTGTGTGGAGGACATCATTCATGGTGAGCTTTCTAATGATGGTCCCATTGTTGTTCCACAGCTCCAAGATGCTCTGAACATTGCAGGACTGACCCACTCTGAATACAGGGCAAAAATATATTAAGTTTCAAGTGAAAAAGTGGTAAGTAAACTTCACATAACAAATGATATTCTAGTCTTACCATCATGAAAGTAAGCGGACACAATCGTGGCAAGAAATACATAACAATTGTGGACTTAATAAACTTAATCACATATTTTCATAATTTTGAAATAAGTTATTAAATATATTTACTTAGTCAGCCACTTCACTTTTATGGAGCATCATTTAAAGGAAGTCTCTATAATTAGTCTAGGTGGAATTTGTGGTCCGAAATAAGCCTGTGCTGACAGCACAGGCTTTACTAAGTTGATACTTTATAAACATACATAAAGCTGGGTTTTCACAGAGTAGTGCTCAGGCCAGTAAGCTCACCAGTAAATGTATCACTACTACATATTGATCATGAACTATGGATATTTGACATGACTCACTTCACACATAGGCCCTCCAGGTTGGTGTTACCTTCCACATACATCATACTGGACTTCAAGTACATATCATACATCTGAAAAACATTATTTACGTAATTATACATATAATGCAATCTTTGAGTGCTCAGTTCCATCCCCACTAACTGAAAGATTTCCAATATCTTTCCAGACACAAAGTAATGGTTTTACCCAAGAAACTGACTTCAAACACCTCAAACAGTCATAAGGTTTTCAATTGACTTGAAATCTTTCTTTTTTTAAACAAACCTTTATTAAAAGATTTCGATAGGTAATGTGACAGGTGCAAACAAACATAGAATTTGTACAGTTTGGTATTCAGATATCAGAATATCCATTGACATCCCCAGTTTAACACTTAATAACAGACTCGTATGTGAAATAAACCAATACCGGTATGCTCATACACACTATGTTGTTATTACAAGTAATAAACATTATAAATAAATTTTTTTTATTGCAACACGCTAACATCTTGTTTTTTTAATAAAAACTAATACAAATGTAAACATGTAACTAGAAATGGCGCGGCAGAGGCCGACGCGTATCCCCACGCCGAATGTTTGACCTAGGTGTGCCCCAGGTTGGTAATGGGGCCATGCATAGCTGAGATTGACCGTATTGTCATAAGAGAAGTTCATCATCAATTAGAAGTGAATTGGTGTAGAAATGAAGAAGTTATAGTAAAAGGCAATTTTGGGTGGGTGTGACATATGCAGTGCTCCAGCTAGAATTCGAAAAGGGCAGGGTGGCTTTTTTGTCAAAAGGGCACTTTCGACGCGCAGTATTTTGTGAAAAGGGCACTTTCGACGCGCAGTATTTTGTGAAAAGGGCACGTTCGAGCGCGCGGGTGTTTCTGGAATGCTTTTATTTGCATGTTAATTTATATGTTATAAATAATTGTATTATTCCCATTATTATTAAACCATTGAAATATAATGTCTACAATGAGGATTAAACTAATTACAATGTAATAAGAGATTTATGAATTATCATATGTAAAAAAAAAAAAAAAAAAAAAAAAAAATTTTTTTTTTTTTTTTTTTTTGAGGGGGGGGGGGGGGGGCAGGGCGGAGGTTCGGGGGGGGGCAGGGCGGAGGTTCGGGAGGGCAGGGCGCGGCGCCCTTCGATTTAGGCCTAGCTGGAGCACTGCATATGTGGGCAGGGCGCCCCAGGGTTGGTAATTGTGCCATGCATAGTTGAGATTGACCGTATTGTCATAAGAGAAGTTCAGTATCAATTTGAAGTGAATCGGTGTAGAAATGAAGAAATTATAGTAAAAGGCAATTTTGGGCGGGTGTGGTCTATGTGGGCGGGGCCCCAGGGTTGGTAATGGGGCCATGCATAGTTGAGATTGACCGTATTGTCATAAGAGAGGTTCAGTATCAATTTGAAGTGAATCGGTGTAGAAATGAAGAAATTATAGTAAAAGGCAATTTTGGGTGGGTGTGGTCTATGTGGGCGGGGCGCCCCAGGGTTGGTAATGGGGCCATGCATAGTTGAGATTGACTGTATTGTCATAAGAGAAGTTCAATATCAATTTGAAGTGAATCGGTGTAGAAATGAAGAAATTATAGTAAAGGCAATTTTGGGTGGGTGTGGTCTATGTGGGCGGGGCCCCAGGGTTGGTTATGGGGCCATGCATAGTTGAGATTGACCCTAATGTCATAAGAGAAGTTCAGTATCACTTTGAAGTGAATCCATGTAGAAATGAAAAAATTATAGTAAATGGAATTTTTTGGTGGGTGTGGCCTATGTGGGCGGGCGCCCCAGGGTTTGGATTGGGGCCATGCATAGTTGAGATTGACCCTAATGTCATAACAAAAGTTCAGTATCAATTTGAAGTAAATCCGTGTAGAAATGAAAAAATTATAGTAAATGGAAATTTTTGGTGGGTGTGGCCTATGTGGGCGGGGCGCCCCAGGGTTGGGAATGGGGCCATGCATGGTTGAGATTGACCGTCTTGTCATAAGAGAGGTCCAGTATCAATTTGAAGTGAATCGGTGTAGAAATAAAGAAGTAAATGTAAAATAACCTAAAAAAATGAGTGATAATTTCTGACGCGGCCCCACCCCAACCGCTATAACTTTTGACCCAGGGGTCAGATCAAAATTCCAAATAGTGCAGGGTCGCACATATGCTCATAGCTACCATGTGTGTAAGTTTCAAGGTTCTAGTGCTTTTAGTGTAGGAGGAGATAGTGGCCAGGACGGACGGACTGACAGACAGACAGACAGACGGACGGACGGACGGACGGCGGAGATAACCACAATATCCCCACCTTTTTTTCAAAAAGCGTGGGGATAATTACAGTCACTCATATTTGAACCATAGCCTAGGGGCGATAGTAAATTCTCCTCAGAAATGGCCTATTTTACAAACAATAAATGGCTATCTCAAGTTTACTATCTGAAATAGTACATGTGTATGAAACAAAATGTGCCATAAAGCAATCTATATTATATAACAAGCTTTGGTTAAAAGATGTTTTATGAAAAAAAAACACAATTGGTTTCACAAAGCTGCAAAATTTGGTCTCTTTGATTTCATACTTGGATATGAAGGTCACATTCTAACATTATACTGTTTAATACACATTGATAAAACATGGGCCCATTCAACCACAAAATCAAATGTCAAACCAATGTCTAATAGTCCGAAGTTTTCTATCAAACTTTCCAAAAATGATCCATGAATTTTTGATCAAACAAAAATACCAGAATTTATGATACCACACAGTTTCATTTTTTCTTTTTTTTTCTTTTTCATAACAAGAGATGTGTTTGTCAGAAACACAATGCCCCCTATTGCACCGCTTTGAAATAAAATTTCAATATAGCATTTGACAGGTTTAGAAATTATCTCCCTTTTAAAGCTTATTACTTCCCTTGGATTGTATTTTTTTACTTTTGACCATAAAGGATGACTTTGACCTTGACCTTTCACCACTCAAAATGTGCAGCTTCGTGAGATACACATGCATGCCAAATCTTAAGTTGCCATCTTCAATATTGCATAAGTTATGGCCAATATTAAAGTTTTCGGCCGGACTGACGGAGAGACAGACGGACAGACAGATCAAATGCTATATGCCACCCTACCGGGGGCATAAAAATAAATGAATCTACAGTATTATAAGGTTTTGCCAAGAGTTTTGACCAGGTCATAATTTGAACATTAAAGGCATCATGACAAGCTCAGAGCTGTACCTCAGATGCTATAACATAATTATATTTGTGAAATAAGTTAAATGTAAATCTATTAAGTTCAGCTCTAAGCATCAATAGCATAAAAGTCTCAAGTAAGTTTCCTTGGAAGAAAATCTGATCTCTAGTTTATAAAAGTGGAAAGATGTGTCTAAACAGTCATAAGGATATTCTAGCATTAATTGTGCAGATACAATCTGGCATTTATCTTGCCAATTATACTCTCTGAGATAACCCAAGTCCGGTTGGATCGATTTGTACCACTTATTTCAATGTGTATCATTCATAACAAATCAATGGGATATGATAAGGAAATCCTGATAGACAACTGATTTTGATAATCTAAGATAACTTTTTCCATTTCTAGAATAAACACAACTTGCGTGACTATAACCTCAAAATCAAACAGAACCACAATAAGTGTTAAGTCTAATTATTTGGTTTAGTTTTCACTTTTAAATAGATCCTAATACCATGTAAGTTTAGAAATTGATCTAGGAATTAAAATGAGAAAATCAGCTCAAAGATGAGAAATTACATCCCTGCAATACCTACAGAGTTCAACACTGCTGGTGTCAAAATGTTGCTGGCAGTGATAATAACAGATGTGTAGCGGAACTGCTCCGGGAAATGATTCTCCATCCATGCCTTTTCTGGGAGAACCCTTGAGTTGACTGGTACCCAGAGTTTGGCGTCGTCGCTCGTTTGTTCGAATTTCAACAAACCCAATCCGCAGAGACCACAAACAAGCAGGCAGACAAGAATTACAAGATAGGGATGACGTGCCACATGCAAACCAATCCTGTAACAAACAAATGCAATTCAACAATAACACTAATGAGGATAGTTTTAAACATAAGGCTGGCCTTACAACTGACCTTGGCACCAGAAGACCAACCAACCTACGCAAACCACAATACCAAACTATTTTTAACGGGAACTATACAAGTATACAAATAAGTTATAATCAACAAAAATGAAACAGATTGAAAACCAATGAAATATAACTTTTCAACTTTGCTTCAACTTCATTGATTTCCTTATTGAATGTTTTGGACAATGATAACATGGTGTTTATCAGTAAAAACTTCAGGCAATTACAAAGGTCACATCATTCAATTCCTAATTTATATACAGGAATTCACATGTCTCTTTAAAGTATCTTGTTCACAGATCATGGTATTTAAAAAAAAGTTTCATATAACCTGTGAACTCTACTAATTTATTTTTAAAATATATAGTTAGTGTAATATCAAGATAAAGCTTTAACTTTCCCAAGAATCAAACCAGGGTCATTGCAAGCAAAATTTGCCTACACGGGGATTTTGATAGGTGATTGCATGCCTTCAATTGACATGATTCTTAAAATATTTTGCTTTGTCATATTAAAGTGCTGCTTGTTTAAAAACACTTACCGGTAATACCTTATTTTTAAATATTATTTGAAAGCCATCATTTTGCTAATTTGCTAATCACAAGTTCCTTTCAATAATTTTAAGTACATTTCTTCTTAACTTGTCATACATGTAAAATGGAGATTTAATTTAAGAGATCTTGACACATTTAATGTCTTTAATCTTAAAAATACAAAATATGTTAATGATTTCACGTACATTTTTTTTCAAATGATACCTCAAAACATTTGGAATTTTAAAAGATGTATTTCACCAAACGGAACTTTATTCAAATCACCCTTGGGCTTGCAGCTTGCAAAGTCTTTTTTTTTTAGTCTGAAGACAAATTACTTAAAAAAAAAAAAATCTGTACAATCTAAAAAATTCAGATAACACATATATATAGTAACATCAAAAATGATATGAACACACACAATGGACTTTACAAAGTCCATTTATCTTGTATATGCATGTACATGTATCAAATGTTAGAGTAACTAAACCAGAAAACATAAGTACAGATTTGAAAGAGAAAATGTAATAATTGATATACATGAGAAGTAAAGTGATGAAGATCTACAATTAAAACACTAAAAGATTCAATAGCCTTTCAAAGACTGGCAGACTTACTTACTTATTGACAATTTTCCAACTTTTGGTCACTGATAGTTTCACAAAAGTAATAGAAAATATTGGACCCATAAAGTAGTCTCTCTTCAATTAAATGTTGGAACAATTCTTATTGAAAAGCATGCATCTAACCACTACATCAATTTAAATGAAAGTAGGTCAAAGCATTATAAACAAGAGGGCCTGAAAAGCCCAAAGTCGCTCACCTGAGATAACAAGATATTATTGGGACAAATCTTCTGAGCAAGTTTCACAAAGATCGGAAAATAAATGTGGCCTCTAGAGTGTTAACAAAGTTTTACTATAGCCATATAAGGAAATATGCCCCGCCTCCTGGCAGCCATGTTTTTCAACCAACCAGCGTCATTTTTTAACTCGTCCAAGATATTATCGGGATGAATCTTCTGACCAAGTTTCATGAAGATCGGACAGTAAATGTGGCCTCTGAGTGTTAACAAGATTTTACTATAGCCATATACCGGTACATGTAAGGAAAAATGCCCCACCCCTTGGAAGCCATGTTTTTCAAGCAAACATAATTATTTTCGAACTTATCCAATATATCATTGAGACCAATCTTCTGATTGAATTTCATGAAGATTGGACACTAAATGTGGCCTCTAGAGTGTTAACAAGGTGTATAAGGAAAAATGCCCCGCCCCTTGTGGCCATGTTTTTAAAGCAACCAAAACCATTTTCGAACTCATCCAAGATATCATTGGGACAAATCTTCTGACCAAGTTTCATGATGATCGGAAAATAAATGTGACCTCTAGAGTGTTAACAAGGTTTTACTATATAGCCATATAAGGAAAATAGCCCTGCCCCCGTGGTGGCCATGTTTTTCAACCAACCGGCATCATTTTTGATCTCGTCCAAGATATTATTATGATGAATCTTCTGACCAAGTTTCATGAAGATCGGACTATAAATGTGGCCTCTAGTGTTAACAAAATTTTACTATAGCCTTATTTTGCCATATAAGGAAAAATGCCCCGCCCCTTGGCGGCCATGTTTTTCACGCAAACGTAACCATTTTCGAACTCATCCAAGATATCATTAAGACAAATCTTCTGACCATATTTCATCAAGATTGGACAATAAATGAAGCCTCTAGAGTGTTAACAAGGTTTTACTATAGCCATATAAGGAAAAATGCACCAACCCCTGGCGGCCATGTTTTTTAACCAACCGGCTTCATTTTCGAACTCATCCAAGATATTTTTGGGATGAATATTCTGACCAAGTTTCATTAAGATTGGATAATAAATGTGGCCTCTAGAGTGTTAACAAGATTTTACTATAGCCATATATAGCCATATAAGGAAAAATGCCCCGCCCCTTATAGCAGCCATGTTTTTCAAGCAAAGGTTACCATTTTTGAACTCATCCAAGATATCAGTGGGACAAATCTTCTGAGCAAGTTTCATGAAGATCGGAAAATAAAAGTGGCCTCTAGAGTGTTAACAAGGTTTTACTAAAGCCATATAAGGAAAAATGCCCCGCCCCCCGGCGGCCATGTTTTTCACGCAAACGTAACCATTTTCGAACTCATCCAAGATATCATTAAGACAAATCTTCTGACCATATTTCATCAAGATTGGACAATAAATGAAGCCTCTAGAGTGTTAACAAGATTTTACTATTGCCATTAAAGCCATATAAGGAAAAATGCCCAGCCCCTTGGCAGCCATGTTTTTCAAACAAACTTAACCATTTTCAAACTCATCCAAGATATCATTGAAACCCATCTTCTGACCAAATTTCATGAAGATTGGACAATAAATGTGGCCTCTAGAGAGTTAACAAGGAAAATGTTGACGCCGCACAACGGACGATGGACAAAAAGCGATCACAAATGCTCACCTTGAGCACGTTGTGCTCAGGTGAGCTAAAAATAGTGACAAAACACATTTCCTCACACAAGACCCTGTGACCTGGATATTAGACCAAGTGACCTTGACTTAAGACCTGGCGACCTTAAATTTATTAATCCTATGTCCTTTCTTAGAAGCAACCTTTGAACAATTTTAAAGATTTGAGGAAAACACATTATCATATTACATTGCAGAATCTTATAATTTATCGTTACAAACCCTTGTAACCTTGACCTCCTGATCTGTTGCCCTCAAAATAAAAGGCTTCCTCCTTTCAAGATAAGTAACCAGCATACGAATTTACATGGATGTAGATCAGAGTATTCTCTATATACATGTATTATGTGAAAACCAAAGGTTTATGAGAAAACCAACCGATTGTCCTACCATAGGACAGGCAAATGCAAAGAATTTATAACTTCACTTGTTTAAGAGAGGCATAATTGCAAAAATATTTATCAAATCTGTTTAAATCAAAATATTGTTTGCCTAATCACTATGATTTGTCCATAAACCACTCTTTGTGTATGAGTTAAAATGATTTGCTATCATTTAACAACTCAGTCTAATGACTTTGTGATTTAATTGCTTTGCATCAAATCTCGTTAATTAACCAATAAACAAGGATAAATTGAAAATCATTCAAATAATAAACACAAAACCTGTAGAAGGTGCCCTCCAGGACTCGAATGATTCCGTTGCTGCACTTCTGCAAACAGGATGCCTCGTATTCCTGATAGTACACTTGGGTGACTTGGTATGTTTTGGTGATTCTAGTGTCGCCCTCTTGTCTGTCTTCGGATACATCCACTAGGCTTAGATGTTCCCGCTGCATGATTGGTACTTCTTATACCAAATGTGACCGCACGTATATCACATTTGTGGAACACCACTCATTCGTCCATGAGTCTGGAATAAAAATACATCAACTGAATTCTTGTATGAAACTTAAACAGGGTGATTTCCTTTCACAATAATATTTTTTCAATAAAGTGCAATAGTGAAAAAAGCTAAAACATTAATCTGGTAAAAGGGCTAATCAAGGAAAGTAAAGTAAGAGGGAAGGAAACTCAAAGCACTAGTTTGTCAATTAATCTAAGATTAGATGAATGTTGCCCTCGGGCACGTGAGCAAAAAATAAATATTAAACAAGGGCTGTTTGTAAAACATGCATGCCCCCCATATGGGCTCTCCGTTGTAGTGACAGCCATTTTGTGAATATGTTTTTTGGTCACTGTGACCTTGACCTTTGACCTAGTGACCTGAAAATCAATAGGGGTCATCTGCCAGTCATGATCAATGTACCTTTGAAATTTCATGATCCTAGCCATAAGCCTTCTTGAGTTATCATCCGGACACCATTTTACTATTTCGGGTCACCGTGACCTTGACCTTTGACCTAGTGACCTGAAAATCAATAGGGGTCATCTGCGAGTCATGATCAATCTACCTATCAAGTTTCATGATCCTAGGAATAAGCATTCTTCAGTTATCATCCGGAAACCATTTTACTATTTCTGGTCATCGTGACCTTGACCTTTTACCTAGTGACCTGAAAATCAATAGGGGTCATCTGCGAGTCATGATCAATCTACCTATCAAGTTTCATGATCCTAGGCCTAAGCGTTCTTGAGTTATCATCCGGAAACCATTTTTCTATTTCGGGTCACTGTGACCTTGACCTTTGACCTAGTGAGCTGAAAATCTATAAGGGTCATCTGCGAGTCATGATCAATCTACCTATCAAGTTTCATGATTCTAGGCCTAAGCGTTCTTGAGTTATCATCCAGAAACCATTTTACTATTTCGGGTCACTGTGACCTTGACCTTTGACCTAGTGACCTGAAAATCAATAGGGGTCATCTGCGAGTCATGATCAATCTTCCTATCAAGTTTCATGATCCTAGGCCTAAGCGTTCTTGAGTTATCATCCGGAAACCATTTTACTATTTCGGGTCACCGTGACCTTGACCTTTGACCTAGTGACCTCAAAATCAATAGGGGTCATCTGCGAGTCATGATCAATGTACCTATGAAGTTTCATGATCCTAGGCCCAAGCGTTCTTGAGTTATCGTCTGACAACCACCTGGTGGACGGACCGACCGACTGACATGAGCAAAGCAATATACCCCCTCTTCTTCGAAGGGGGGCATAATTAGGCAAAACAATCATGGTATCTGTAAACTTTGCACACACAAAATTAGGTAAGTTACATTGTAGTTCCCACTTTAAAAACAATGTTTACAGTAAAAAAATGGAAAAAATCATTTAAATATCTTTTTTTATATTCTTCAAAAACTCAAGCTGGAAAACAGTAAAAAAAAAAAGTATAGGAAATTAAATGTGTCAGTCAGTACAAGCAAACAACTCTTTTAAGACCTCAACTCGCTATAAATTATGTGTATAGGCTACCTGATGGACTCTTTTTTGGACATAATCACTATCTCACATGTGTGTAACTTTTGAAATAACTGTCAAAAATTAATGTTTTGGAACACCTTATTGACCTTATTATGAACTCAGTTTCTAGCTAGGTACAAACAACTTCAGTTCTTTGAACCTGTCCCATATAAATCTTTGCTTATTGACTTTTTTAGGTATTCACTCTAATCAACAGTGGATTAGGAACACTTAAATTATGTCCTACTGTAGATTATTGGAAAACTCCTGATAACTGAGTTCCAAATACTACCCAGGTATTTGTAAAATTACCATAACATCAGAAAATGAGCCCTCTAAACCTAACACCTAACTGTCAGAAAATGAGCCCTCTAAACCTAACACCTAACTGTCAGAAAATGAGCCCTCTAAACCTTACACCTAACTGTCAGAAAATGAGCCCTCTAAACCTATATAACACCTAACTGTCAGAAAATGAGCCCTCTAAACCTAACACCTGTCAGAAAATGAGCCCTCTAAACCTAACACCTAACTGTCAGAAAATGAGCCCTCTAAACCTAACACCTAATTCAAGGGCTTGATCTACTTTACTGCTCTATTTACTCAGATATTCTCTGGACAAAATATATAATGCATGTTCAAATAAATACAATAAAAATATCTCAGACAAAACACAAGGAAGAACACAAAATAAAATGAAGTGTTGAAAGTAAAACTGTTGTAACTGTAGAACATTTCATTATCCGTTACAACAGTTTCACACAGAATTCCTCATTATATTATGTGTACAATCTTACTGAAGGTAATTACTGTTGAACATACCCTTGTCAAAAAAGTGGGCAAAACCCGGTTTTAATCCGTGTTAAAACCGTGTTAAACCCTGCGGTATTGGCACCGGGTTAAAGCGTGTCTTTTAAACACACTTTTTGCTTACCGACTTGGTTTTTTGTAGGTAAAACCTGGATTTCACTCACATAAACCAACACGCTTATACCTTCTTATACCAACTTAAACCAACTAAAACTAACTTAAACCAACTTAAGTGGGTTAAAAGTTAGTCTGTTTTCCTTCTTTATGTTGGCTTTTAAACCCGCTTCTACACATCAAGTCGGTTTTTCCTGTTCTTAAGCGAGTTAAAAGTGGGGTTTTGTTTGAGTGTTAAGTGAGCTAAATGTGTGCTTAACTTAGATTAAACGCAGTTAAAACACACTTTAAAACCGACTTTTTACCAACTTAAGTTGGTTAAAAGTTAGTGTGTTTTCCTTCTTTATGTTGGCTTTTACACCCGCTTCTACACATCAAGACAGTTTTTCCTGTTCTTAAGCGAGTTAAAAGTGGGTTTTTATTTGAGCATTAAGTGAGCTAAATGTATGCTTTTCACAGATTAAACGCAGTTAAAACTAGCTTTAAAACCTGTTAAATGCTCAGTAAAAACCCACTTTTCACCCACTTGAAAACTGAAAAACTTTTTTATGATAAGAACAAAAATATCATAAATTAAATTCTAATTACTTTTTTAAATGATAAAACATAAAACTTTACATATATATCCATATACACAGCATGATAAAACTATTTTGACAGACATGGCATTGTTATAATAAAATATAATAGTGTTATAACATAACATTGAACACAAAGAAAGAACTGGAAAAAGTAAGATTGTATGGAATAAATACAAACAAGAGATGTGTTTGTCAGAAACACAATGCCCCCTACCGCGCTGCTTTGAAATAAAATTTCTATTTATCATTTGGCAGGTATAGAAATTATCTCTCTTTGCTTATTATGCCCCCCTTCAAAAGAGGGGGTATATTGCTTTGCTCATGTCGGTCGGTCGGTCCGTCCACCAGGTGGTTTCCGGATGATAACGCTTGGGTCTAGGATCATGAAACGTCATAGGTACATTGATCATGACTCGCAGATGACCCCTATTGATTTTGAGGTCACTAGGTCAAAGGTCAAGGTCACGGTGACCCGAAATAGTAAAATGGTTTCCGGATGATAACTCAAGAACGCATACGCCTAGGATCATGAAACTTCATGGGTAGATTGATCATGACTCGCAGATGACCCCTATTAATTTTGAGGTCACTAGGTCAAAGGTCAAGGTCACGGTGACCTGAAATAGTAAAATGGTTTCCGGATGATAACTCAAGAACGCATACGCCTAGGATCATGAAACTTCATGGGTAGATTGATCATGACTTGCAGATGACCCCTATTGATTTTGAGGTCACTAGGTCAAGGTCACGGTAAACCGAAATAGTAAAATGGTTTTCGGATGATAACTCAAGAACTCATACGCCTAGGATCATGAAACTTCATAGGTAGATTGATCATGACTTGCAGATGACCCCTATTGATTTTCAGGTCACTAGGTCAAAGGTCAAGGTCAAAGTGACAAAAATCGTATTCACACAATGGCTGCCACTACAACGGACAGCCCATATGGGGGGCATGCATGTTTTACAAACAGCCCTTGTTTCTTCCATTGGATTTTGACCTCTGACCTTGAAGGATGACCTAGACCTTGCACCACTCAAAATGTGCAGCTCAATGAGATACACATGCATGCTAAATATCAAGTTGCTTTCTTCAATATTGCAAAAGTTATGACCAATGCTCAAGTTTTTGGACGGATAGACAGACAGACGGACAGTTCAACTGCTATATGAGACCCTACCGGGAGCATAAAAATAAGTTAATGTTGTTGAAACAGGTGCAAATCTATATAACAAAGTGAAAACAATGGTTAAATAATCATTTTAACAGCACATTTTATTTACAAAGACTTCAGTCTACTTGTGCATCAGCCGCAGATGCCTTAAACAACCTCTCATCTTTTCTTCAACATCAACCAGAGGCTTGTCAAAGGTTTTGGCTATGACATCTGAAAAATATAATAGACTATTCATTTTAAAAACATGCAAAAAAAACAACAAAATCTGTTCTTAAATAGAAAATACTCTAGCCAGAAAAAGAGGTTAAATATTTGCATATTAAGGAAGTCAATTCAAATGAGTTTATTACTGATTGTCCTGGAGACAGTGACTAGAGACACGGACAAAGTTTTTCAATCCCTGTCTTCATGAATAAAACAAAAAAACTATTGTTAACTGTCACTTGGATTATAAAAACTCTCCCTTTTCACAAATGATGTAATAAAATGATCATTTATGCGACTGTAAACAGTAAGTGATCTGAAAAATATTTGTAGAATGTGTATTGAATTTCTATATGGATAACTGGTACTTCAAATTTTTATGATGAAGAAAAAGTACCAATGATTGCATTTCTCTCAGCAGCGGGGAGGCTTGGTCTTGGTGACCCAGTTGTAGTTGTTGCTCCCTTCATGGAGCAAGTCACAAGCTGGTGGAAAGTGGAAAGTGAATAGTCGGCACGTGGCCTGTGCGATGGCCATCACCTCCCTGGTTTCATGCTGGATTTCAGCTTAAATGATACTCTGGAACCAAAAAAAAAAGGAGTTTTGACAAAATATTTACAATTGGTAATTTTCCAAGGCTTGTAATTTACTTTCATCACATTACAAACTCTAAAAATATTTGTCACATTGGTCAGAATTGTGACGCTTTTAAAATGCAATAACCTGTATAGTTTTACCTCTCAACAAATCCAGCTTTCTTGTTCAAGGACAGGGCGAGGTTTGCCCACTTCAGTTCCCCTCAAGTTGGCCAGCTTGTGCAGGGTAAAAGCCTGGTGTAAAAGTCCATACATCAGGTAGTATGATTACCCCTTTTGCTCTTGGGGCAAGAGTTTAACCTTCAAAATTAAAATATGAGGGAAAGAAATCTGTTCAGTAATAACCAGAAATATCTATAAATAACAATAAAGATGACAATAATCATAAAACACAACCACATTAATTCACTGTACTTTGTCATGTGTATGTTCATCTATTTTTGCTTCAAATTGTGTTGTTTTTCCTTTAAGTTGCAATACATTAACTTATCAATTTACATTTCCCAGTGACAATACATAAACATAATAATGATCATAATTAATTCAGTAAACTAAATAAAAAAAAGGATGAAGAAATGACAATACAAACCTGTTAAAACTGTTCTTCAGTATTCCAAAAAAAACAACAGTTGAACTTCTTTTCCAACAAACTTATTGTTGATTTCCAAATTGTAGTAAAATACACATTGTTTTCATCACACAATACTTCATGCTGACAGTATTTCAATACATTTTACAGAACAATGATAAGTCTTAATGTTAATTTAATTTAGCTCAATTCAATTGCTGAAACCAGCTTGTTTTTCAAAAGTTGTTGTTTTCAAATAATTTCCTGTGCAAAAAATTGAACCAATCAAAAGTCTTATACCTCATTCCAGCCTTATGTCTGGGCAAACCCTATCAGTAGCCTTATCTGCCCCTCATAATCAGTACCCTGTTTAGCTCTGAATGCCTGACAGATTGTTATCTGTTTATTGTTAGTGGTGTGAAAAGGGGTGTTTTTAGGTATTGTCTTGTTATTTTGTTGACTGTTTATGTAACACAGGTCATGTTTGGCATCTTATTATTTTATTGCAAATTAAGAAAATGGATATAATGGTATCATATGAAAATATCAAAATCTTGCATAACTTATGTACACAAATTAATAGATTATTTCCAAAATAATGTTTCCAATACCATAATTATTTAAATATGCAGATTTAACAAGTAAATACTGTTTTAAACAAATATAAACAATCATATAAGATTGTTTTAAAATTAAAAAAAATAAAATAATTTTAAGACATAAAACAATCATAAGATATTGTTTATAATAAAAACAAATATAAAGAAAAAATCAAAGCAAAACACAAAGTCTTTCATTTTCAGGTATAAAACTAAGTTTTATCATTTTTATAGTTTTTGGCAGTGATACTTGTTGTCCATCTGTGAACCTGTGATGTTCTGAAAGAGCCATTTTCATCCAATATTCACTAAAAAATTATGGGGAGCACACACATTTACAATAGGGACAATGGCAAACAAGCTGTAAAAAAGCCCCTTTACAATTGACTTGTATTATATATGGCTATAAACATGAAACAAAGACCTAGTTGAAGAATTATTGTTTCATTGATGAGTATTATTTGAAAACAAAATACCAACTTATTGAAAAGTGTGTTAAAGTGAGTCTTTTAGCCTGGTTTCAGCTCTCAAATTATTTACAAAAAGACCAATTTAAACTCGCTTAAACCCACTTCTGTTTAAAAAGGATCAACTTCTGTTGTAAAAGACTCGCTTATAAAACAAAAAGACACACTTAAACACACATAAACCAACTCATAAATAAAAAGGCTCACTTTTGACACACAAAAAACTGACTCCTTACAGAAAAAACTCGCTTAAACACACATCTTCTTAAAATAACCAACTTTAAACTCAGTATAGCACAGTTTAGCGCACATAAAACTCGCTTTTAATAGCAAAAACCAACTTCCGCTGAGAAAAACTCAGAAAAAACACAGTTTTATGTTGGTTTAAGTGTGTTTTGGTATGAAAGTGGGTTATTTTTTTGACAAGGGATCATCATTTTTGAAAAAGTAAAAATTACATTATTTTAAACAATACTTAAATATTCCATATTATACAATAAGAGAAGTTATATTTTGTATGAAAATAAGTATGCACAAAACTTCAGTTACATTAATTCAATTTAAGTCCAATTTTACAATCACTGTAATTTATTTCTTCCTGCAATGAATAATTTCCTCATCCCAAATTAATTCATTCATCATGTATTTAACATCACTTGTGTAAAGTTAAGCAATTGATTTAGTATATTTAGATTCGTGAAGAAAGAGTAAGATATCAAACTAAAAAGAACATCATTTCTTTTCTCATACACAACTGTGCATTTCATGTTGTTAGTATAAACTTTGTAATTTTCTGTCCATACTTATCAGATGTGTTTATCATTTTCACTTGAACTTCAAAACCTTGTCCAGCATCCATGGACACAATTTTGTTGTGGGATATTTAAATCGATACAAGCATACAGTTTAAGGTTAATACCATTTTAATGATTGAATTATACATGCAGGTGTCTTTTTACTTATCAAAATTCATAAGTACAACAGTAACTGCATGTTTTGAGGATGAATGTCTCATTCAACCTGCACATAAAAAGTGTGACTATATGACTTTCTAATAGCAAGTTCATGGAAAATGCGTCAATGAAAAGTGCAAAGGGTTCAGGTATCTAAAAAATGAATAACTTCAGTGCTTGTGAAAATAAAATTGTGTATTACATGTACCAGGCTACATGTATATAATAAAATTATTTACTGTTCGTTTACTGTTTGTGCATTTTTTAATAACATAACCATAACCTTAATTAAGCCAGGCCCTGTCATATACTGATGTTTATATTATTATTCTTTTTATTTCAGTAAGTTTTTTAATCACTATAAATTGAACATCTAATATGGAGTGTGGATATGATATAATGAAACATAGTGTTTAAAAATTATGTTTTTATACAACCAAGGCTTTTCTGTTTAATTAATTAACAAAGACAGTGTTCAGACTTGAAGAACTAAACTTAAGATGCGTTGCATGTTTTTCTCATCTCCGTTTGCATAACATTATTGTGTTATATTTCATATTGTATACGTTATTGTTCCCAATCCTGAAATAAAATGTCTTGGAAGAAAAAAAAGTGTTCATACTTCAAAAACTGACTATGTCTCAGATGATACTAAACCATTAATATATTGCTGCTTGATACATACCGGTACCCTTAAAAAAATTCCATGTCATTGTTTATTACTCTACCCATATACCAATAATTATCCCCACGCTTTTTGAAAAAAAGGTGGGGATATTGTGGTGATCTCCGCCGTCCGTCCGTCTGTCCGTCCGTCTGTCCGTCCGTCCTGGCCACTATCTCCTCCTACACTAAAAGCACTAGAACCTTGAAATTTACACACATGGTAGCTATGAGCATATGTGCGACCCTGCACTATTTGGAATTTTGATCTGACCCCTGGGTCAAAAGTTATAGGGGTTGGGGTGGGGCCGCGCCAGAAATTATCACTCATTTTTTTAGGTTATTTTACATTTACTTCTTTATTTCTACACCGATTCACTTCAAATTGATACTGGACCTCACCTATGACAATACGGTCAATCTCAACCATGCATGGCCCCATTCCCAACTTTGGGGCGCCCCGCCCACATAGGCCACACCCACCAAAAATTTCCATTTACTATAATTTTTTCATTTCTACACGGATTTACTTCAAATTGATACTGAACTTTTGTTATGACATTAGGGTCAATCTCAACTATGCATGGCCCCAATCCCAACCCTGGGGCGCCCGCCCACATAGGCCACACCCACCAAAAAATTCCATTTACTATAATTTTTTCATTTCTACACGGATTCACTTCAAATTGATACTGAACTTCTCTTATGACATTAGGGTCAATCTCAACTATGCATGTTCCCATAACCAACCCTGGGGCCCCGCCCACATAGACCACACCCACCCAAAATTGCCTTTACTATAATTTCTTCATTTCTACACCGATTCACTTCAAATTGATATTGAACTTCTCTTATGACAATACAGTCAATCTCAACTATGCATGGCCCCATTACCAACCCTGGGGCGCCCCGCCCACATAGACCACACCCACCCAAAATTGCCTTTTACTATAATTTCTTCATTTCTACACCGATTCACTTCAAATTGATACTGAACCTCTCTTATGACAATACGGTCAATCTCAACTATGCATGGCCCCATTACCAACCCTGGGGCGCCCTGCCCACATATGTCACACCCACCCAAAATTGCCTTTTACTATAACTTCTTCATTTCTACACCAATTCACTTCTAATTGATGATGAACTTCTCTTATGACAATACGGTCAATCTCAGCTATGCATGGCCCCATTACCAACCCTGGGGCACACCTAGGTCAAACATTCGGCGTGGGGATACGCGTCGGCCTCTGCCGCGCCATTTCTAGTTTGAATTGAATTTCATTCATTGTCTCTTGTTTGACTAACGTTACTAAAACACAGTCAATAAACCTTAATATCAACTATTGGAGTAGTGCACAATATAATAATATTATGTTAACATGTCTGAACATTGTTGTCTATGTCAACTTGATAAGATGCAGACATAGTGAACAACAATCCTCATCTGCCAATGAGGCAATGTGAGTCTATAATGGAAGATAAAATTGAAACCCATGGTGTTGTAACAAATATTGAATACATTTTTTAATCATGTATGTTGCAAAAAACAATAGTTGAAACAGAATCAATAGCTTTTCTAAAACAGATTAGACCCTTAGACTTATCTCTAAGTTAACACTCACCTTCAAGTCTACAGCTGATAGGAAGAAAGCTGTTGATATAGGGACTGTAACCAGCAAACAAGGCAAATTTAATAATCAATAACTTTATCATAAGATATATTGAGCTGTTTTGTACTAAAATGGGTCCAATACTTGTCTGCTATTAAGTCCCTCAACATTTTGTGGTCTCATTAGCCAATAGGGTAGCTCATGACCGGACTGCACATAAGGAGCTATGTCGGCCTCATGTTGCATAAGACCCATTTTTGCATGATGTGCTCATATGGCTTACTTTGAATATTTTATTTTAAGCAGTTGTATTTGTTGTTGGCAGGAAACAACCAGATGATAATAAAATATGCTAGACAAATGAAACTTAAAAAAAACATTATATATATTATTACTTTATTATAAAAATTATGTCCCTTATCCATTACAGAACTTGCAAAATAAACAAAAGGCATATTGTCAGTAATTTTAATTAAAAAATTTACTTTGGGCATGCTTACTAGGTAAAACTAGTACAAGGGGAATACATAATGAATCCATTTCTAATCATCATTGGTTCACTTTCTCGTGCATGCAGGTGTTTATTCTCACTTAAATAAGCGGCCTATAAGCTTTTTTCAAAACTAATATGTAAGCCTCTGTAAATCAACAAACAACTGGATAAGGAATTAGAGTTGAGGAGAGTTAGAACATGCATTATGTATACAAAGCATCAACCGCTTCGTTTTTCATTTGTTTATTAATTTTGTTTGTAGGCTTGTTATTCTTGTATGACATTTGCAATAAATATTTCTGTTTAGTACACCTTATAATGTTTTGATACAACGTTTGTGACTAAATATGCAAGTTCCTTTTCAATAACCACATTTGTTTTTTTATTAAAATGTAATTTCAATGAAAAGAACATGCACTTTAATGAGAAAGTTGAAGCAGACAGGTATAGTACACACTAACAACATTAAAATTATTTACTCTATTGATGGACTCATTTAAACAAAATATTGTTCCAACCACCTTTATAATGTATTTAAATACTGATATAATTAAGATGGTACGCCATAACTGTTCCATACCACATCATCATAAAATGTAAAGGCCAATTCTTATATTGTACAAAGCTGATGTACATGATAACACTCATCAGAAAACAAGCACCTTGCTAATTTACTTGCAAAAGCAAAATACTTATTCTGACATAATTGACATTGAACAGCACAATTAGAAAAAAAGTTTGTTCTTAACAGACATATATATAAAGAAACACAAGATGAAGATGACCATGGTGCGATGATTTATGCCTTATAAGCTTAAGTTGCATTTAAATAACTCTGGTCAGCCAATGCTGAGAAATAGTTCAGTCCAGAAAATATAAGACGGGAAAAGGGACAGACTTATATAATCAGCAACTGTAAAATGTTTATAAAATCATTTTGTGTCTAATTTAGATTCCTTAACTATTTTAATAGTGTAACACATCATGGGCATCATCAGTTAAAAATTAATTTGTTGGTTGTGTTATTTTGTTTAATTAAAAGTAATTAACCATTTATATCATAAATGAAGGTCATAAGCATAGTTCCCATAATCCCCTGCCGAAGCTGACAATCTCAGGTAGACATGCAGTAGTTGGTGGTCGCCTGTACTAAAGCATAGACTTATACAAACTATGCAATAACTTTTTAATAATGCATTAATTACAGTGTTTGGTTTAAAATTCGTACAGGAGTTGAAATTAGTTGCAGAGTTATTCTTTAAAGCTAGTAGTCCACTTTGGCATCTTCCAGTGGCTTTTCAAAAGCTTATTAAACACCAATAACTTTTAAACAATTATTTGATAATTTCCTTAAAGCAATCCCTTGATAGGAATGAATGTCTAACCCCAATTATGTTTGCATTAAGTGTTGTTTTTTTATTAAACAGTTTTATAATGAATGTTTTCACTTTTCAAAATGTCTAATTTAAATTATCTAATAATTTATTGCTGTTTCAATTTTTGAAGATGTTTTATATATTGACAATGAATTTTCAATTTAGTTTTCACCACTTTATTCCAATTTATATGTGAAAGTCACTTCCTCAAATCAGGAAAGGTTAGGATGCCAACTATGGCAACAAAGTAAAGAAGTTTACTTCAATTCCCATTGTTAGACGAAGCAATCAACAGCTATTAAAACCTCCTCATTGAAGCACTTCATTTACGCACTCTGTACAATGTATTAATTGTCAATCATTTTGTGAGAAAAGTGTTTATAAATAATTGATTGTATCACGCAAACCCTGTCCAATTTGTGGACCCCCCCCAAGACAGTAAATTCTGGAATCTGCCCTGCTAATAAGAAGAATCAGTCATAAATGAATGACTGATTTTGTGTGAAAGTCCTTAAATAGTAATGCAGAAAATAAGTTAATTAACGTGTTCGCAGGGATCAAGCTAGACTCCAATTTTTGGGAGAAGTCACTCCTCCCTAAACTCTGGAGATGGAGAAGTGAGGCAGTTTTAGGGAGAAGTGGATCTTTTGCGATCACCAATGGACCATTGTGAACCATGACCTGTTAATGTATTATTATGCCCATTTGTGAATTAAACAAATTGTTTACAAATATGTGAAATCAATGCAAAGATAATTTGTTAAAACGCTTATCGCGTCGAATAAATGTTTTGACAATATTACGCACGAAATGCCCAATTTCCACGAGGATTACACCCGGTTGCCATCATCAGTTTTCTAGGTAACTAGCCACGATTTCATCGTGGAGTTGTACAACGTAGCGTCAGATTAGATTGGTAGATCTAACAAAGCAAACCAACTGCCACAAAACCTAACACTAATGTCAATTACGTCACGCGTCGTCTGCATAATTTTAATGCAGGTATTGACTGCCTACGAGTGCTGTCGCTCCCTTAAAGCGTGCACTCTCATTGGTCAATATGGATTTTCCAACACAATAACGCTGCTTTAAGGTGGGCTTAATTAGTTGGGTAAATAGATACATGTTATTGACAGTTTATCGCAAATCGGCTCTTAAATTTTCGGCGAAGTCAATAACGCTTTGATCTTTAAAAATACTCATGGATATCTCTCGCACACATACTGCAAATGTGCGCAATCTTTGGAAAAATAGTGTGATTCGTTGGAATCAACTCAGCTTTTCCAGTCCAGGACCATTTTAAGGCATCTACTTCTAGCGAAAAGCAAGTTTTCACGATTTGTAAAACGGACAATACAGGCTTGGTGCATAAAATATAAATACCTGTCTTCAAAGAACAGATACCAATTTATACATTTATACATAGAAACCAACATTTTTATAATCCACATTGTTTTGGGGACACTAAATGCGATAATTGACATCAATTAACAGTGGCTCGCCCGGTGTCATCATGTTTTCTATTAGCCGAAATGGAGTTTGTATCCCTTGCTCTGATTTGTAATAAAGAGAGATTCCTGCCAAATACCTGTATGACCAGCGATGTGAATGGTTGCTTATCAATTTTAAATAGGTAATTTACTATGCCAGGGGGTGGAGTTTCGTCAATTCGGTCAGTTGATTGATTTAGGTGTGTATTCAGTAATAAACAGAAGCCACTTTGATAGCGCTGCGGATATAATAATTGACAGATTTTAGTGATTATCGGCGGTGCTTTTGATCCGGGCGATTAAACAGAAGCCGCGGCCATATAATCCCCCACTTCATCCAGTAGCTTGATCCCTGGTTCGAAGATACTGGGGAAAATGTAATTATCAAAATTTTGCTATCAAACTTTTAAAGGGGCCTTTTCACGTTTTAGTAAATTGACAAAATTTTAAAAAGTTGTTTCAGATTCGCACATTCGATTCGATTTAGTTATGATATTTGTGAGGAAACAGTAACACTGAACATTTACCATGCTCTTGTATAGCCATTATATGCATCTTTTGACGATTTAAAAACCTGAAAATTATAAAGCGTTGCAACGCGATACGATTGAATAATTTGGAGAGTTTTGTTGTCGTCGTTGTATTTTGTGAAACTACAAGGATTGCTTATACATGTATATAGTGTAAACTACATCTCTCATTGTATGGTTGAGGGGTCTAAATAGTAGACTTTTTACTCCAGGACTCCAGTGGTCCGACTGGTTCGAGCCCTAATGATGGTTACTTTTTTTTGTTTTTTAAATTTTATTCTTGATTTTTTACTGGACCTTTTTAGAGCAAATGTTTACATTTATCATTAGAAAGCATGTAATAACAAACTTCAAAACATGCCAAAATCTGTGAAAAGGCCCCTGTAAGACTAAGTAACTAGGCTACTTATCTTGTAAGTACCTATTATCAAACAGCACCTATTATCGGACGTTTTGTTTTGTTTATGTATGCGCATGTGCAAAAGTGTGCATGACGTCACATCGATAAACAAATGGTCGAACATGAAGTCCATGACCTGTTTGCCTACTTAACTTGAAACAAATGCTCCGAAAACAGGTTAAAGGAATGCATTTATTGTTATTCAAACGGTTTCATGTGTTTTTTGATATTACTTTTGGAATGAATTTATCAAAATGTGCATTTACACACCAAAAAGCATATTTCCATTTGCAATTTTGATTGCAGCAGACGCAGATTTTTTCGCCGAGTCCAGGTCACGTGATTGTCATGTGACTTTGTATATACTGTAGTAGTATTTATGAACTGTCCGGTAATAGGTCATGTTTACATCGGCTGCAATTTTTTACGATGCTGCAAAGCAGCTCGTCTAAGTTATCATACCATGAAAAAGTTCTTCACAATGGCGACCTATGTAAAAGACCGAGCCAGCCCGATTGAGATAGCTCGATTTTTCTAATCTGCATACCTCGCTGATTATCATTGATAAAGGTATAGGAAGCTCAGCTACAAATAGGACAGCATATTCTGGGAAAAAGATTTAATAATAGTTTGAAAACGTTAATTTTAAATCAGTTATATTCAATCCACTATATGTTTATAGATCAATGAAACAACTATGCATTTTCTGTTATAATTGTATTTGACATTTGTCGTGATTCAGGAAATAAATTGCAAATTAAAACGTGTATTATTAACTTTCAACACGATCATGAGTGTAAAGAAAACGAATTATTTCCAACCTGCCATTTGTAAACATTGTAGCGACTATGGTATATAAACAGCAAAATAGCCGCATGACATCTGTGAAACTCGCTCTTATGCATGCTTTCTCATTTTGCATATTTAATATTGAATAATAAACTTTTCAAACAGAAATTACAGAGCCACATTAGTGCACATACTATGTTTGATAATTCATTCATTTGTTGGATATTGTACATGTATGCTGTTTAAAACACATATTAGGTCATATCGCGGAGATCTAGTTAACCTAACCATGTGTTCATGGGCGAACTCATGTATTCAAGTGCTCTTACAACTATGTGCTTATACCTACTTTCGTGAATCATTATGAAATTATTGCCGTACTTAACGAACAAACATGCCTAAGCTTATTGAATTAAAGAAAAAAAATGATCAAAAGATAAAAACTATATGTTCATGCACATGGGCATGTGAAATCACGTCCGTACACATAGCATCATTAACTTAGGAAAGGAAACAACGAAATATAAAGTTTGGTATGATATACATGTGAAATTAAAGAGCATGGTTTAATTAAAGAGCATGTCAAGTTTTTAATTTATATGCTGAAACGTAATGTTATAACCCACAAAACGTTTAACTGTAACAAAACGTTTTTTTTATAAGTGGTACAGAAAGTACACGTTGTATATCTTTTTAAAGATATTTCTTGTTATATTTGATCGAGAATGTTACCTGCCTCCCAGTTTCGCTTAATGGATCAAGTTCCCTACTGGTACTACTTCCCAGTACCCCCAATTTTTTGTAACCTGCCTCCCAGTGTTAAAATCGCTTTGTATTTTGATTGATTTTGTCGATGGTATGAGATTTTGCTGCACAAAATTGGTAGCAGTTTGAAGGAAAACCACCCTTTTAAGCAAATATGTAAACATTTTCAATGTGGCACTTTTCGTTTAGTCAAATTTGAGATCAATGCTAGGTGTCCCACATTTTTCAAACTGAAGCCTCTACATGAATCTTAATGCGCTAAGACATTATCAAAAAACATTCAAAAACCGACAAATCAAAGATGTGAACAAACTCAGCACGAAACTTAAGAGCATCGAAACTGCTAAAATGAAAACTGAGCAACACTTTACTGCACACTTAAAAAAACTTTGTTATAAGTTAACTTAATTTGCAACGTACCAGTGTATCCGAACTGTCAGACGACTCCGAAATAATGCAAAATGTTTGTGGTTACATTCCACAACTTTTCCCCGCAGTTACTTCCCTTGTTGTTGTAACCTTTCGGGTCATGAACCGAACATTTATCTCATGGAGATCCCCTTAAACATTTCTCCGCGGTCATGTTAAGTGGAATCGATATCGTGTGAATTTCAAAGCTATGAGAAACTACAACACAAACAGACAATTAAACGAGATACATATTCGTTAAATAGTTTGTACTAATGTATCTAAGATATGAAATAGTTGTATATCTACATCTCAAATATTAACTTTTATCAGATTCTACCACCTCCTTTTAATACCAATTTTATGAATTATTATAGACTTTCCGAATGCTTTAAGAATGCTTTGTGCTATTTTATGCCAAATACAAATAATGATAATGTTATGTCATGAAATAAAGTTTAATGTAAATAAAGAAGTCATTATGACCTAGTGTTATATTTTTTATGCAATATTATATAGAGGCCTTCGAATACATGTATGTGTTATTTAATCTTGACTGCGGTCAGAAGATGCCACACGCAGGAAGTAAAATATTTTATTGAAGCTAAATAACTGATAAAATAACTTCCTACCGGACATGTGCCCAATTTGATTGGGGGGGGGGGGGGCAGATATAAGACATTAGCAAAAAAACAGCAAATACACTTTACAAAAGTTATGATGCTTTAAGAGAAATCTACTGGATTAAAGCATTTTGAGGACTTTAATATTTATTATCTATTTTATATCTATTATACCCGGTACATGAATGTCTTCCTATCAGAATATACTGCTGTTGATAGCCTAGCGCAATGTTGAAATTATGCATTTGTACACTTCAGCATGTAGTGCATTACAACTAGTGTTTTGTGTATTTTCTTCATTGTCAGATATCAGTTCCAATAGACAACATCAGTGCAGCAATATTTCTTTTATAAACGATAGTGTTAACAAGGTTTTGCTATAGCAATACACGGTAAACTGCCCCGCTTCCTAGTGGCCATGTTTTTCAATGGACCGTAGCAATTTTCGAATTAAGCCGATGTATCATAACAACAAATGTTCGGACAAAGTTTCATGAAGATTGAAGTATAAATGTGACTTCTAGAGTGTAAAAAGGTTTAACTACAGCCATGTGAGCAAATATGCCCCCCTGGCGGCCATCTTTTTCAACGAACCTGAACCATTTTCAAAGAAAGCTGATATCATTAAGATATACGTTGTGACAATGTTTCAAGAAGATTGAACGATAAATGTGAATTCTAATGTTAACAATATTTTTCTTTATTTTGACCAAGTGACCTAGGTTTTGACCTGGTGTGACCAAGTTTCGAACACGACAAAGATATCACTGGGACAACCAAGTTTTATGACAATTAAGCAATAAATGTTACCTATAGAGTGGCTGTTTGGGGGAATGAGGGCTAACAATACAAAAATCCTTATCCAGTCAGGTCTGTTGTGTGCTGCTTAGAGTAATTCATCCATAGAAAGGGATGTCCACTCTTACATTATCCATCCAGCTTTTTTTTCTTACGGCCTTTGCGTCGACCTCCCTATAACGTGCCCTGGATAAGAGTCTTGCACAGAGATTCGTGCCCGGTGACGTTTCCAAACCAAGCCAGCTGTACCTAAGCACAAATATTCGTGGTCATGGTAGTGCAGTAATAAAATTGCCCTTACTGAAGCTTGTTTCATTTCGTTCACTGTTGTCTATTTCTAAACATGAAACAATCAAAAGCAATCCAGTGTAATTTGTCCACTTCATATTGAGGGCTTAATTTATTTGCCCATCGATATGTAGAGAAAACATTACCGGAATCGATTTGCTGTTGGCATACATGGTAAAGTCTTCTTGGACCGTGTGAAATACAATCTGATCTCAGTTCTGAAATTTAAATATAATTGCATACAGTTGACAATATAACAGCAAATACATTTTTAACACATTGAATAAACACACATTCACAGATGGGCATGAAAGATTTCTTTGCCTATTGATTTTTGTAGTAAAATTAAAAGAATACTAGCGTTATAAATAAAGTTATTGGCTGATCACAGATGTTATTACAATTTTATTATTATAAACATCGCATTAAAAGTAAAAACAGAAGCAGTTCAGATGATGTACTCAAAACCGTTCAGACGATGTACTTAAAAAAAAATCGTTCAGACGATGTACTATTTTCCAAATCCCTCGCCAAAGAAACTTTTGTATTTATTTGTTTTAAGTCATCTTGAATAGCAAACGCGTCAAAATAAAGTATGTTCAGACGATGTACAATTTTCATTGTTTATTGTGTCTGAATGCTTGAGAAAACTACAGAAATCTAAGAAAAACGACAATTACCAGAGTACATAAGGAGACTAAGCGGGTACTTTGCGCATAGTTATCATTAATTTAGATATTATAAAATATGAGAATACCTTGATTTTCGTCATTAAGCGAGAGCTTTTTACGCAATTTTGTGCGTACGATGTACTTTTTGTGATCACGTGATTCCCCGCAGTGGTGTTGTTCTTAAGTCATTTGACTTTATACATTTGTATTACAGGCCCGTACCCAAGCTCTGGGGCCCGCCCTCCTCCCAGCTGGCTGTCGACTCAGAAATTTCTTAAATCATGGGCCTACTGCTTTTTCTGTCATGAAAGGACCGACAGTAAACTTTCCCTCAATACAAAAGAGCAGATGTGTTTTATTGTCCTTGATTAACAAGGGGATAAGAGCTAATTTACTCGCCAGTGGAAATAAACCCCTAGGCACTGTTTATCGCCTTGTACACACACGCCCCGCCTTGTACACACATGCCCGATCAGTGTGATCCTGAATGCTTCGTCTATCAATAGTTGATGTAACACGTCTTTTGATTGGCCAAGGAAAGAGAAGAAACGAATGGAAGCAAATGATACACGAGGTCGTAGGTCTCAAAATTGCTGACATTAATAATTTGTGAAAAATTAATGTTGGAAGTAATTAGAGAGGTGATATGGATACTCGTCACTAGTTTGAACTGTGAGTTTGATCGCCTAAGTCCAAGGCCCATAACTTCGCACAAAATCAATGGACCGGAACGAATTTCATGCTTAATCTATAAGTAATGTAGGTAGACTGACCCACCAAATATTAGGTCAATATATTTTAATGGAAAATGAAATGCCGGACAGACGGACTGACCGACAGTTCGACTGCTAGATGCCATCCTACCGGGGGCATAAAAATCAGCTCAATATCCAAAATAGTTGCGTAAAATAACTTCTGGAAAACGGTTATAATAGAGAAAAAAGTCCATGGCCCATAACTTTCCCCATAAATCAATGAACCGGACGGATATAACATTTTGTCTGCAGGTTGTGTAGGTAGACTCAGATAGCAATCAATCAGCTCAATATACGTTGCTTAAAAACCTTCGGAAAACTATTATTATAGAGATCATCAAATGTCGGAGTTGTAGACGATTGCGATGGTAAATATATGTGTTGATAACGGTTAAAGTAAAAATGTGTAGTAGATGATAATCTTTTTATTAGGACTTTAATTTGGGTTGTGAATGAATGATTGGAAATGTTTCTCTACGCTATTAGCGATATGTTATTATGTGCGCGCGATGTCAGATTTACAATATTAATCTTATAACATACCAACTGAGTGCAATTGTCAATATTATTTGCCTTTTCAAAATTGTCATTAACAGAAAAAAATCCTTCCAGGTGAAAATTCCCGCCAAGTGCCAACTTTAACGTATTCCCTTTTTAGATATACATGTATTTTTTTTAAAGCGTTAAAATAAAGGAGTATCTGCCAAATATACTTATTTCAATATCTTTGAAAATAGGAATTTACATTTGTTTTTGTTTATTGTTTCAGTCATTTATTTAACGTTTCCTAGCGGGTACGATTGTGTGTGGCTGTAATAAGATCATGTTGTTGTAACCTGATAACGCGCCTCACACATGTGGTTAAATGAAAACAAAGCAAGTGATTTCACCCCCTTCATCAGTCGAGATCCGCGTACCTTGAGCATATTGGACATCTCCTCGCGGCTGATGGAGCCGTTCCCGTCTTGATCGTACATATGGAAGGCCAATTTCAGTTTGATTTCCGGCTTCTCACTTCCGGACACGCACAAACCCACTATGAACTCTGGTGCAGAGAAACAGTAAACAGGGGAGTAAGTTAGCTTATATGACATGGGTGACACCTCCTCGCGGCTGATGGAGCCGTTCCCGTCTTGATCGTACATATTGAAGGCCAATTTCAGTTTGGTTTCCGGCTTCTCACTTCCGGACACACACAGACCCACTATGAACTCTGGTGCAGGGAAACAGTAAACATGGGACTAAGTAAGCTTATATGACATGGGTGACACAAATATTAGTACAAAACAAATGGTAGCAACGGTGTATTGGTTCTGAATAAAGAATTATAAATTCTAATGGACGGACTCGACTGGTTCATATCTTCCACGGTTAATAGTGCAGCAATACAATCTTCTTTTCATTCAAAGTTGCAACTATTGCCATGTGTTTGTTTTAAAACCACAGACAGCACTTAAATGTCCCTTTGTATAAAACAATATAGCACAGTTTGGCATCAAAAATCGATGATCGGCTAACATTGCAAGTTCATTCCGATATGATTGACCGATATTGAAGTCCTGGATTCGATCCAACTTAAGAAAAGGTTCGCACAATATTTCCAAAGACACTATTATTAAGTAAATGTACTGAGATTTCTGAGAAAGCAAAGTTTAGGGCATCAAGTAATTGCGTTCGATGCAATCGAGGTTCAATCAATATGTTTAAAAAACAACACTACACCATTTTTGTACATCTTAAATATTGTATTTTAAATTTGTGAGTGCTTCTGCTTGAAGTTCAAATTCAGTATAAATAACATATGCCAGGTACAGTGATTTCAAATGAAGCAGAATCCTGCATTGTGATGCAAGCAAGTTGCTTTTATTTTAATTTTTGATAACTTCAAAAAAATTAGTCTTGCATCATTTTGACACATTTGTTTTCCACAATTCAATTTGAAAAAGGACCCGGAATGATCATTTATGGAAATAAGGAAGCTTTTAAAATGTTTTTATTCATTATTATGATAAATAAGTTATTAAAAAACCTTAAACATGGATAGAGGAACATTTCAAGTTACCGTACTTCAGTAATTTGACCATTATTATTTTTATTTTGACCCCTTATCATTTTGATACCTTGGGTCATTTTGACTCCTGGTTTTCAAAATCTACTGAAATTCCTGATATTCAGTGAACACTATTGGCTTAAAACAAAAAATATTAACTAACTGACAAAGATTGTGATCAGGTTAAGATTAGTTTTTTAAGGAACCGTAATACACCGAACTTAAAATGAAGATTATTAAACGCCAGTCAATCAAGTATAAACATCAAGCTGATTACCTTTAAAATCGACAAATCCATCTTGGTTGGAATCAAACGATCGAAAGAGGTGTCCAACAAATTCGTCTGCATCTCCGTCAAATACGCTATTGTAAACAGACCGAAATTTCTGCTTAGTTAGTTTGCTCTTTCCTTTCCCCTGAAATAAAAAAAACACGCTGAGCTTTGAGTTTGTGAGCTTATTTAAGAGACGTTAAACACAAAATAAGATATCAACTGGTTACATAGCCGATTAACAGTTACCAAAATCATCATACTCGTGAGGCTAGGCAATGCATGTATTCTAAAATTCTGAAATCCAAATGTTATCACTTTTGCGAGTGAAAAGACATACAAGCGTATGAATTTAAATAATCGCAAGCCACATTACAAGAACCTTCGGATTATAATTCTAGCGCATCACGTGATAAAGGATCAAAACGAACAATTAATGTTTCGCCATGTACCAACCTTATTTATAATATAATTATATATTTTCTGTGGAGTTTAGTCATTTTTATGAACATATTTCTTACGATTGACGGTAAAAACACCAACTCGAAAAATGAAGTATATACCATTATACGAGTACGTAACAAAGATTCCTGGAACGCGCGACAACAAAGTTTCTATGCACTTGTTTTAAAAGGGTTTTGATAGCCGTGGTAAGCATTCTGCAAACACATTATCCACACTACAAACTGTAGAGACACTTACCGTATAAATGTACATTTAATATTCTATGAGTAAGTACCAAGGTTGCCTGGTACTCCCGAAATTATTGCTCTATCTCCTCTCGACTGAAATCCACGTCCACGGTATTCTGTAAGTCCGTAAGTGTCTTGGGGTCCAGCTGTCGCACCTTCGATCGCCCGGAACCCATGTCTATCTTGAAGTGTCATTTTGAACACCAAATGAACTGATGTGTTCACTTTCCACGTCGTGAAATCCCAGTCAAATCCGCAGTTTGAATAAATCCCCCGTCCGTTGTCAAATATAGTATATTGATATGTTTCCAATCTAGTTTGAAACCACCGTTCAAAATCGCATGATCGATGCCCACGCTTTCTATACTTTGGCCACTCTATCGTATCATACATAGTGGCAATACCCAGCAGTGAGCTGTTTTATTTCTGTCCACATGCCATAGTGTTCAATGTCATCTCTTGTTACAAACCCCAGCTTTTGGCATTTATATCATGGTCCTTACAATAACAGGTTTTTTATTTTGCGCATGTTCAGGTTCGTGTCCTTTGTAACACTAACGACGGTATCTTCCAAATGAATGTTGATCCGTAATAATGAAAACATTTGTTGGTAACCTACATATTGACAATATAAACGTAATGCAATTGCCATTAACCACTTAATTTACGGACACAGCATTATTTAGTTTAAGTGTTTCAGCCTCATTTAAATGGACTCGTTCACAGTTGGGCAAATGGCACTTTCCAAAAATAACATTTTATTAGATTAAAAAAAGAATGTTAGCATTATATTTAAACTTTCAAAATAATATTCCGGATTAAAAAAAAACGTAAACTATATATTCGTTTATTGACAATCATTAATCCAAATCAGATTTTTAAGCGTTTGCAAGTTCAAAAACCTGCTTGGTGTAGTGGTAGTGAGTTTGCTTTTGCTTCTAGATGTTCTGGGCTCGAATCCTCGATACCAATGGCATTTTGTATATGTTCATTTACTTTGTTACTATAATTCTATTAAATTATTCGCATCTTTTTTAAAACACGATTTCCAAAAAAGTTATTTTTGCCGTAAATCTGAATCAATATAAATTTTGGATCCACAGAAGACAAATTGCAGCTGGTTTTGTTTGCGTTAAAACAAATTTAGCTGTCAAAGTGATGACACTCAATGAACATATGAAACAATATGTAAACTTTCGCACCTGTATATTTTGGTTTGATTATTATAGAAATGACCGGAGTTTTGGGCTATGAGCACAACGAAATACATTTGTTGACTTCAGTCGGACGTAACTCAAAACTGTTAGGTGCTTAAAGGGATGAGACTCTATAAACATACCAACCAGGTCAGCATGGTCGGAACCCGCGGTATATTCAATTTTCATTACATAATATATCGTGGGAGAACTGTTTTCTCCCCATTAATATTGATTAACCGACTTAGAACTAAACCAATGATCAAATAGATGTTATTACGACAACTGTTAACATGTTACGGTTAATATAACAGAACGGATTCGAGACCGTGGCCTTTGAGACTTTGATCTGCATTGCTAGTAATTTACGTCTGTGACTATTCAAATTAGTAACGTAGATGCTGAAAGGATAACGGAACCATTAAATAGTATTTCAATCAATAACAATCTTGCAGCGACAGTGACGTTCCATCTATTTATAGTGTGTAGACATCTTAAAGGGGCCTTTTCACGTTTTGGTAAATTGACAAAAATAGAAAAAATGTTAAAGAATCGCAAATTTTTGTTTTAGTTATGATATTTGTGAGGAAACAGTAAAACTGAACAATTTCCATTCTCTAAAATATCCATTGTATGCATCTTTTGACGATTAAAAAAACTGAAAATTGAAAGCGTTACAACGCAAAACGATTTTATAACTTGGAGAGTTCTGTTGTTGTCGTTACATTTTGTGTAACTACGAGGAATGCTTTTATGCATTATAAAATACAACAGTTTTGGTATCAGCACGGATGGCCGAGTGGTGTAAGCAATAGACTTTTACCACAGGGGTCATTGGTTCGAGCTCAGTTGCGGGTTACTTTTTTCTTTCTTTACTTGTATATTGTTTTTACTGGAACGTTTTATGTTCAATGCTAACATTTATCAATTATAAAGCATTTAATAACAAACTTCAATACATACCAAAATCTGTGAAAAGGCCCCTTTAAGATACCACTAGGTTTATGGATTGCCTCGTCAAAGGTCACCTACTGTGACCATAGTCGATTTGCAATAGAGAATATTGGTTGAATTTCAAAGGTCAATTGCTGCGGCCATAGTCGACTACCAATCAATAACAATGATGATATTTCAAAGGTCAATTACTGTTACCATAGTCGACTTGTAATGGCGAAGATTTGTTATATTTCAAAGGACAATTACTCTGGCAAAAGGCGACAATCAAAGAATAACATTGATTATATTTCAAAGGTCAATTACTTGGCCAGAGACGACTTGCACTGATGAACATTGGTGTTATTTCATAGATCAATTACTTTGGCCATAGCCAACTTGCAATGATGAACATAGGGGATATTTTAAAGGTCAATTATTGTGGCCATGGTCGACTTGCAATAAAAAACATTGGTGATATTTCAATGGTTAATTACTGTGGTCATAGTCGACTAGCATTAAATAACATTGATGACATTTCAAAGGTCAATTACTGTGGCAATAGTCGACTTGCAATAGCGAACATCGGTTGTATTTTAAAGGGCAATTACTGTGGCCATATTCGACTTGCAATAAAGAACATCTGTAATATTTCAAAGGACAAATACTGTGGCCATAGTCGACACGCAATAAATAAATTTGATAACATAAAATAATTCGCATTTTTTATATACGATTACCAAAAAAAAATCTTTTTGCCGTAAATCTGATTCAATATACATTTTGGATTCACAGAAGACAAACTGCAGATGGTTTTATTTGCGTCAAAACAAATTTAGCTGTCAGATTGACGACACTCAATAAACATATGTTAACTTGCGCAACTGTATTATTTGATTTTATTATTATAGAAATGACCGGAATTATGGGCATTTGAGCACAACAAAATACATTTGTTAACTTTAGTCGGGCGTAACTCAAAACGGTTAGGTGCTTAAAGGGATGAGACTCTACAAACATACCAACCAAGTCATCATTGTCGGAACCCGCGGTATATTCAATTTTCATTACATCATATATCTTGGGAGACCCCATTAATTGATTCACCGGCTTTAAACCAAACCAATGGTCATATATATTAATTACGACAACTTTTAACTGGTTACGGTTAATATAACCAAACGGATTCGAGCCCGTGGCCTTTCAGACTTTGATCTGCATTGCTAGTAATTAACGTCTGTGACTAATCAAATGAGTAACTTAGATGCCGAAAAGATCACGGAACCATTAAATAGCATTTCAATCAAGAGCAATCTTACAGCGACAGTGACGTTCCATCTATATATAGTATGTAGACACCTTAAAGGGGCCTTTTCGCGTTTTGGTTAATTGACACACAAAAATTGTTTAGAAATCGCAAAGTTTCGTTGTACTAATGATATTTGTGAGGAAACAGTACTACTGAATATTTCCTATGCTCTAAAATATCCAATATATGCATATTTTGACAATTAAAAAACCTGAAAATTGTAAAGCGTTGCGACGCGAAACGATTTTATAATTTGGAGAGTTCTGTTGTTGTCATTATATTTTGTGATACTACGAGGATTGCTTTTATGCAGTATAAAATACAACAGTTTTGGTATCAGCACGGATGGCCGAGTGATGTAAGCGATAGACTTTTACCCCAGGGGTCAGTGGTTCGAGCTCAGTTGCGGGATACTTTTTTGCTTTCGTTTGTTGTATATTGTTTTTTTACTGGAGCTTTTTAGATCCAATGCTAACATATATCAATTATAAAGCATTTAATGACAAACTTCAATTCATACCAAAATCTGTGAAAAGGCCTCTTTAAGACACCACTAGGGTTATGGATTGCCTTGTAAAAGGTCAATTACTGTGGCCATAGTCGATTTGCAATAGAGAATATTGGTGGAATTTCAAAGGTCACTTGCTGTGGCCATAGTCGACTACAAATGAATAAAATTGGTTATATTTCAAAGGTCATTTACTTCTGCCATAGTCGACTTGTAATGGCAAAGATTTGTTATATTTCAAAGGACAATTACTCTGGCAAAAGTCGACAAGCAATGAATAACATCGATGATATTTCAAAGGTCAATTACTGTGGCCAGAGACAACTTGCATTGATGAACATTGGTGTTATTTCATAGATCAATTACTTTGATCATAGTCGACTGGCAATAATGAACATAGGGGATATTTTAAAGGTCAAATATTGTGGCCATGGTCGACTTGCAATAAAGAACCTTGGGGATATTTCAATGGTTTATTACTGTGGCCATAGTCGACTAGCATTTGATAACATTGATGATATTTCAAAGGTCAATTACTGTGGCAATAGTCGATTTGCAATAGCGAACATTGGTTGTATTTCAAAGGGCAATTACTGTGGCCATATTCGGCTTGCAATAAAGAACATCTGCAATATTTCAAAGGACAAATACTGTGGCCATAGTCGACAAGCAATGAATAAATTTAATAATATAAAATTATTCGCATTTTTTTAAATACGATTTCCAAAAAGTTTTTTTTGCCGTAAATCTGAATCAATTAGAATTTTGGATTCACAGAAGACAAACTGCAGCTAGTTTTATTTGCGTGAAAACACACTTAGCTGTTAGAGTGATGACACTCAATAAACATTTGAAACACTATGTAAACTTGCGCATTTGTGTATTTGGTTTGATTATTATAGAAATGACCGGATTTATGGGCATTTGAGCACAACAAAATACATTTGTTGACTTCAGTCGGGCGTAACTCAGAACTGTTAGGTGCTTAAAGACTCTACAAACATACCAACCAAGTCATCATTGTCGGAACCTGCGGTATATTCAATTTTCATTACATCATATATCGTGGGAGAAATGTCTGAGGTTTCTCCCCATTAATATTGATACACCGACTTAAAACCAAACCAATGATCGAATAGATGTAATAACGACAACTTTTAACAGGTTACGGTTAAAGGGGCCTTTTCACGTTTGGGTAAATTGACAAAATTGAAACAAAGTTGTCTCAGATTCGCAAATTTTCGTTTTCGTTATCTTCTTCTTCTTCTTTGCGTTCGCGCTACACAATAATGCCAGTTTCTGCAATGAATGTTGTAGTCCGTCTTAGATCTTCCAGACCTCCATACAGTTTTCTGTTGAGGGTTGTGTCTTCGGACCACTTCGCAGCTCGCTCCTGATCGTGTCTTTTGCATCTTTGAAGAACATGTTCAGCAGTTTGTTCCTCTTCTCCACATGGACAGAGTGGTGAGGGTACCAGCTTGTATTTTCTGTACAAGTGGGCATTCAGTCTGTTGTGTCCTGAGCGTAGTCGAACCATCACTACTTGTTCTGCTCTGTTAAGCAGGTGATAAGCATCTTGCTCTTGCTGGGGCCTGGTGATTGCCTTTATGATGCTGACTTTCTCTCTGTATGTAACCTGGGTATTTGGTTGCTCTGTTTTTGCTCCCTGTTTAGCTAGTTGGTCAGCCTCCTCGTTTCCTGACACTCCACAGTGGGCAGGTATCCACTGGAGTGCTATTTTGAGGTTATTGCTGAGTCTTGTCATAAGTTTAGCTAGTTTTGGGAAGGTGTTGTTTGTCAGAGCTTCAAGGACTGATCTTGCATCTGTGAGGAATACTACTGAGGTGGTATCTTCAGGAGAGTTCTCAATCATAGAGGCTGCCTTCATGAGTGCTTCTGTCTCAGCTTTGTAATTGCTGCACCTCTTTCCTGTGGCCATGAAGTGTGTTTCATTTCTGCCTGATGGATATCTGATGAGGATCCCAGCTCCTCCGTCTTCAACGGCTCTAGTAGCTGATCCGTCTGTGTATACATGTGTCCACAGATCTGATGGGAAATCCTAGTTTATCATGGCTAAGGTATGACTTCTTTTCAGGATTTCATTTTGTGCTTCTGAATCAAGTAGGGGGACAGTAAGTCTGATTTGTACTTTTGAAAGATCATTTGCTGTTGGATTAACAATGTCTTCAGAGCTGAGTGGAGTTGTTTGAGTGTCCAGCTGTTGTGCAAACTGTCTGTTAAGTGTCTTCACTTGGTGTACAAAGCTACCTCTCTTCAGCCGGTTTTTAGTACCTTCAGTAAGTCTAGCTTTTATTGGATGGTCAGGTAGGGATTTGAACTTTTCAGCCTGTAGAAGTACTTTAGTTTGTCTTCTTTCATGCAGTGGCTGTATACCAGTAAGCTTTTCCATGAAGGCAATGGGTGTCGACTTGGTGGCCCCTGTTATGATTCGCAGTGCTTGGTTCTGTACCTTGTCGAGGGCTTGCTGGTTGGTCTTGGCTGTAGTGGACCATGCTGCTGAGCTATATTCCATTGTGGGTCTCACTGTGCCCTGGTATATGGTTTTCAATATTTGCTCATTAGCACCCCATGTTGTTTCAGCAAGTTTGCGCATCAAAGCAAGTTTCCTTCTGGCGGTTCCTTCAATACGGCTGATATGTGGCTTCCAAGTTTGCCTCTTGTCAAATGTGACTCCTAGGTATGTAGCCTCATCTTCTTCCTTCAGCTGTGTTCCTTCCATCATGATCTTTCCAGCTCTTTGCTTTGTGGACATGGTGAATAGTGTTGTGGATGATTTTTTTCTTGTTAATGGAGACACACCAGTCATTGGCCCATGCTGTAAGCTTGTCTATGGCTCCCTGCATTCTGTATGTGGCCGTGGTTGCATGTTCTTCCTTACACCATAGCACCAAGTCATCTGCATAAAGTGCGGCTTTTACTTCCTTTGGTAGCTCAGACACTATGTCATTGATAAAAAGCACAAAGGGTGTTGGAGATAAGACTCCACCTTGGGGGACTCCATGGCGCAGTAGGAACTTCCTGCTTTTTGTTTGGTTCAGACTAACCCTGGCTCTCCTGTTATATAAATATGCCTTGATCCAGCTCAGCATGGATCCGTCAACTCCGTTCCTCATAAGTTTCACTTGTAAACCATCAGTCCAGACTTTGTCGAACGCCCTTTGAAGGTCAATCCAGACTGTCAAGACTACCTTCTGTTCTTGAAATGCGTCTTCGACCTCTTGTGATAAGTAAGTAGTCTGGTCTTCAGTTGAGCGAAACTGTCGGAAACCTGCCTGTTGGGGTGCCAGTAAATCATTGGTCTCCAGATACCACTTGAGGCGTGCATTAACAATCCTCTCCATTGTCTTGTGGATAGGAATCATGGTAACCTCTTTCCAGATTTGGGGAAGTTTACCTTGTTTCCAGCTGTAATTGTATATGTCAAGGAGTTTGCGCATTGCTGTCTTGCCTAGATGAATTAGCATTTCGTTGGTAATTCCATCGGGTCCTGGTGATTTCTTTGCTTTCAGTTGTCTGATGGCTGTCTGAAGCTCGTGCATGGTCAGTTCCTGATTCATAGATTTTGATGATTCACGTCTTGCTCTCCTATCCCTCTGTTCTTTTCTAGCTTCTCGTTGTCGCTCTCTGTTGGCATGAATATCACTGACATCTTTGTAATTTTTGGCAAACACATTTGCAGCTTGTTTTCCAGTTAACAGCTCTCCGTTCTCCTCCAAAGTTACTGAGCCCCTCGCATTTTCATTGTCATCATTCAGTTGCTTTGTAAGTCTCCACAACTTGCGTCCATCTCGTTCTAAGTTGAAAGATGCAGTTTTCCTTCTCCAGCTTTTCCTCTGAGCTTCAAGTTTGCATCTTAAGAATTTTGCCTTTGCATGCTGTAGAGACAGATTGGCTTCTTGTGAGGGATTGGATTCATCTTCCACCCTGGCTTCTGATAACTTGTTCTGCAACTCTTCCAATTCTTCACTCCAGTATGGCTTATACTCTTTTCTTGCCCCTCTAGGTATAGCTTCTTGTGCAGCCTTGAGTATGCTTTTGTTGAACTCCTTTACAACTTGGTTTATGTCCCTACCATCAACTCTAATGTCTTTACACAGGATGTTTGTCTCAGATTGGTACAAGGTCCAGTTGGCCTTCTTGTAGTTCCCTCTGGGTAGAGTTGAAGAAGTAGAGTCAGTGTGTTCCAGAATGATGTGGACTGGGCGGTGGTCGCTTCCTCCTAGTTGTTCTGCTACTTTCCTCTTGACATGGCCATGTATGTCAGCTGTACAGAAAGCAAGATCAGGAGTTTAAGTAGTGTGCCAACTTCTAGAGTAAAAGGTTGGAAGGTCATCAGGCTTGTTGATTAAATTTAAGTTGTTATCATCTTGCCAGGTCTCCACTTCTTCTCCACGTTTATCTATGTGGTCATATCCCCAGCTTTGAGAGTGGCTGTTGAAGTCACCAACTACCATGAAGTTTTCACTGTCAGTTGGGATGTTTTCTAGGGATAGATTTTTGTCATTTGGAGAGTACATGTTCACAAGTGTCAAACTAAAATCTTTATTTCTGAGGCTCAGAACTTGGAATTCAGAGTCGTCCATGTGCGTTTTAGTCTGGACAGCATTGATGTTGTTCCTGACTAATGTCATGATTCCTCCTTTTTTCTACCAACCCTGTCGTTTCGGAAGCACTGATATCCTCTGATCGTAAAGGATTTTGTTGGTTGAAGGTGAGTTTCTTGTATGCAACAGACATTTATGTTTTCCTCATGAAGGGTATGTTCTAGCTCAGCCTTCTTGTTGAACACTCCCTCTGCATTGCAATGCATCACTGTAAAGTGTTGCTGTTTGACTTTTCTCATCATTGGCTTGTTGAAGCCTGTTCTTCTCCTCTTGGTGTTTTTGAAGGAGTGACCCCCAGTAGCTTTGGGTGGACTCTGTCGAGGCACAGAGCCCGGCACTGAATCTCCCTGGAGGGATCCCAAAGACTCAGCACCACATCGTTGATAACTAGTAGATTGTATAGTCATTGCGGAAATTACATGATGCTGTGGTTTGTTAAGAGAGTGCCAGTTGGCCCAGCATCTCTGATTTCAACACTCTAGGTTTTGGTCAGGTTACCCCTCCTTTAGCCTTTGTCGAGCCAACGACGAACTGCAAGGCAGCAGTGTATTTCTGTCAGGTTGTTTTCCTTTAGCCTTTGTCGATCCAACGACGGACTGCAAGGCAGCAGCGGTTTTCTGTCGGGGTATCATCCCTTAGCCTTTTCCTCTCCCAAGGCATCCACAAGGCAGTGGAGCTATTTGACCCATAGCTGGGAACTAGGTTTACAAAACTGCAGAGCATGTCCCCGCGCCGGGGGGTCATGCAAGTCCAGTATCTAGGGGCCTAGTTTCCTCCGAGACCTTGTGGTTTAGCCTGGGGCCGCAAGGTGCCCAGTTACCATCCATCACCTCGCAGAGGATCCCATTTCTGGGCCACAGCGGTCTTGATGCATGAGAGGCTATGCCTGGAAGAGGGAGACTGAATATGCTCCCCTTTTCCCAGCATACGCTGGTATCCAGGTGTGAGACTGTAAGCGAGATACATAAAGCACACACTTAGAGCAACACAAGTTGCGCATCATACACCCATTACGACGGATGTTTTTGTTATGATATTCGTGAGGAAACTGTAATACTGACCATTTACCATGCTATAAAATAGCCATTATATGCATCTTTTGACGATTTAAAAACCCGAAAATTATAAAGCGTTGCAACGCGAAATGAATTAATAATTTGGAGAGTTCTGTTGTTGTCGTTAAATTTTGTGAAACTACGAGGATTGCTTATATAAAGCATACAATACTTCTGGCATTGCATTCGGAAGAATGACCGAGTGGTCCAAGTGGCAGACATTTTACTCCAGGACTCCAGGGGTCAGTGGTTCGAGCCTTGTTGAGGGTTATCTTTTTTTCTTTTTTAAATTTTATTCTGCTTTTTAGCTAGAGCTTTTTGTATTCAATGTTTACATTTATCAATATAAAGCATTTAATGACAAACTTCAAAACATGCCAAAATCTGTGAAAAGGCCCCTTTAATATAACCAAACGGATTCGAGCCCGTGTCCTTTCAGACTTTGATCTGCATTGCTAGTAATTAACGTCTGTGACTAATCAAATGAGTAACTTTGATGCCGAAAAGATCACGGAACCATTAAATAGTATTTCAATCAAGAACAATCTTGCAGCGTCAGAGTAACGTTCCATCTATTTATAGCATGTAGACACCTTAAAGGGGCCTTTTCACGTGTTGGTAAATTGACAAAATAAAAAAATGTCGACAAGCAATGAATAAATTAGATAATATTTCACATGTCAATTATTGTAACCATGTATAACTTGTAATTATGAACATAAATGATATTTTATAAGTCAATTAATGTCGCCTTAGGCGACTTGCTTTATGATCATTTGTTTTGTTCATGGTGGTAATATACGACATGTTTAAATGAATGTTAATTGGTATTATTTCAAATGTAAATAATTATTTAATAGTCAGCATTTGTGGCTATGGACGACAAGTTAGAAAGAAATAATAACTTACTCCAATTGTTAGTCATTGTGGCCATGAATGACTTCTGGTGGCATTTTGATAGCCAACCATTGTTTGAAGATTTAAGGAAAACGATTAAGAACTAGATCTAGATGCTAGCGTTTAATTTTAATAATAAGTCCATTGTCACAGCAAATGCCTTGAATTGAATGCACGAGATATACCCAGTGCCACTCTGTTAGTATATACATACATGCCTCAGTCTACTCAGTCCATTGCTAGCGCTCATCACATGCACGCGCTTTATCAAGTTGCCTGATTATATATGTATTATGGATGTACATTAAACGTTTAAATCATACGTGTAGTTTATTAAGTACACCATACACATCCATATTCGACCATTGAAGATAGAAGACAAGTAACAGTGAATACCATTTCACTCGTATTTTAGAATGTAATTTATGTTATCACTATTTACAAAGACCTATAGGTATTTGCTATTTACGTTATATCTTTTAGTTCTCCGACGTCTTTCTCGGCTATGACCATAAAACTAAATCTACCATAGCCGGTCTTTCTCGACTTTGGCCATACAACTAAATCTTTCATAGCCGAAACAGCCTATGGCGTGCAGAAAATGGAAAAGAGTGTTTTCCAATATACATTATATAGCCTAAAGTAAATAGAGAGGAACTGTTTCAGATGCTTTTTTGTCAAGTAAATATTCGATTGAAACGTGTAATATTATGTTGAACTCGCGAGGTTCATTAAACGCTTAGTTTTAGTGAATGAACGGAGTAAAATATTTGTGAAATATTTAATTGAACATTAATTTGCATTTCTAGTTTCGCTTTGCATATGTTGAACGTGTGAAGATGGCGGAGAAAGGATCGGATTTATTTTATGACGTTTGCTGCGATATTTGCGAAGAGAAAAATGTCAATAAGCAAGCCATGTTTTATTGTCAAAAATGTTCGAAAGGCCTTTGTGACGACTGTTTAGGGCTTCACAAACAGTTTTTTACAAAGCATGTCGCGTATGGAAGAGAAGAGATGGATAAATGGCCTTCTACAACAAAATCGTTCGATGACATGCAGTTCTGTCTACATCATCCTGATCGTCTGATAGAGATGTATTGTGAAGATCACGGTAAATTATGTTGCTCCATGTGTCACTTCCATGAACACAGGTAAGCTATATTATTTCTGTATAACATTAAGTTACAGATTTTAAACATTTTGGAAGACTAACCCGTTGCTGTAAAATAAAATGCCAACCCTATTAAATGTATGGACAGTGTAAAACATATAAGGTAATAAGGTATAGTCAACACGTACTTATTGATTAAAGTGTACATTAGCTTTGTCGCGGTTATTGATTTCATATGCTCCACTTAGTAAATAATTTTGAAATCGGAAGTACATATACAAGTTCGATATCTTGACATTTATTTAATAAACTGTTCAAGCTCATAACTAGTTTTACGCACATATTTCGGTCGGTTAACAGTAAAATCAAGGCTTCCAATAAGTGTATGCTTTATTTTTTGCAGTAGTATAGTTGAATAATAAGTAGTATAACATAGATTAAATATCTATAGATAGAGTTTCATTATTTGTTTAATAGTATTTCACGAAAAAGAGTTAAATTACACAACATTTGATGTTTTTATTATATTCCGATTAGACCAATATCACGTTGAATTCTGTATCTGTGTATATTAACCTAGAATACCCCGGTAATGATGTAGCATTAATATTTAAGGAGAGTTTTTGAGACAACACCTTTTTTGAGCGATATTGTGAGCAAATGCAATAAACGAAATTATTTTATGAAAAAACAAATATCATATATAAATATAAAAAAATCAACAAGAATTATTCAGAAAATGTCAAAGTAGAAACAAATGCTAGAAAAAGTGATTTTACTGTTATTAAAGGTCAATATATATTGAGCTTTTAAGTACAAGTAAAAATAAAATTTCTCATATTTAAATAGAAATAAGCTGACATTAGAATGAGTTTAAATGTACCACCTTTTTTACGCCTGCTTTTAAGACTAAACTATAACAGTAGCTATACTTAGTATATTACTGTTTATGATGACCTAGATCGCAAGACGACAATTATAACTAGAAATGGCGCGGCATAGGCCGACGCGTATCCCCACGCCGCATGTTTGACCCAGGGGGCGCCCCAGGGTTGATAATGGGGCCATGCATAGTTGAGATTGACCGTATTGTCATAAGATATGTTCAGTACCAATTTAAAGTAAATCGGTGTAGAAATGAAGAATTTATAGTAAAAGGCAATTTTGGGTGGGCGTGGTCTATGTGGGCGAGGGCGCCCCAGGGTTGATAATGGGACCATGCATAGTTGAGATTGACCGTATTGTCATAAGAGATGTTCAGTATCAATTTGAAGTAAATCGGTGTAGAAATGAAGAAGTCATAGTAAAAGGCAATTTTGGGTGGGCGTGGTCTATGTGGGCGGGGGCGCCCCAGGGTTGGTAATGGGGCCATACATAGTTGAGATTGACCGTATTGTCATAAGAGATGTTCAGTATCAATTTGAAGTAAATCGGTGTAGAAATGAAGAAGTTAATGTAAAAATGTAAAATAACTTAGAAAAATGAGTGAAAATCTCTGACCTGGCCCCACCCCAACCCCCATAACTTTTGACCCAGGGGTCAGATCAAAATTCCAAATAGTGCAGGGTCGCATATATGCTCATAGATACCATGTGTGTAAGTTTCAAGGTTCTAGTGCTTATATTGTAGGAGGAGATAGTGGCCAGCACGGACGGACAGACGGACGGACGGACGGCGGATATAACCACAATATCCCCACGCTTTTCAAAAAGCGTGGGGATAACTTATGAAGATCGCAGCCATCTAATTAAATATATCAGAATCTTTAACAAGATTTGTATGTGAAACCTGAATGTCCCAACCCCCACCCCGACTTTCCGCAAAGTTGCACCTGCGCCATTGAAATTAGATTTCTTGATTCTAGTCATTATTTGACTAGAATAACCGGCATACTATTATTTACTAGTTGTTGACCTCAAGAAATCTTTTTAGGGAAAACCAATTGCATCGAACTTCCCATTTGTATTTAAAGAATAACAATGGCATCATTCTAAACGATTATATAATCATTAACTTGTGTACAACTACATTGTGTATACTGTCGATTTCACCATATGGTGACGGAGCAATTGCAAATTTCGTTCAGTAAGTTTAAAGAAATAAAATTTAAATTTGCTGTCTGACAAAACGAAAGTTGGCACATTTTTATGTCCCCCACCACTATAGTGGGAGACATATTGTTTTTTGCCCTGTCTGTTGGTTTGTGTGTTTGTTTGTTTGCCCCAACTTTAACATTTGCAATAACTTTTGCAATATTGAAGATAGCAACTTGATATTTGGCATGCATGTCAGGTGTATCTCATGGAGCTGCACATTTTGAGTGGTGAAAGGTCAAGGTCATCCTTCAAGGTCAAAGGTCAAATATATAGCTTCAAAGCGGCGCAAAAGGGGAACATTGTGTTTCTGACAAACACATATCTTGTTTTAATATATATTTTTGCAAAGAAGCGAAATAACACTCATAACAAGTACACTATTCAAAATATCGGTTCATTTATGTAAAAACACAAATCAAAATGAGCAAAATAATAAAGCGTATATAGCGCTTTTCATCGGTAAATTTGGAAACAGTATATTTTAATATGCCCTTCACACCTTTACTCTAAAAAAGTCCGTTTTTTTGTTAAACGCCGATAGTCGTAGTCGTAGATGCCGTTGTGCTTCTCTCTTTAAGAAAGATTTAATACTGGCAATCACGCCATGTGTTCATGCTATCGGATGCATTCGGGCGTTTTAACCAAATCCTTTGCTTTTTACATAGCTTATACTGCTATAAGCTAGATCTATCAGCGTTCACGCTGCGATTATCGGCGACCTTAGGCGTCCACACTACGTTCCTTTTGTGACTAGTGCAGGGCTTACTCTTAAAATTAGACCATGGCTAAAATCGACCCCATTTGACTACAAACATATCTATTTTGCTTTCACTATTTCTTCCTTTAAACTCAAAAAAAATTATTCAGAGGGAATTAAGGCTAAGCAAATTTTTTAGCCAGCGATAACTGCGACTTTTATAGTATACAAAGAACGCGACAGTGTCATAATAAAAACCAGGGTCGTCGCACAATATTCATGCTTCTGAGAACCAATGCTGGACGTTTCCACAGTGACTCCAGTACAATTGTTCTAGGTCCCCTTCGTGTTCTTCGCGTTTCTATCGCGCTGCTTTTGCGTTTATGTCAAACCTGGCGTTGTAGCCAAGACGCCGTAAAAATGTCAAACGTTGTCGCGGTAAGGTCGCCGCCTCTTGCGGCGTTATAGGCTTTTTAATGCAACCTTCTTTTGTTCTCACGAGGACCCCCCGTTCTTGCCGATCCTACCGCATCCTGGGTCGCGTAAGAAAGCAGTTAAAATGCCATTGTGGTATGCCGGAGGTATAAGCGCGTTTTATTTTTAGCTCGACTATATATATATATATATATATATATATATATATATATATATATATATATATATATATATATATATATATATATATATATATATATATATATATATATATATATATATATATATATATATATACATATATTAATATATAGTGGAGCTATCCTACCGGCGTTGACGTTAGCGTTGGAAAATGTTAAAATTGCGTACCACCTCAAATATTGTATATGTACCTTGTCATATTGCTTTTATATTTTGCATACTTCTTTACCAACATGACCCCAATCTAAAAACGAGAGCAGATAAATGTATCAAGCATTTTGTAAGAATTATGGCCCCTTTTCACTTAAAATATGCATATTATTGACAAATCTATGTCAAAGTTTGCGTACCACCTCAAATATACTATATGCCCCATTACATATTGCTTTCATATTTTGCATACTTCTTTACCAGCATGACCCCAATCTATAAACAAGAGCAGACAAGTATCAAGTATTTTGTAAGGATTATGACCCTTTTTAACCAGGCTTTCCGAATTAAAAAATCGGTTATTAGATTGGCGAATGCGGGCGGACTGGCAGGCGGGCGGGCGGAACAAGCTTGTCCGGGCCATAACTATGTCGTTCATTGTCAGATTTTAAAACCATTTGGTACATTTGTTAACCATCGTTGGACCGTGTGTCGCGCGAAAGAATGACGTCGATATCTCCAAGGTCAAGGTCACACTTCGAGTTCAAAGGTCAAAAATTGCCATAAATGAGCTTGTCCGGGCAATAACTATGCCATTCATTGTCCGATTTTAAAATCATTTGGCACATTTGTTTACCATCATTGGACGGTGTGTCGCGCGAAAGAATTACGTAGATATCTCCAAGGTAAAGGTCAACACGACTAAAATAGATTAATTTTGAAACAAGGGGGTAACTGTGATGAACAATCAGTAGCAATGCACATTTTGAATTGTAGTTGTCTCCCATTATCAGACTTTTTTTAAATTGAAAACCTGGTTTCGTGACAATTTTGTCCCTTGTTTCACTAAGAAAATTGAAAATTTAATTTTAGTTTTGTGTTTAGCTCCACTTTTATTCCTAAAGTATCAAAGCCGTTGCAATACTTACTAACTATAATAAGGGGATTGTGCAGGCAAAATTATGTTACTCTGACTGGCATTTTGACAGAATTATGGCCCATTTTATACTTATATAATTGAACATATGGTTAAGTTTTGTGTGTTGGGCCATTTTACTCCTAAAGTATCATAGCTATAATTGCTTTCAGACTTTGAACACTTGCTAACTATCATAAAGGGGACTATACAGGAAAAGTGACATAACTCTTGTTGTCAGTTTAACGGAATTATGGCCCTTTTTGACTTAGTCACTTTGAATATTTTATTAAATTTTGTGTTTAGATCCACTTTACTTCTACAGTATCAAGGCTATTGCTTTAAAACTTCAAACACTTTCTTATTATCATGAGGTATTGTCACTGGCAAGTTGAATTTCACATTGACCTTTGAATGACATTGACTCTCAAGGTCAATTAATAAGTTTTGCTTAAATTGCCATAACTTCTTTATTTATGATCAAATTTGATTCATACTTTGACAAAACAACACTTACCTGACATACCACAATAGACTCCACCCAAACCATCCCCACCCCAGAATCCTCCCCTATTGTTTCCTTTTGTTTCTTATTTTTAAAAGATAATCTAATAAATGACCACCCCCTCCACATAATACCCCCTCTAAACCCCCCACCCCTACCCAAAAAGATTTTTTTAACATCGTAAAAAACACAAATATTTATTTATTTCATTTTTGAAGGACCATCCCACCCGAGCTATTGCCATCAAACTTGAAATAAAATCTTATTGCTTTGTTTTATGTCCTTACACATGTTCAATACATTGTGGAAAATATATCTGAACTCAGAATCGTCTATAAAGTACAACTTCTTTAAAACATAAGCGATCAGTATGTTTCAATTATGGTCCTCTTCCACTTAGAATATGACTATATTACCTTGACCTTATTGAATATGAACAATTTTCCCATGATGGCTTAGTTATACTGTCAAGCACTCGAATAGTCGCGCGCGCTGTCTTCTGACAGCTCTTGTTCTCCTAGTCGTCCTGGGTTCAAAACTCATTGAATGCGATTATTTTTATTCAAAAAGTTATCACTTGTATAATTATTTATGGGTGTTTAAAGTATAAGTATTCGTCAGATAAATGATTTTAATACGAAATACGAAAACCTTTGTACATGTCCATTTAATATACCCATTCATTTACACATCTTTACCCAGTAACTAACATTATTGTAATTAATTTCTAAGACAGCATAGCAACATATTCATCCTTAAATTAAAACGTAATGTATTATAGGCCCTGTATCAAGCTAGTGCTGATAAAAGACAAATCACAAGCCTTCCATGATGCGGGGGAATTTCATAAAATATGTGCAACTATAACCAATGTTCAACAAGAACTTAAGACTGCAATTGATGATACACAGGAATTTCTGAAGAAACTGCAGGGTTCGTATGATAAAGCTTATGATGAAATTAAAGTGTTTCGTCAGAAAATCAACGATATACTTGACGAATTGGAGAGAAGTACAATATATTCCTTGGAGACATTGCTGCAAACAATGAAACAGTCTTTAAAAACTGACACAGACAAGTGTTCTAAAGCCACAAACGGTTTGAAGAAAATAAGCGACGCGATCACTAATATTAAAACAGATCAAAACGATCTATCATTTATAGCGTACCAAAGAGCATCGGAAATGGTTTCACATGCAGATAATATTTTGAAAGAATTGACTGTTCACAGAAGCACTGTTGTAACGTTTAAGAGCAACCCTAGTATTGATGAAACACTATCAGGGTTTCGTTGCCTTGGAGATATTAAATGTGCTGAAAAGCAGCTGGAAAATAATAAAAACACGATACTCAAGTGTAGTAACAAATCGCTTTACGATATCCGAAGCGCATCTGATAATGTTACATGCGAGATAAGGGGCATATGGGAGCTACCTGGTGGAGAAATCCTTATAGCAGACAACAACAACAAGAGGGTGAAATTGCTTGATACGCAGTACAAAGTTGTCACACATACAGATTGTTGGTCCCATCCATGGGATATGTGCAGTATAAGCCCTACTGAGGTCGCTGTTACAGTTGGTGTATATGCTAGAATCAACACTGTCCAATTCCTAATTGTCAACAATAGACAGATAGTTAAAGGCAGGGAACTGAAAATCATACACAATTGTCATGGTATCGCACACTTTAACGGCAGTTTGTTTATCACATCACTGACTGCCTTGTATCAGTACACACTGGCTGGTCAGCTGGTGAAAAAGATCTATGAAGATACTTCTGGTAACTTCACAGGTATGATTGACAGTATAATAGAAGCGTTTTAGATTATTATACGCTTCAATACTTTTTAAAGCATCGTAAGTTTATCTTCATATCGTTAATTATACAATTACAGATTATTCAATGCGTTAATGGGGCTATATTGTAGCTCTAAATATTAATTACGTTCTATTGACTAATACATATCAACATGTATATTTATCGTTTATTTTCCCTATGATCAGTGCAAAATATACTTTTACACTCATACGATTCGTATAGAAGTCCAATCACTGAAGTGAGCATTCAGTACATAAAATTAACCAAACAAGTATTTTATTCTTTAAAGAACGTTCCTGAGTTAATTTCAGCAAAATGATATCGAATTTATTTAAAGTGGCGTAGCAGTGCTTTTTAAATGCTAATTTGGGATCGCTTAGATCTATCTGCACCATTTCCCCTATATGGACAAACTGAATCTCACCACCTAATAAATTAATGACTTAATTTCAATCCTGGACATAAAAACCAACTCTGATCACGGTATTCACCGACTAAATCATACTAGGGTATGTTCCGACTGAATATCACCAGGGTATGTACAGACTGATTATGTACCGACTGAATCTCACCCACCAGGTATGTACAGACTGAAAATAAGTACCGACAGAATCTGAACAGACTGAAGCTCACCAGAGTATGTACAGACTGCATAAGTACCGACTGAATCTCGCCAGAGTATGTACATACTGAATAAGTACCGACGTATTTTTCACCTAAGTACTCACAGACTGAATAAGTACCGACTGTATCTCACCAAAGTATGTACAGACTGAATGAGTACCAACGGAATCTCACCAGGGTATGCATAGACTGAATAGGTACCGACTGAATCTCACCTGGGTATGCACAGACTAAATAATTACCGACGGAATCTCACCTGGGTATGCACAAATGAATAATTACCGACGGAATCTCACCTGGGTATGCACAGACTGAATAAGTACCGACGGAATCTCACCTGGGTATGCACAGACTGAATAAGTACCGACGGAATCTCACCAGGGTATGCACAGACTGAATAAGTACCAACGGAATCTCACCAGGGTATGCACATACTGAATAAGTATCGACGGAATCTCACCTGGGTATGCACAGACTGAATAAGTACCGACTGAATTTCACCAGAGTATGTACAGACTGAATGAGAACCAACGAAATCTCACCAGGGTATGCATAGACTGAATAGGTACCGACTGAATCTCACCTGGGTATGCACAGACTGAATAATTACCGACGGAATCTCACCTGGGTATGCATAGACTGAATAAGTACCGACGGAATCTCACCTGGGTATGCACAGACTGAATAAGTACCGACTGAATCTCACCTGGGTATGCACAGACTGAATAATTACCGACGGAATCTCACCAGGGTATGCACAGACTGAATAATTACCGACGGAATCTCACCTGGGTATGCACAGACTGAATAATTACCGACGGAATCTCACCAGGGTACGTACAGACTGAATATGTACCGACGGAATCACACCAGGGTATGTACAGACTGAATAAGTACCGACGGAATCTCACCTGGGTATGCACAGACTGAATAATTAACGACGGAATCTCACCTGGGTATGTACAGACTGAATAATTACCGACGGAATCTCACCAGGGTATGCACAGACTGAATGAGTACCGACGGGATCTCACCAGGGTATGTACAGACTGAATAAGTACCGACGGAATCTCACCTGGGTATGCACAGACTGAATAAGTACCGACGGGATCTCACCAGGGTATGTACAGACTGAATAAGTACCAACGGAATCACACCAGTGTATGTACAGACTGAATAAGTACCGACGGAATCACACCAGGGTATGTACAGACTGAATAAGTGCCAACGGAATCACACCAGGGTATGTACAGACTGAATAAGTACCAACGGAATCACACCAGGGTATGTACATACTGAATAATTACCGACGGAATCACACCAGGGTATGTACAGACTGAATAAGTACCGACGGGATCTCACCAGGGTATGTACAGACTGAATAAGTACCGACGGAATCTCATCAGGGTATGTACAGACTGAATCTCACCCACCAGGGTATGTACAGACTGAATAAGTATCGACTGAATCTGTACCGACTGAATTTCACCACGTTATTTACCATCTTTATCTCACCAGGGTATAAACTGAGTGGCTCTCAACACGATATAGATATATCGCTATGCACGAAAAACATTCGCACTAATATGTCTTGAATAAATCCTGTTGCTTTGCGCTACTAACTGTTCGTCATACAAATGTTTGCTAGCCTAAATGCATACAATTGCAGTACGCAAAATATTTTTTTCTCTCAAAATATTGTGTCAGACATGAGATCTAAATAACAAAGCGATTAAAACTCGTTTCCGCAATAGTTCGATAAGCTACTTTGAACACCAAACGTTATTTATTTTTGTTCTATTTGTTTTCGTATATATCCCTACAAGCTCGCGTTGTCGTTAAAATGATGGACATGTGGACTATGTATTTAATTTTTCGTATTATGTTTTATAAGTCTTAAAGGGGCCGTCTTACAGATCATGGCATGTATTGAAGCTTGTCATTAAATGCTTTATATTGATAAATTTAAACATTTGAACTAAAAATCTCCAGTAAATGAAACAATAATACAATTTTAAAAAGGAAAAAAAGTAACCCTTAACAGGGCTCCAACAACTGACCCCTGGAGTCCTGGAGTAAAAAAGACACCCGCCTAGACCACTCGACCATCCATGCTCATGCTTAGAACGGATGTATTTTTACCTATATAAGAAATCTTCGTAGTATCCCAATATAAAACGACAACAACAGAACTTTCCAAATTATTCAATCGTTTCGCGTCGCACGACGCTTTATAATTTTCAGGTTTTCAAATCGTCAAAAGATGCATATAATAGATATTTAAGAGCATGGTAAATGGTCAGATTACTATTTCCTCAAAATTAACATAACTAAAACGAAAATTTGCGGATCTGAAACAACTTTTTTTAATTTCGTCAATTTACCATCTGTAAGACGGCCCCTTAAAAACGTAACGATGTGAATACAATTCTATTAATTGTACAGTCAATTCAGAAGTGTAAGTTTTGTAACTCTGAGCAGCAGCACACATCCATTCATTAGTTTTGAATATCCGTGACCATATTTTCTGTTCTTTGGGTACAATATTCAAAATTATAGTAAAACGATTTTAATTATTTATATGGCATGATAAAAGTATTGTTCAAAGTGATTCATATTTTTTAATCAAACTTCGTTTTTGTTTTAAATTTGAAGCATGTTTAAATGCATAAATTTATAATATTAATATCAAGCTATTGTCTTTAAATTAGTATAAATATTGTACTTTAATAGTTTGACATGCAATAGTATGTATTGTGACCAATAGGAACACAATTATTATCCAATCATAATAAATTTACAGCCCACAAGTGCGCAGTGTGTACCGATGGATCAAAGCTGTATGTTACCAGTTTGCTGGACAACAAGCTCCTGACCCTGTCTATGGATGGGACGGTCTTGTCATGCTTGAAAGATCGTGTACTTCGAAGTCCTACAGGTGTACACGTTACAGAGACAGGACAGCTGATAGTCTGTGGACGTGGTTCACACAATGTAGTACAAGTGAATGGTGAGGGCGGAGTAATGACGCTGGCTTCCAAAACGGATGGACTGCATGAACCAGAGGCTGTATACTTCAGTGCCTGCACTGGCAGGATTATTGTTGGTCATACCAGTGATAAGATTCTGGTGATCAATACTAACTAAAAGACAACATGTATTTATTGCATTGCATACTTACATTTTAATCCACGATATCAGGGCATATTACGAAAGTTTTGCTGGTAAGAACTAACATACATATAAAACCAACTTGGTAATCCGTTTACTTCAGTTTAAGTTGCTCATAATTTGTTAAATACTAGTAACACAAGTTAGACAAATACATAATTTTATTTTGAATTTAAAATCTGTTTGGCACTGTTCCCGCTAGTCGAGTCTATGTCAATACATTCAAATATGTCATTATCATGCAAAACTGAGCTTAAATTGTAGGTCTTCTCATAATGTTCAAATAACACAAGCTTATGTAAAAGAGAAAAATATTTTCAATATCAGTTAGCACATACAGGGTACTTGTAATTAGTGCCAATACATACCTACTGTTTATTAGTTCATTTTCGATAACGAAGCTTAAACATTGAACGTAATTAATGATTTGATCATAAAGATGATATCAATGACACTAGATATTTGACATATTAGGGAAAAGCTATGTTAAAAGTCATCAAAATGGCATGTATGCCCCGTCACGATTGTTCCACCAACTTCGTCATCATTCTATCTTCGATAGAGTTTGTGATAAGTGTCTGAACATGCGGAATACTGTGAACCTGTAGCTGGATATATGCTTCAACTCATGGACCATCTCTTTTTATGCACAAATGTCTTTACGTGTTTTAATTTTAGATTTTCTTACCTGTTTTGTGAATGTCTATCATCCATTGTTCTTGTTTATGACATAGAGGCAGCCAAGAATGAACAGAGCGGCTGCATTTTGACAGAATGGCCACCAATATGCATCTACACCGTGTATATATGTTTTCTCGAGAGTTTTTTTGAATGTCGATTCAGTGTGTGTTAAAATACGAAATTGTTTCGGCATGAATGATTGTTTTTTCGTTGGGCGCTGCACCCGATCCAGGTTATTACTCAAAGAAAAGTGTAAGTTACTCTAAAAACATCATACATTGGAATGATATTTTCATATTGTCCCTGATAAAAGCAATTATAATTTCATAAATGTATTTTTACAATTTTAACTGAAATAACGAATTTTTCTTAAATAGAATAATACAATTTGTGTTGTGTGTCTACCAATGTAATTATATGTTTATGCCCCCGGCAGGAGAACCACATTGCAGTCGCAATGTCCTTCCGTCTATTCGTCCGTCCGTGATTCCGGAGTTAAATGACTTGAAGATCAAGTTCTAGTTTTGTTCCGGTCCATTGATGTTTGACAAAGTTACGGTCATATGGTCTGGTAACATAGATTTAACAAGATAAAAAATGCTCTTTTTTGTTTGTAGCGGAAACATATATTAAACACGGGAGGCGGAAAACGACAACGGGCGAGGCATGGTATGGTATTGCGCAAGGGGGGGTTAGAGGGTTAGGGTTAGGGTTAGGGTAAGTGTTAGGGGTCGGGTTAGGGTTTGGGTTAGCCTAAACCCTACCCTAACCCTAACCCGACCCCTAACCCTAACCCTTACCCTAACCCTTTTTTGGGGTTATCGCCCCTGACCATGCCTCGCCCGTTGTAGTTTTCCGCGTCCCATTAAACACATGTTGATTATTGTTCATGTACCAAGTTAGTGTTAGTGTCGTATGAATAGAATTCGTTGTAGCAAATTAAAATGGAATAAAGTGCTCCATACAAAGATAAAACGAGCCTTTTGTATCTCTTTTAAGGGGCCTTTTCACAGATTTTGCCATGTATTAAAGTTTGTCATTAAATGCCTTATGTTGTAAAGATTGCAACTTAACAGATCAAGTAAAAAAAAGAAACAAGATTAAAATTAAACAAAGAAAAAAAAGAAACCCTCAACTGGGCTAAAACCCTTGACCCCAGGTGTAGAAGTGTAAGGCTTAGACCACTCTGCCATCCGTGCTCATACAATTAATGATGTATTTTATACTTAATAAAAGCCTTTCTCGTAGTATCACAAAATATAAAGACAACAACAGAACTCTCACAATTATTCAATCGTTTCGCGTTGCAACGCTTTATAATTTTCAAGTTTTTATGCCCCCGGAAGGGTGGCATATAGCAGTTGAACTGTCCATCAGTCAGTGTGTCTGTCCGTCCGTCCGAAAAAAACTTTAACATTTGCCATAACTTTTTAAATATTGAAGATAGCACCTTGATATTTGGCATGCATGTGTATCTCATGGAGCTGCACATTTTGAGTGGTAAACTTTCAAGGTGAACATCATCCTTTAAGGTCTAGGGTCGAAAAAACAAAGTCAAGGGAAGTTATAAGCTTTAAATGGACATAGTTATCTGACCTGCCCACGTATATATTTTTGATAAATTAATCAAAGCGGCGCAGTAGGCGGCATTGTGTTTCTGACAAACACATTGTGGTAAAAGGTCAAGGTCATCCTTTACGGTCTACGGTAAAAAATACAGATTTAAGGGAAGTAATAAGCTTTTAACAGGAGAAAATTATTCAATATTGAAAATAGCCTATTTATATATTTGGCATGCATGTGTATCTCATGGAGCTGCACATTTTGAGTGGTGAATAACAGTCATGGTAGTGGCATTTTATTATTTACTACTAAAAATAGAGATTTGTTACAGACAATTATTTTCAAGGAAAGTAATTTATATAATTATAAATCTCATATTATATATTTCCTTACCAAAAATTGAAGTTCTTTTCACAGTTACTGTACAGATTTATTATTTTGATTATTTATAACCCAAATGATTGATTTGTCAAAGTTTTTTTGTAAATGATATAATTATAATTTCTTTGATGTTCATTACATACCTGTGGACTTACGTCCATAGATACATGATCAACTCTGGCTATGATCTCTTTTATACCAAAGGCCTTGGTTGTCAGTGATGTCTGACATGGTCATAATTGACTGTGAGGCCCTCCACCCCCCCCCCCCCATCCCCGGTTGGATTGGACAAAATTCAAGGGAAGTTATAACCTTTAAAGGGAGATGATTTCTATACCTGCCAAATGATAAATAGAAATTTTATTTCAATGCGGCGCAGTAGGGGTTAATTGTGTTGCTGACAAACACATCTCTTGTCTTAGAGTGTTTTCGTCTTATGATTTGGAGATAAAACAAGTCATATTCAAACTTTATGACTTGCTAAATCTTCTAAACTTCTGCTGCATTTAAGTGGCGTACACGTTTTAAATACTCAATTTAGAACTAAGGAGATTTGGTTGCATTGTTGTTCGATGATAATGTTTGATTCATTTGTGGGTTTGACAAAACTATATTTTTCAAATTTTGAAATGTTTTTTAATGAAGTTTCTGTATATTTGGCCAAATAAACATATTATGTAGTCATATATATACCAATCTCTATATTGCTTGGAAAGATATCATCTGCTTATAATTGTGTTTTAATGTATATTTGATGTTATTAATGAAACAGTAGTGCCATATGGCAGGATAAAGTGATTCATCAATTAGTGGAGTTAAATACATGTAATACACAACTGGCATGTATTAAAAGATTTACAACAGCAGTTTGAATTATTACGTAAAGTAAAAGCTGAAATTGGTAAGAAAAAAACTGCAAGAAAATGAAGGAACTAAATAAGGTGACAGAAAATGACGTGTTAGAGAAGCTTGGAATTGAGTACACAACCGCAGGATGTGACAGTTTGTTGAAAACTAAGTCGGTCAAACTGTTCTCAATCGACAAGCCCACGCAGCAAATGGTGGCCAGGATCCAACAGCAACTCAAGCAAAAATGTTACAAATATCTTAAGAAGAAAAGGTTGGTTTCCAGGTACTGACCAAGGGTCATTTGAACTTGGGATGCACAAATGCTTGTAATTAAATCTGTTATTATCCCCCGCCAACGGTTGGGGGATATAGCCTTAGTGTTTTCCATTCGTCCATCCGTCTGTCACAAAATTTATTTTGGACGGCGGATATCAATTGATCGAATTAGCTTGTTTAGTTGTCTTCATTGTTAATGTGAAAAAGAAATCATTTAAGGTTTTTAATCTGTAAAGAATTTCATGTAATAGTGCCTTATTTCGCACATTTCTGTCACCCCAAACTGTCCCCGAGTAAGTGTGTAAAACAAAGATATTTGAAACAAAATCTAAAGAGACGGTTTCTTATACATAACCACTCTTATTGTGCATAGAGTGGTGTATAGGTAAATCATAGATCATAAGTCTAGAAGTGCCATGTTTGATTCCCGCAGTGGTCATTTCTTTCGAATCAACGTTTGTTTTATCTCACTTGTGAGCTTGTTGTGTGTCGTGCGGCGGCAACATTTGCCTTGTTGACACTTCAGAGGCCACATTTATTGTCCGATCTTCATGACACGTGGTAAGAAGATTGTCACAAGGATTTCTTGGACTAATTTGAAGATGGTTCCGGTTGGTTGAAAAGCAAGTCCGCAAGGTGGTGGGGCATTTTTCCTTATATGCCTGTAGTAAAACCTTGTTAACACTCTACAAGTAACATTTGTTTTCCAATCTTCATAAAACTTGGTAAGAACATTTTGTTCTTGTGTTAACTTGTTTGGTTGTTTAAATTATTTTAAACTATTCCCAATATTACTGCGTTGTAAATGAATATGTTAAAGGACATTGGTAAAAATTTGAAAGAAGTGCAAACCGGACCATTTATGTCACAAAGTCAAAATTTCCCCTTTCTTTTATCTGATCCAAAACGTCTCTTAAATTCCAATATTCCAAGGTTAAGGTGAGTTATTCCTTCATGATCTGTGCACATATCATGAAACATGTTGTTTTTATTCCCCCCGAAGAAGGGCATATAGTGATCGGACCGTCCGTTCGTCTGTCTGTCTTTCCGTCATCCTTTGCGTTAAGATTTCGAAAAATGCTCATAACTTCTATGTCGCATTAGATAGCCTGTTGATATTTGACATGCATGTGTATCTCATGGAGCTGCACATTTTGAGTGGTTAAAGGTCAAGGTCATCCTTCAAGGTCAAAAGTCAAATATATGGCTTCAAAGCGGCACAGAAGGGGGCATTGTGTTTCTGACAAACACATCTCTTGTTAAATCGTCAAAAGATTCATAAAATGGATATTTTAGCGCACGGCAAGTGTCCAGTATTATTGTTTCCTCACAAATACAACGAATATTTGCGAATCTGAAATAAAAATAATCATTTTGTCAATTTACCAAAACGTGAAAAGGCTCCTATTTTATGTTACCATACCACATATAGCGTTGAAATGTTTGCTATTTGGTATAAGGAACATTGATCTTTTATGTGTAAACTTTATTGTTTCTACATATTGTACTAAATATTCGTTGATTCAGAGTATTTACTAGTATGTTACTTTAAACTGATTCTCCCAATTAGGTTTGCGCCTGCCGCAACTGAAATTTCAGAAACCACAATTATTGGAAGCAAATTCAAGCGACCAAAAGTTAAACTAGCCTTAAAATGTAACCTGTCACAAAAAAGAGTAAAACTGCAACACATCGAAAATGTAATTCCTGCGCTTTATGGTGTAAGTAATTAATTTTATTTATTTGTCAAGTGTTGATATTATGAAATAAAAACGTTTATTTTAACTTTTTGTTTTCGTTTCAATAAGAATTAAATTTTGCATACGCAACTTTTTTGTATTATACATGTTTGAAATGATTAATAATCAAATTGTTTGATTGGTTGAATTGTTTGACGTTATATGCTGATATTACCACGCGGGTAATTGCGTTATAAGATACTTCTATTTCTCCTGATTCTTATTTAATATAGCTTTTGACACAGTTTTATTAACTGGGATAATGCAAGTCCAACCTCTTGTAACTCATGCTGTACTCATCAGCGTTTTTGTATGGGCTTAAATCATCATGTGCATTTATTTGAACCAGTTATCAAACTAGTAAATATATGTGCGAACAATAGTTAAACACTGAAAGGAATATTGTCAAGAGTGCACAAATAGCAGGATATCATTCATTTGGGATCGTAAATGATCGCATATGCTTAAACGACCGGAAGGATATTGATCCTGGATGGAATGTTAAAGAGAGTGTCAAAAAGGAAAACGATTTTAACTCAATTACTCGAGATATTGCTAGATGTTTAATCGTTTTTTGATGAAAACTAAAATAAATCACGTCAGTCGAAGGAAAATTGGGATTTTTGATGATTCTTCTTGCATTATTGTCAATACGCATGGCTGTAGCCGATATACATATTATTATTATCTCATCATGTTTTGAATTGACAATCCGAATGCGGCGACACCAGTTATAAGAAAATAATACAGTACGTATGTGTTCGTTTAATGCGTGGTTCCAGTAAATACTAGATTTTCCATCGTCTTAAATAAGAATTTCGAACAGTGATGAGCTTGTGTTTCCTTCAACAGCTAGTTTACTTGAAACTTTTGAATGGTGAGGGAAAATAAATTAAAAACGTAGAAAGACAAATTAAACATTTTCGTGTATGAAGTTAATATAGGTAGAAATATTTTATGTCGAGCGCATGATTACACTCTCGTCATTTTCCTTAACAGTTAACAACCTCGTGGAAATGCTTGACAAACATTATATGAATACAAGTGTTTAAAAAAATGTCTTATTTTTTAATCAGATACAAATCCTGCAGACAAAATTACAACAATTTTAGCGATTGTTTCTTCTGATTAATTTTCGTCACATAGGGCCTATCTTATTTTATACTATTTTTAGCTCGGCTGTTTTCGGAGAAACCCCGAGGTATGGTCATAGCCAGCTCGTCGTGTCGTCCGCCGTCCGACCTAGGCGTCGTGCTAAAACCTTGACATTTTGCTATAAAATCAAAGCGCCTCCACCTACAACTTTGAAACTTCATTTGTAGATGCACCTTGATGAGTTCTACACGCCACACCCATTTGTAGGTCACTAGGTCAAAGGTAAAGGTCACTGTGACCTCTAAAAAAATATTCTGACAAGCTTTCATTTATTCAAAACTGCACCCGCAGCCAAGCGTTGGCATCCGTTTTGCGGTGCTCTTGTTTATAATATTAAATAAATACCACACTATCCGAATATCAATGTTTTATAAGCGTCCGCAGATCAAAAAGCTTTTATTGTAATGTTAATTGTGTCTGTTTGTCTGTAAAGTTGCCTCCAACCATATTCAAAAAGAAACGTTGCGAAGACTTATTTTATGCCGGTCACATTCTTGACATCGTTTTACGCAATTTATTGGATGACACATTACAAATCAGATTGCGTCATTTTTCTTAGCGACGTTATTTCTTAATGGAAGTCCTGGTCACTGTAATTTCGGTTGTTAACCATATACTTTACGAAGTTCAGAAAGGCCCATTTGGATTAATAATAAAATATTTGAATATGACACCATCGATATCAATGTATTAGTTGATGTAACTGGATTATTAATGGTCAAAAATAAGCACACTGTAAAAATCCACGAGTTGTTGAAAGTCTATTTGCAGATATACGAATTTGGTAAATAATATTTAAATACTTTAAGTACAGCAGGGTCAGGATCAAAATTAAAGCGAAGATGGTGAATTTAGAATGGAGTGTAGTTGTACCTTGAAATGATAAGATCTAGTTAACCCAAAAGATAACAAAAATCGTCTCCGAAAACAAGATCATGCCATTTCGTTAAGTCGCAATAATATTCAAAACGTTTTTGGCTTTACGTAAATATAGATGTTAGGTCTTGCAAACCTTTCACCTAAATCCTTCAATGCTTTTCGTCGTGGCAGTTACCTTCCAGTATGCGCTGCAGTTTCCTCTACAAATTATTTTTTTCTCGAAATGGCTGTGTTAAATGTTCTACCGCTTTTATTGTATTCATAAAAAAATTAAATGTAATTTGTTAAGAGATTTTGTAAACTTAGTGTTGTAATTTCTGATTGCGTTCTTCTTAACGTCTGAATCCAAACCTAAAAATGTATTTAGCATACTTAAATCACTTCGACTATATGAGTTATGATTTAATTGAATATGTTATTGTACTGTCTATGGTGCGGTAGATTATCCCACTTTTAGCATGTAGTGGTTGTAACATTTTACAACGAAACAAGGGACAAAATTGTCACAAAACCAGGTTTTCATTGTGAAAAAAAAATCTGATAAAGGGAAAAAAGTTTGTTTTTAAAAAAAATCTATTTTTAGTCGTGGCGACCTTGACATTGGAGATATTTACGTGATTCTTTCGTGCGACACACCGTCCCATGATGGTGAACAAATGTGCCAAATGATTTTAAAATCTCACAATGAATGACATAGTTTCGGCCAGGACAAGCTCATTTATGGCCATTTTAGACCTTTGAACTCAAAGTGTGACCTTGACCTTGGAGATATCGACGTAATTATTTCGCGCGACACACCGTCCAATGATGGTGAACAAATGTGCCAAATGATTTTAAAATCTCACAATGAATGACATAGTTATGGCCAGGACAAGCTCATTTATGGCCATTTTAGACCTTTGAACTCAAAGTGTGACCTTGACCTTGGAGATATCGACGTAATTATTTCGCGCGACACACCGTCCAATGATGGTGAACAAATGTGCCAAATGATTTTAAAACCTGACAATGAACGACATAGTTATGGCCCGGACAAGCTTGTTCCGCCCGCCCGCCAGCCCGCCAGCCAGCCAGCCAGCCAGCCAGCCCGCCCGCCCGCATTCGCCAATCTAATAACCAGTTTTTTCCTTCGGAAAACCTGGTTAAAAAAGGCTTGTACATGTATAACGCGCTTTCCGTATAGACCAAAAACGACCGCAGTACATATACATTATTTTAACGATTCACCAATTGTTCAATTGTTAAGTGGAATAGTTACGACTCAGACCAAAATTGTAAATCAATTTTATGGTCAAATTTGATTTGTAAACGTAAAGTGTGACCTTCACCTTTGAGGTAGGAGAACACTTTTTCACGCGAATCGTCATCTTATGATGGATTGCATTTGGGGCAAGTTATTTTAAAATCAATCATTACATGTATATGGCAAAAGTAATAATTATGACGGACACAGGAATGTTCAAGCTGCAATATTTCCAATATGTGAACTCTAAGCTTACCTGTGATTTGGACCTTTGAGATAGTGAGACGGTAGTGGCACGCGAAAAGCTGTTTTATGATGGATTACATTTCAAGCCTAGTTGTTTAAAATCCCATCAATATATGGCAAAGTCAGGAATTTTCAAAATGCTTTATTGACCTTCAACCACTAAGTGTGACCCCGATCTTTAAAGCAGAGAGACGGGAGCTACCCGTGACACGTTATATTATGATGGTGGTTATTTAAGCAAAGTTGTTTAAAAAAATCCATCAGCATGGCAAAGTTATGGCTGAGACAGTTAATTTCGCAAAGACGTACAGACGGACAATGCGACTGCTATTTGCCGCCTTTTTCAAAAACAGACAAAAACCAATCGAACCTCGAATAACAAGTACAAACAAATAATACACACGAGTAAAGTGAAGTATCGTGAATAACTTTGCAGTAATGAGGAGTAACTTAGTAAATCGTATATTCAATATAAATAAGAGTTGTCTCAAGTATCATATTATTTTGTGAAGAAGATTAAAAGTTTTTTTTCTAAGATTTGACCTATTGAACTTGTTTTTGAAGCACGTGACCCAGATCATTCTGGGTCTAGAAAACGATAGGACAAACATTTGGACCGTATTTCATCAAGATATAGTAATACATGCGGCCTTTAAAGGGGCCTTTTCACAGATTTTGGCATTTTTTTAACTTATTCATTAAATGCTTTATATTGATAAATGTAAACATTGGATCGTAAAAGCTCCAGTAAAAAATCATGAATAAAATTAAAAAAAGGAAAAGAACATTGCCCGGAGCAGGTTTCGAACCAATGACCCCTGGAGTCCTGCCAGAGTCCTGAAGTAAGAACGCTTTAGCCTACTGAGCTATTCCGCCGAGTACACATACTGGACGTATTTTATACCTTATATAAGCAATTTTCGTAGTTTCACAAAATTTAACGACAAAAAAAAACTCCAAATTATTCAATCGTTTCGCGTTGCAACGCTTTATAATTTTTAGGTTTTAAAATCGTCAAAAGATGCATATAATGGCTATATTAGACCATGGTAAATGTTCAGTATTACTGTTTCCTCACAAATATCATAACTAAAACGAAAATGTGCGAATCTGAAACAACTTTTTTCAATTTTGTCAATTTACCAAAGCGTGAAAAGATCCCTTTAAAGCGGGAACAAGTTTTTTTTTCTCTAAAATGTGACCCTGTGTCTAGATAATTTCTAGAGTTAGATTATCCTCAGGATTGACTTAGAGTGTCGTCTCAAGAGTGGTAACGAGCTTTAAACGTTCACGACTCACACCGTATACTTGACACCGCACGACGACAGACGCCGAACATGTGGAAATCACAAAAGCTCATCTTACGCACTTCGTGCTCAGGAGAAATAACAATCAACAACGACAAACATGCAGAATTTCATTATATTTATTTCCTTCATCACTGCAATACACCTCAAAACTCTTTTGGGTACATAGTCTATCACACATTATTCTATTAGTATTTGTCCCATTTGATTTTTTTTCAACGTGGCATTTAACATAACTAGATCTAATAACCTTAGCCTTACAATTATTTTAATTAATTCTTAAAAATCGCTTAAAATCTAACGAATGTAACCATGCGTAGTGATATAAATGTATTTGTTCTGGTACGCAAAATAGTCTTAAAACATTCACACACAAACTGTAAAACTAGTAAAAATATCACCATATGCCTCGATTCAATTTTACGCAGCATGCGAATTGTAACACATTACGACCGCGAAAAGAAGATTTTACTTGAATATAATTCATTTTATTTTCGAAAGAAAAATTATCTAAATCCAATATGGCGGCGATTGCTCCTGACAAAATGATGTCGATGTCAACATAGATTCTACATTTACACTATCGACGAGTAAACAGACAATTGCAGCGACTGACACTTAATTTGACTTAATATGCAGGGCAATACGTTTTCCGGCTTCGGACGACGAATTTAAGGACGCGCAGAATGTGTTTTTTTATATAATGGCATGGGTATGCCGTGTGTGATCCAATGCATTTGATCAATGGCCCCCGTGTTAAAATCATTTCCCCGAAACAGGGAACGACAAAAGTACAATCAAAAACCAAAACACGTTCGAACTAATATCTTACCTTTAATTATCTTTTAAAATCTATCTAATAATCCATTTAACTCAATAATTGGCGATTTTGCATCTAGGGTCTTTCATAATTATTTAAGCATAGTTAAATAAAGACCTTTATGCCATCCTATCACTATTTTCAAATGAATTCGTTAAACTTTCTTATTGGTCACACGCTACGTCATGTACTCTATTAACATTACTGCTGTTAAAATGAACCGGAGCAGTTTATCAAATAATAGCCGTTGGTAAACTCGGATGCATTTGCAGATTTCTGCATACAAACATAATTATGTTTAAATTTGCACAATGTTATTTGTCTATGATAAATACCCTTATTGTTTACAAGTAAATAATAATATATAAATACACAAAAAATGGAAAACACCATTGCACAACAGATAAATCAGTAGATAATATCCGTGTACAAAATGGGACGTTCCGAATTCCAGTGTGGTGCTATTTTTATACTTTACACAGCGCTATGTTAAACGTGAATTAAATCGGATAGCAAATATTGCAGATTATTTATGAATTGTGCGATACTTGTATGGCTTGTTGTACATTCTTAAATGTCAAAAGTATATGCATGGATTATAAACAATGCACATTACACGAAATAAGGAAAATGTGATTAATTGATAATTCAAATACCGTATGTCGATATACAGTACATGTACCTGTGAAATAAGTCGCGTTTATGATAAATCGTCATTTTTTGGGGGAAAATGACGCAATAAGTGTCATTTTATGACGCCATCTATCAGCTGATTCATTATACGGATGGCAAAAAATTATGTCATATAACTAGATTTAAAGATTGAAGGTCGTATAATTTTGAAGCTAAAGTTTTTCTCGACTTTATTAATTATGAAAAATCATTCAGTGGTAAAGTAAAAAGTAGTCCGTGCACGTGCACTGTGCACGTGACAGGGCACATGACAGGGCACGTGACAGGTATATCCCACAGTGTTGAATACAGGCTAGTATATTCCATAAGGTGTTATACCGTCAATGTCGCGTTGAAAATGGGATAAATTACACTTTGTACGCAAGCACGTCTGCATGTCGTCATGGCAGGGTTTTCCATTACACGTCTGTGGCAGGTGCATAGGCGAATCCTGGCACGGCAATACACATGCGTGGTTCGTCTCCATACAGCCCGTTCTACACTTCACACTGGCGCGGCCATGGTCCAAGACAATCAGCGAAACAATGAGCACGACCACAACGGTTTTTAACGAGGAGTTCATTCTGTAAAAACAAAGACATTTTCAGTGGATTTATTATCCAATTGTTCCTTAGTTCGATAAATGTTTGTATAATCATTTTGTCTTGAAATTGTTCTTTTGAAATAACAGTAAACAAAGCCCTGAAACGCTATAGACTCTTAGTCCTTAGGCGAGAACCACTGGCGATGAAAATAGTACCTGTCCCGTCTGCCCAACATGGTGATGATACATTCGATGTTTAGATCATTCGATTGAAAAATGTGTGAGAACTTCGCTAAAAAGATGTTAAATATATTCCGTTATGTTATACTGACAACAGAATCTTCCAGCAATACAAACACTCGATGGTATCAGTTATGTGTCATGTTATTTGTTCATAGTTTAAAGAAATTGAAGGCTTTCTCTTACTAGGTGTAATGTTTAGCTCCATTGCATTGACACATAATATGCGATCGATACTTCGTGATATATCTGTTTTTCGTTTGCTATTGACTGTACAAAGATATGTCACGCGCAGATTTGTTATGTTTAAAAAAGGCTAGAAATAACCCTCACATTGTTTTTACCATAGTCGCAATATAACAAAAATAAGTGACATCAACGATGCTCTATATAATTGACAAGCAAAGAGTCAATTTCAAGAATGTCTACACTATCATTAAATATTTACTATTACTATGTTTAGATCTATATACAATCAATGTGGGTTTTTTTCATTTTGCATAAGTGTGTGCGAGTGGAACGGCGAAACAAGATTTCCATAAAATAATTGCTAGGATGCGGCGTACGCCTTCGCCCGCTCACTGAGGTTTGACTGGCCCTGTGTACACATGGTATCATTGGAATCGTCAATTTCGTCCAGTTGTGTGACCGACTCCTCAAATGCTGTTTCGTCTTCCGGGTTACGCTGCAGTAAATCTATAATTACCCTCATTCTCCGCACGCTGATTATGAACTCTTCGCGGCTGATTGAGTCGTCATGATAACCGTCAGCCGATGCGAAAAATTATTTCACGAGTGCGTCTATCGTGTGAAGATCCACTTTAATGTTGGTTAGGTCCATCGTTATCATTCTTTATTAGTTAACTTTATAATATTAGACGAGAATGTTTTCAATTTGTTCGCCCCATACAAATCGAGCCTCGCCAATAAAGCTCGAAACTCACCTTAGACGAGAAAAAGGCGGCCAGTATGGAAAAACACGTCCAATACGGAATAGAGTCGGCCAATTCGAGATTCAGCCAATCAGAAACCAGTAAATACTCGGCCTTATATGAGAATCTAAAATTACGACAATTTTGGACGCCATGTTGAAGTTGTATGCTTAGTTTTGGTGCAAAAGTATAAATCTTTAAATATAATATTGCAGTTTACTTAAAGCACTCAGCCCCTAATATATTAAGCTCCCTTTTTCGACAATAACACTTGTGCAGTGTAACCACGACAGAAAGGTTCAATATTTGCATTGTGTATAGAATGCGGTCTTACTGACAATAACGCAGTGACGTCACCATCTATGTATAGAATGCAATATTTGAGCATATGTACATAAATTACAAATTTGAATATTTTCAAGCTACAATGAGCGCCTAAAGCAAAACTTATTCGAAATCATGGAGGATTTACACAATTCAAATGCAATTGTTAATAGCAATAAGTGAGTTTTCAATCCTTATTGTCTTTCTGAGTTGTATTAAAAAACGGTTGTGGATCCAGTGTGGCTGGAATGTTAATCAGGTAAATTTTGCATAATTTCGCGGCCTGTCTTGAAAGAATCTTACGTCATATACTAAGATTAAATGATATTGTTCCAATGCTTTATCAGTAATATCGCCTTGATATTACAATATTAATGAAATAATAATTATTCTTCTGAAATTAAATTCGTGGAACATTTGTTTCCTTTTGCAACAATAATCAATTTTCGTTTTAAATTAACATATATCTCTTTAAAAGTATTTTGGTGTACATAACATTTTCAAAGCATTTTGCATGGGCATATAAACGGAAAAAGTTGTATAGAACAGAAATTTTGCTATTTTTCAATACTTCATATTTCATTTAATAGCAAACACCTGTAATTCGAAAGTGAAATTCAAGCTTTTCTTGCTGAATAATATTATAAAGTTAATTAATAAAATTGTCCTTAATTAGTTGAATTCATATATTCATTGTTGTTGAGCTTCAGACAGCCGTATTATTCAGAATGCGGTCTCAGGCCAATACGGCTGTCTTCAACTCAATAACAAAGACAATATGAATTCAACTAATTAATAACATTATAGTATATCGCCTGAAATAAATATAATTCCAAAGTACTTGATTTATATTGTTCACTGAGAATGTGTGGCATCGAGGGAAAAACAATACATGGATAGTGACTGAGTGATTGCGAATGTTTCTCTACGTTATAAGCGATATGTTTGCATGTGTGCGCGATGTCCGAGTATTTATGATAAACGTATAACATAGAAACTGAGTGCAATAGTCTACATTTGAAAAACGAAATTCTCAATAGTTATGTGTATTGTTTCAGTTATTTATTTTACGTTTCCTAGCGGGGACGATTATATGTGGTTGTAATAATGGAGTGGTTGTTGTAGCATTATAACACATGTGGTTACATCAAAACTCAGCAAATGACTTCACTCCTTCATCAGTCGACATCCGCGTTCCGTGAACATATTGGAAATCTCCTGGCGTATAATGAAGCCGTTCCCGTCTATATCGTACATATTGAAGGCCAATTTCAGTTTGGTTTCCGGCTTCTCACTTCCGGACGCGCAAACCCACTATGAACTCTGGTGCAGGAAAAAGGAAAAATGGGAATACTTAAGCTTATATGGCATCAGTGACATACCACAAATATTAGTCCAAAATAAATGGTAGCAACGGTGAATTGGTTCTGAATAACGCATACAGCGAATATTAGAGGACGGACTCGAATGTGTAATATCTTCTACAGTTAATAGTGTTGCAATACAGCACACTTCTTTACATTCAAAGTTGCAATTATTACCACGTGTTTGTTTTTAAACCACAAACAGCACTCAATTGCTCCGTTGTATAAAACCATATAGCACAGCTTGACATCCGCAATCGATGATCGGCTGACATTGAAAGTTCATTCCAATATGATTGACACATATGGAAGTTTTAGATTCGATCCAACTTAGGGAAAGGTACGTACACTATTTCCATTCTATTCTATTAATATAACATGAGCGTTTTATACATGTATATGCAAATTTGGAATATATGGCAGAATACTTTCATGGAATATGAAAACAGAATTGCAATTAAGATCTTCATGTATTACCATCCAAAATTGAAAACTTCTTAAAATAAAAATCCTTTAAAATATGTTTTCAACTGAAGAAGTAAACGTTTATCAATCTTAATGACTATTCAGTACACAAAACATTTGAAATCTGGTATCAGGGGAAGAATTTTAGAATAACGCAACGATTCCATTGGGTGGAGACCAACTAACACGTGTTACATTTGACTCGGCACGTCATCTCAGGGCTGGTACTCGCACTCGAAATGATCGTCTGGAACAGTTCACACCAGTCATAGAGGAATTGTGTCATGTCCAGCAGGATTTACTTGAGGTAGTTGTTAATTCTTTCTTCACCTTATCACATACACAACTGCAGTCATTAATGTTTTGACTTTTTGGGCAACCAAAGGTTTTCAACATAACTTCTCTTAAACAACTTGAGTCATTTTTTTACAGTAATCGATGATATTTTGTTTAATTCCAGTTTTTTTTCGAATGTCTGTTCTGTTATAGTACAGAATTTACTTGGGGGCAATCTCTGCCAGCCCTTCCAGGTTCCTGGAAGTAATTTTCTATGGAGGTTGGTGGTTTGTAGTGTATGACAACTCTTATATGGGGTGCATTGAGTCCCAAACCTAATGCTACTGTAGCAAAAATAAGTCTTATCTTGCAATTTTCTTTTCCTCATTTACTTACAATGAATTTCTTCATTTTTTCGGTGTATACATGTGGTATTGAGTAAAAAGTCTACTTTCTTGGATATTTTCTCCTCAGTACTGATCTTTCCCCATCTTTTTTTTCAAAAAAGGCATATGCATAACTGATTACATTTGTGTCTGTGTAAATAATAGTTAATGAATATTTATCTTTTACTTCTAGCAGCTGGCTCACCATAGGTTCAAGGATCTCGTCTAAATGATCATGAGTGTTTGAGGATGTAGGTCGTCCAATGTTTATGTACTTAATATTTGTTCTATCAGGGTTCATAAAAACTACTTTTGGACTCTTTAGTTGAAGACTTTTGCAGATTTTTGTCCGGGCATCAGGGGAAGCTGTAGGAGTGAAGACCATTATGGCAATGTCTGTTTACCTTGCCAGAAGATCCGAGCCAATTCTGCCGAAATCTTTCCTGATGTCATTTCCTTTGAAATAATAATAACGAATAATTAACATATTTCAGAAGATCTTCAAGACATACTACAAGACAGAAACTGCCAGAGAGGCTTGCTCCCTAGCCAACTACAGACCTGTTCTCCACAGAACGAATGTAAATGGTAATGTAAATGCTAATGGATATGAAGCCCACAAGGATTACTGTTACGAGGTAGTTTCTTCGTCTTAATGTTATCGCCATTTATCATTAACATATTTATTAGAAGTGTTTTATCGAGTAAATTGAAAATTAATATTAACATTTCTGCTGCACTTGCCTGCGATAAATTATTTTGTCAGAATGCAATTTATATTCCTATGAAGCGCCGTTGCTCCCGAGGCGAAGCAATGACTGTTACGTATTCTCTGTGCATTAATTGCATGCAAAACATTAGCTCGTTGGGCCGTGCTATAATTGTTAGGCATTCTCAACACAAGGACCGCACACAATCATGTTAGTAACAAAAACAATGCATGGTAATCATTTGTAAGAGGTGTGGTTAATATGTATGTGGATTTTCTGGCAGTTGTGGCTTAAGGGCACATCAACACAGAATGGCAGTCACCGTTTAACATTGCGTGATTATAAAAGGCCGCTAAATTGGTTTCAATGATTGGAGTCTTTCCATCTCTTAGGTCTAGCAGGTCAGGTGGTTTCGATCCCTGGTGTTGCTTTGAATTTCATAACACCCGAGGTTAGCCAAAATCATGTATTCGTTTTGTGGCGCCCCATGATCTGAAAGACTGATCATTGGGCTGTAAAACCCAACAATTACGTTATTTGATACATACATTATAATATGTCTATGTTTCAGAGCTTTGTGAATGGAACTGACATGTGAATTACTTCGGTTATAAAAACCTGATGACATACAGGAAATGCTACCGACTGACCTTCAAGAAATGACGGCATCTAACAAAAGAAGATGGTTTGAAAAAAATCAGCCCAGTTGTTGATAAGATTGTGCGTACATCCTCAGCACCACCGGCACCGGACACGAATGTCTTAGTACGGCACAAGGGTACTTTGTATCATGTCGCCATTCCTGCAGAGAATGCGGGAAAAACCATCCAGCTCAAGCTAAACGGTAAGGATTTGTTCAACAAAGACTTTGTTCTATTTCTAACTCAGCTGTTTTCGGAGAAAACCCGAGGTTTTGCCGGGCCGTCCTCCGTCGTTTGCTTCCCGCCAAAAAGTTAACATTGGCTCTGAAATAAAAGTGCTTCCACCGCAAACTTTGAAACTTCATGTATAGATGTATAGATGCATATTAATGGATTCTACTTGCTACACCCTTTTTGAGTCACTAGGTCAAAAGTCAAGTCCACTGTGACCTCTAACAGAAAACTTTACTTAAATGAATGCACTTCGTTTACAGTCTTCAAATTAACTTTTGGCAAACTAGATGGCCAAGTTCAATGTGATCTTTTCAACTTGTCTTCCCCTGACAAGCTTTGTGTTTCACAAAACTTTACCCAACGTTTCATTTTTTTCACCCGCTTTTCAGAGGTCTTGTCATATCATAAGCCTGAAAAAATACTTTAAGTGTTGTGACAGACTTAGACAGGCAATAAGACTATAAATTAAACATATATATAAATATGAATTTTTTAGACAGGGTGGATCTTTTTATATGTTTTCACACATTGTTCATCTTTCCAACGATTGTTGCAGTCTCCTAAATTTACCTTTCCTTGATACAGATCAGAACAAAACTTAAGTCATTTCCATTTTAACAGCTATAGTTATGTCTTTTTAGGTGACATCATCCAGATCAATGTCCCTGCACAGAATGAAAATGTCCAAGAAGAAATGGAAGATTACGTCCAAAAGTTCAACACTAGCATTGTTCGGGTAGCTATTGACTTCATTGTGTTCTGTGAAGTGATAAAGGAAGGAGATATGAACATGATAAGTATCTTAATGAAGCGATTCATTCCACCCTTCATTGGATTATCCGCCTAATAATCGAAATATGCAATAGTGTGTAGATTTTATAACTAAAACAGATTGTCTTTTGTCAGAATATGATAGCGTGCGAGTTAAACTCGGCCTGCTTGTTAATCGTACAGGCAAACCAGGAAAAACCCAGCCGAAATGCAACAAGAAAACAACATAAAGCTAGTTAAGTATGTGATTAGAGGACTTGGTGCTGGAAAGACAGCCAAAGATATGATGAGAGTTTCAAAGGCTGCACCAGTTGTCAGTGAGCTTGAAAGCAGTGGGGCTGTTATCATTTGATGTCCAAGTGTATTATAGCACATTATAAAAACAACATTTGTGGAAATAATACAGTATTCTACAGACAGCCTAGAGCAAAGAAAATGCTGATATCTTTATTTGCAAATACAGTTCTTTAAGTCTGTCATTTCATGAAGTCTTGCTATGCTGACAGTTTTACAAAAATGAAATACTGTCAATCCAGGATATATGGCATTAATATAATGTCTTTCATTGTGTGACTAAATTTAGCTGAAATATGAAGACCGTCATTGCATTCAATTTTAGAGATCTCAAGTATTTTTTTACAAGTAACTGAATCTAATATTTAAAATTCCAATACAGCATCTTGAACATAGTATCAGTATTGATTTAATATAAATGTCTTAAAATATTAAAAAACAACTGTATGTAACGATCGATTATGAATAAGCTAACAGTGATTGAATTTCTTCAAGTTATTATAATATATGTTTTATTAAATGTAATGGTTGTGTTGTTTTGTATTTGTATTACATTCTGGTCATGCAACACAATGATGCAACTGCTTATGAGGATGATGATGATGATGCATATGATAATGCTGCTGCTGCTGGGTATGATGATGATTATATGATGGGATTTTGGTATAAGAAAATTTGTGAGGTTCAAACACGAAATCTGCAGGATAATAAAAGGAGTATAAAATAAGCATAACTTTGGGAAAGTTACCATTGAAGGATCATGTGGGCTTCATCAACAGCAATGCATGAAACAGACAGATCTATCTCTTTCAAATGCACTCAATATTGCTGTTCCATTTGTTGTGCTCAGAAATGCTTCTGGATGGGCATACACCAATTAGTACTTTAATTTAATTATTTCTTCTAAAGGCACATTAACAACACTTTCGCCCTTAGCAGTATCTTCCTCGTCAAAACTGTCTTGAACACTTGCTGTGATCTGACCACTTTGACAGTTAATTTGGTCCATCATGATACTGTTTAAAGGTGTCAAAATAAAACAAACTGAACAAGTCAACTTGAACATCTCGTTCAATGCAAATGGAGCCACTTAAAATATCAATCTTTTCCCATACCCAATCGGCAATATAGACATGGCATCGTGTTTATTCAAAACACGCATCAGACACTCCTTTTGACACTCTTCAAGCGGTTTTGAAAACCCTATTTCATTGCAAACTTTTGTCAATTAAGGATCCGTGTTGTCATAAAACCGAAAGTGAAAGTACGGTTTAAAAAAAAAATGAATAAAGAGCAAAATTGTTGAAAATTGACGAAAATTTTAATTGATACTAACGTAAGACAATAAGACTGAACAAAATAACAATAAAATTCTAAATTTAAAAATGTTTACTTCTAAACCAAATTCTTCATTCATCCGCGGACTTCTTTGTGTCGTAGTCATAAATGCCTCAAAATGGAGGTGTGTGAAGCGTCTAGCAATAGAGATGACAATAACATAGTGACGTCATCCTCTATTTATAGATTGCACCACTAGGTTTATGGACTACCTCGTCTATGGCAGAGGCGCGTCCATTATTTACAGCCTAAAATAAATAGAGAGGAACTGTTTCATATGCTGTTTTGTCAAGTAAATATTTTATTGAAACGTGTAATAAAATGTTGAACTCGCGAGGTCGATTAAACGCTTAGTTTTAGTGATTGAACGGAGTAAAATATTTGTGAAATATTTAATAAAACATGAATTTGCATTTCTAGTTTTGCTATGCATATGTTGAACGTGTAAAGATGGCAGAGAAAGGATCGGATTTATGTTATGATGTTTGCTGCGATATATGCGAGCCATGTTTTATTGTCAGAAATGTTCGAAAGGCCTTTGTGACGAGTGTTTAGGGCTTCACAAACAGTTTTTTTTTAAAAGCACGTGGCGTGTGGAATAGAAAAGATGGATAAATGGCCTTTTACAACAAACTCGTTCGATGAACTACAGTTTTGTCTACACCATCCTGATCGTCTGATAGAGATGTTTTGTGAAGATCACAGTAAGTTATGTTGCTCCATGTGCCACTTTCATGAACACAGGTAGGCTTAGTTGCAATAATTCAACTCTAAGCTTTATAGCCCAATGGGCTGCTTCGAGTTGCAATGCGCTCTCTCTTGTCCATGGTTGCAAAATGTTATCAACAATGCAAGGGTTAAGAAACACTGAAACTGAAAGAACTTATTAAAGTTTACCTATCTTAACCACAAACCTATCTAAATGGTACCATTAAAGCAAGAAATAATTGATTGTATTGACTTAGGTTTTGTTTTGTACGCTGTATCCGCCATATTGGAAAATTGACCCAAAATTGGTTAGGTCGCAGTACACCAATATTTTGCACGTCGGGTTATGTGCTCCAGCCTATAAAGTCGATAACGATGTGGTATTCGATACAGAATACACTGTTTCAAATTTAAACATAAACATGTCAACTAGAAAAGTGTGCTGAAATATCGTCCTGTTTTTATAGGGTGCATGCATAGGATAACATCCGTAGGTTTCCATTCAGGTAAATTTAACATGTCTATGAAGTTTATTCATTATTTTCCTCAATTTGTATCGAACGACGTCTTTTTAGTGAAGCGCACGGATTCGCTGCGCTGAACTGCACCCATGTTTATGAAGGGGTGCATATGGACTGCCAGAGCCGCCATAGCAAAAATTATCAAAGGCTCTGGGAGTCTGTTTATATGGACTAAGGTAGGCTATATCATTTCTGTAAAACATTCAGTTACAGAATTTAAACAGTTTGCAAGACTAACCCGTTGCGGTAAAATTAAATAATTGAACCCTATTAAATGTATGGACGGTGTAAAACATAAGGTATAGTCAACACGGACTTTTTGATTAAAGTGTACAGTAGCTTTGCCGCGGAATTCCTATGCTCCACTTAGTACATAATGTTGAAATCGAAAATACATCTACAAGTTCGATATCTAGACATTTATTTAATAAATTGTTCGAGCAAATAACTAGTTTTACACACATATTTCGGTCAGTTGACAGTAATATCAAGGCTGCCAATAATTTTATGCTTTATACAGGCCTTTTCCGCTCCATTTTGGGAAAACGCCACTCTGGAATTTTGAGAATTTCCCGTCGTGAAAAAACCCCATTTGGGGAAAAAAATTAATCGCAAAACTGGCTCAATTGGGAAAAATAATCGCATGAAAATAGAATTTCTTATATTTCAAAGAACCGTTTACTGGTTAATAACGACTATTTTGATAACATATTATTGAAATTTTACAAAATATTATGAACAGTGTAGTAAGTGCAGGTTTTTTTATCTGATTTTGGGGAAAGGGCCTGGCCATTTTGAGGAGAAAAAAAATCACACGAAACGCCGGATTTTTGGGAAAATAAGGAAAGTCTTAAATAATCAATTTCACATATTTTACTGTTTTTATGCCCCCGGTAGGGTGGCATATAGCAGTTGAACTGTCCGTCAGTCAGTTTGTCAGTCAGTCTGTCCGTCCATCCGAAAAAAACTTTAACATTGGCCATAACTTTTTCAATATTGAAGATAGCAACTTGATATTTGGCATGCATGCGTATCTCATGGAACTGAACATTTTGAGTGGTGAAAGGTGAAGGTCAAGGTCATCCTTCAAGGTCAAATGTCAAATATATGGCGTCTGTCCGTTTGAAACTTTAACATTGGCCATAACTTTTTCAATATTGAAGATAACAACTTGATATTTGGCATGCATGTGCATCTTACGGAGCTGCACATTTTGAGTGGTGAAAGGTGAAGGTCAAGGTCATCCTTCAAGGTCAAATGTCTAATATATGGCGTCTGTACGTCCGTTCACAAACTTTAACATTGGCCATAACCTTTTCACTATTGAAGATAGCAACTTGATATTTGGCATGCATGTGTATCTCATGGAGCTGAACATTTTGAGTGGTAAAAGGTGAAGGTCAAGGTCATCCTGTAGGGTCAAATGTCAAATATATGGCGTCTGTCCGTCCGAAAACTTAAACATTGGCCATAACTTTTTCAATATTGAAGATAGCAACTTGATATATGGCATGCATGTGTATCTCATGAAGCTGCACATTTTGAGTGGTGGAAGTTCAAGGTCAAGGTCATCCTTCAAGGTCAAAGGTCCCAAAAAAAATCATTTTTTTTTCAAAGCGGCGTTCTCATGAAGCTGCACATTTTGAGTGGTGGCAGTTCAAGATCAAGGTCATCCTTCAAGGTCAAAGGTAAAAAAACAACAAAGAATTTTTTTTTTCAAAGCGGCCCAATAGGGGGCTTGTGTTTCTGACGAACACATCTCTTGTTTAAACAAATTCAAGGCAACAGATAATTTAAGTATGGAATATTTTTCTTTTTTCTACACTGGATCAGGTTAACTTATATATTTAAAGGTTATTTTTTTGTTTGTTTTTGTAATTGGGAATTTTTGTTCAATTGGGAAAAAAACAACCAGATTTGCATCGGGAATGGGGTCGAAATTCGGACCCGTGGCATAGGGCGGAAAAGGCCTGTTATATTATGTTTAATAATAAGTAGTATAACAGACAAATCTATAGAGTTTCATTAATTGTATAATAGTATTTCACGATAAAAATGTTAAATGACGAAACCTCATTTGAAGTTTTTATTGTATTTCGATTAGATCCATATCACGTTCAATTCTGTATATTAAACTAAAAAATGATTGAACATTAGTATGTAATGAGAGTTTTTGAGACAACACATGATCGCAACCATCTAAGTAAATATCTCAGAATCTTTAACAAGATTTGTTTGTGAAACCTTATGCCCCAACCCCCACCCCGACTTTCCGCAAAGTTGCAGCTGCGCCATTGAAATTAGATCTCTTGATTTGAAATTCATTAGGGGTCATTATTTGACTAGAATAACCGGCACACTATTGTTTGTAGGATCTTACAAAATCAATTTAGCGGAAAACAATTGCATAGAACTTCCCATTTGTATTTAAAGAATAAAAATGACACCCTTCAAAAAGATTATATAATCATTAACATGTGTTCAACTACATTGTATATACAGTCGATTGCACCATATGGGGGCGGAGCAATTGCAAATTTAGTTCAGTTAGTATAAAGAAACAAAATTCAAATTCTCAGTCTGCCAAAACGAAAGTTTGCACAATTTTAGACATTTTTTTGCAAAGAAGCGAAATAACACTTATTAAAAGTACAATATTCAAAATATCAGTTCATTTATTAAAAAACACAAATCAAAATGAGTAAGGTAATAAAGCGTATATAACGTTTTTCATCGATAATTTGGAAAAAAAGGATATTTTTAATGTGCCCTTCACGCCGGAATCAGCCTTTACTCCAAAAAAATGCTTTTTTTGGAAAACGCCGATAGTTGTTGATGCCGTTGTGCTTCTCTCTTTAAGAAAGATTTTATACTGACAATCACGCCACGTGTTCATGCTATCGGATGCATTCAGGGCGTTCTAACCAAATCCTTTGTTTTTTACATAGCTTATACTGCTATCTTTCAAGGTTCACGCGGCGATTATCGGCGACTTAAGACGTCCACACTACGTTCCATTTGTGAATAGTGCAGGGTTTACTCTGGCATTTGTAAAATTAGACCATGTCTTAAAATCAACCATTTTGACTACATACATATCCATTTTGCTTAAACTATTTCTTCCTTTAAACTCATTAAAAAAATTATTCAGATGGAATTTTGGCGAAGCAAAAATTTTAGCCAGCGATAACTGCGACTGTTATAGTATACACTACAACTGTAATAAGAACAAGAACGCGACAGTGTCGTAATAAGAACCCAATGTACGAAATAGGAATTTAGTAGGGTCGCCGCATAATATTCATTCTTATGGGAACCAATTCTTTAAGTTTCCACAGTTACTCTAGTACGATTGTTCTAGGTCCCCTTCACGTTCTTCGCGTTTCTATCGCGCTGCTGCTGCGTTTATGTCAAACCTATGGCGTTGTAACCAAGACGCCGTAAAAAATGTCAAACATTGTCGCGGTAAGGTCGACGCCTTATGCGGCCTTACAGGCTTTTGAATGCCGCCTTCTTGCGTTCTCACGAGGACCCCACGCGTAAGAACGCAGTTAAAATGCCTTTATGGTGTGACGGAGGTATAAGCGTGTTTTAGTTTGCTTCTAGACGTCCTGGGTTCGAAACTCATTGAATGCGATTATTTTTATTCAAACATTTTTACTAGTATAATTAGAGATGGCTGTTTCAAGTAGTAAGTATTTGTAAGTTAAATGATATTAATACGAAAACCTCTGTACATGTTGCTTGAATGTACCTATTTATTAACACATCTTAAACCAGTAACTTTCATTATAGCAATTATTTTCTAAGACAGCATAGCCACATATTCATCCTTAAATTAAAACGTTATGTATTACAGGCCCTGTATAAAGCTTGTGCTGATAAAAGACAAATCACAAGCCTTCCATGATGCGGGGAATTTCATAAAATATCTGCAACTATAACCAATGTTCAACAAGAGCTTAAGACTGCAATTGATGATACACAGGAATTTCTGAAGAAACTGATGGATTCGTATGATAAAGCTTATGCTGAAATCAAAGTGTTTCGTCAGAAAATCAACGATATACTAGACAAATTGGAGAGAAGTACAATATATTCCATGGACACCTTGCTGCAAACAATGAAACAGTATTTACAAAGTGACACAGACAAGTGTTCGAAAGCCACAAACGGTTTAAAGAAAATCAGCGATGCGATCAATAATATAAAAAATGATCAAAACGATGTAACATTTATAGCGCACCAAAGAGCATCGGAAATGGTTTCACATGCTGATAGTATTTTAAAAGAGTTGACTGTTCACAGAAGCACTGTTGTGACGTTTAAGAGCAACCCTAGTATTGATGAAACACTATCAGGGTTTCGTTGCCTTAGAGATATTAAATGTGATGAAAAGCAGCCGGATAAAAACAAAACCACGATACTCGAGTGTAGTAACAAATCGCTTCATGATATCCGAATCGCATCTGATCGTAGTTCATGCGACATACGGGGCATATGCGGGCAGAAATCCTTATAGCAGACATAGTCAACATGAGGGTGAAATTGCTTGATGCGCAGTACAAAATTGTCACACATACTGACCTTAGGTCCTGTCCATGCGACATGTGCAATACCAGTCCTACCGAGGTCGCTGTTACAGTTGGTGTTTTTTGTAATACTAAAACCGTCCAGTTCCTCACTGTGAACAACAAACAGATAATTAAAGGCAGGGAACTGAAATTCAAACACAATTGTCATGGTATCACACACTTGAACGGCAGTTTGTTTATCACGTCAATGACTGTCTTGCATCAGTACACACTGGCTGGTCAGCTGGTGAAGAAGATCTATGAAGATAATTCACATGAATACACATGTATGATTGACAGTATTATTAGTTACACTGTTAGTAACTGATGGTGTTTGGGATATACACCCTCGGTAATTTCGTATTATACGAGAGCAAGGCTCGAGTATGGTATTAAATTACCGAGGGTGTATATCCTATACACCGTCAGTTACTAACGGTGTAACGATTATATCTAAACCAACTACTTGATTCCCCGGGGTGTATTGAAATTACAAAGGGTATATGGAAAATATACCATGGACACGTGAACGCTCTTATCCAATCGGATTAGGTCATTTTTGTAGGAGGTGAGATATTAAACAGACATGTAATGTTATGCTTCCATCTTTTTAGCTCACCTGAGCACAATGTGCTCATGGTGAGCTTTTGTGATCGCCTTTTGCCCTTCGTCCGTTGTGCGTCGTGCGGCGTCAACATTTGCCTTGTTAACACTCTAGATGCCACATTGTTCAATCTTCATAAAATTTGGTCAGAAGATTGGTCTCAATGATATCTTGGATGAGTTCGAAAATGGTTACGTTTGCTTGAAAAACATGGCTGCCAAGGGGCGGGGCATTTTTACTTATATGGCTATATACATGTATGGCTATAGTAAAATCTTGTTAACACTCTAGAGTCCACATTTATTATCCGATCTTCATGAAACGTGGTCAGAAAATTCATCCCAATAATATCTTGGAAGAGTTCAAAAATGATTCCGGTTGATTGAAAAACATGACCGCCAGAGGGCGGGGCATTTTGCCTTATATGGCTATAGTAAAACCTTGTTAACACTCTAGAGGCCACATTTATTTTCCGATCTTCATGAAACTTGGTCAGAATATTAGTCCCAATGATATCTTGGATGATTTCGAAAATGGTTTTGGTTGCTTTAAAAACATGGCCACCAGGGGGCGGGGCATTTTTCCTTATATGGCTGTATATGGCTCTAGTAAAACACTCTAAAGGCCACATTTTGTGTCCAATCTTCATGAAATTTGGTCTCAATGATATCTTGGATGAGTATGAAAATGGTTACGTTAGCTTGAAAAACATGGCTGCCAACAGGGACCGAATTTAACCTAGTAAGGCACTTGCATTTTTTGCAAGTTGATTTTTTTTTCACTTGCAAAATGAAAAACTTACTCGCAACTTGGGATTTTTTATATTGTTTATTTAAAACAATACATTTCTTGTACCATATTGCTTAAAATTGTGCATTAAATGTTGGCTATTTAAACAAGCATAATCATTGGAACAAAACAGTTATCTTAATGATTAAAGGCATGGATCCATTTTTAACTGTTTTGAGAGCTGCTTTCGGCGTGTCTTTTTCTGTAGTTTTTTTTAGCTTTAAGTTTCTTTGCTGTCTCGACGCCGGCCTCTTCAGAAATGTGTCCATGATTGATGAACACTTTTTTATCATGCAGACGGGAAGATTTTTAGAAAGTCGCGATCTCCGAGACGTTTATTTGCCGCAAGCGCCTAGCGAACCATAGCTCGTACCAGAGTACCGTAGCTTCCTTTGAATCTTACAACAACAACAATGGTGTCCGAATGTGTTTACGCAATTTTTTAACCCTTTAATCGTTTAATTTAAGCAAGATTTTGATCTTGAAAATGGGAGTCGTGATTATAGAAAGTAATAATCTCTCAATACTTACAGGATTTATGGAAAAGCAGGTTTGAGAATTCGATCATCATGAAACTTGGTCAGCTCTTTGTGCCAATGATATCTTGGATGAGTTCGAACATGGTTCCGGTTGGTGGAAAAAACATGGCTGCCAAGAGGGCATTGCATTTTTCCTTATATAGCTATAGTAAAGCCTTGTTAACAATCAAGAAGACACATTTATTGTCCGATCATCATGAAACTTGGTCAGAAGGTTTGTCCATATGATATCTTGGGTAAGTTTTGAAATGGTTCCAGATGCTTGAAAAACATGGTCACCAGGGGGCCGGGCATTTTTCCTTGTATGGCTTCATGAATCTTCATGAAACTTTGTCAGAATATTTGTTTAAATAATATCTTGGATGTGTATGAAAATGGTTCTGGTCTGTTGAAAAGCATGGTTGTCAGGGTGTTCATTCGAAATGAAAGTTGGATAGAACATTTGTTCTAATGAAATCTTGGGCTGCACAGAACAGGTCAGTTCCTTTGAATCTCATGTGAGCAACTTTGGGCCTTTCAGGCCCTCTTGTTTTTAAAGAATATCATAGCAACTCTGCATCAAACCAAGTTTGATCATTATGTTATCAATCCCGTGAAGTAATTTAAGAGGCCGTCAACTGATTCCTATATTCCTATATTTTCCTATACTTTGGAAAATTTTCCCATATTTTTCAAAACCTATATTTCCTATATTTTCCTATATTTTTGACTTTTTTTCCGATATTTTGTTCTCAAAATTTCCTCTTTTTTTAAATACTTATAAGAAGTAATAGTGCCTTTAGATATTTTAATTTATAGTGTAAAAAGCTGTCCATCCTCTTCCAAAGCATCACCATCTTGCAGGAGTGCTGTTGTACACCATTGGGATATCTATATGGACACCTTTGATGAAGAAAAATACAACCATTTCAAAGGTGAGAACAAATCTTAGCAGATAGTTGTAACAGGTCTTTCCCCAGGGATGCTCTTCTGGGGGGATATTTAATGCTCTTCCTGATCTTAGATGGAATTGAGCGTATCTACAGGCTTCCAATTCTTTTGAATGTTGAAAATTATTTAAATCTTTTAGGGCGTTGGAAGTCTTGTAGATTTTAGGAGGCTGTTTTTAAAAAAATGTTTTATTTCAGGTGAATGGTGATACAGTTAGACAAAACTGTTTTAAAAATGTTTCATTGTTGTTACTTAATAGTCTGCAGGTAGCAGCAGCTTCATGCAAATTCACAAAGGTGTACAGTTATTATAGAATATAGAATAGAACAGTTATCTTTTAAGTAGTTCTAAGTTATCTTAATATATTGACCTCATTTTGATTTCATTTTGATATCTGATGAGATAATTATGTTCTTGTATCGTACTTCTTGTATAATAGAATTCTAACAGTTATCTTTTAAGTAGTTCTAAGTTATCTTAATATAATATTGACCTAATTCTGATTTATTTTTGATATCTGATGAGAGAATGTTCTTGTACCGTATACTCAAGGTATATCTGCTGATTATTGAGATGTTTATTGTCATTTTGCCATGTATACCATAGCATCTTAGTCCTGTTTTTTGAGATATGCATCCACCATTGTGTGTCTGATACCCATGGGATTATATTGTTTTACAATTGGTATTAATAACACAGTGCAATTTTGTTCAATTAATTATTTTGATGTTCGATTTCAAATATATTTATATGCAGACGCTGCCAGAAAAATCTTATATTCTGTATGTACATGTTATCATACTGGATGTTTTGGTGTTCTTTTCATGTCCTAAATATGTTGGATTGAAGAGTGTATAGAACTTTTAATGTGCATAAAATACAGAATTGTATTATATACCACGATATGATACTACATGTATGTGTTTCATGTTTTCGGTTTCAATAATTTCATTATCAATGTTATGTTGCACTCTTATGTTAGGTTGTAAAACTATGTTTAATAATGTTTTGTGTTTTGTTGATTGTTAACTATTTTAAGTTCAGGTGTCCACATTGATGACCACAGTGTGTTGCTGCATCAGCATATCTGCCTTGGTGGTGAAGATGAGGGACTGTTTTGTTAAGTAAAACATGAATTCATTGATTATTGACGGAAAACAAGTAAGTAAGAAGTTCTCTACATATCTCTTGAACATTACTTTTTACCATAAAATTCCTTTATTTTAACCCTTAACAAGCACAAACCTCCTGTATTTTGATGCAAAATTTCCTATATTTTTTCCAATATTTTCACCTTAATTAAGTTGACGGCCTGAATAAAGTATTTGAAAAATGTTTCAAAACAAAAAAAGCATTCCTTTTGGCTATACAATTGCCAAGCCACCATTCACACACAGATGAAATATGCACTGGATAGATAAAAAATAATGTATGTCGAACGGTCAGTAGGATGATTGAGGGGCTCACAACGGACAAGTCTTCATCACCGGAATTTGTAAAATTACTTTCACAATATGATATTATTTGTTTAACTGAAACATGGACAAACTCAAAATCGAATATTAAATTGTCTGGATTTAGTGATCCAATACATTTATATAGACGTTATCAAAATAAGCGTGCGAAGCGTGCAAGTGGTGGAATTATTGTATATATTCGCGATAATATACGAAAAGGGGTTTCAGTTGTAAAAAAAGAAATAGATTGTCTATTATGGATTAAACTTGATCAACATTTTTTTAATACTGAAAATGACATGTATATTGCTGTGACATATATTGCACCTGAAAATTCACCTGTTCACCCACGATTTGATGGAGATATTTTTAAAACTATTGAATCTGATATTAATACTTTCAGCGAGCTAGGGGCGGTTTACGTAACGGGCGATTAAAATGCAAGAATTGGTCGAAAACTAGATTATATTGCATATAATCGTAGTTTAAGTAATCATGATTTTATAGACATTGACCATCCTATGCCTAGGGCAACGTGTGATTTGAATTCAAACCGCTTCGGGGACGCATTACTAGATTTATGTTTGGCTACAAATTTTCGAGTTGTTAACGGTAGATTACATAACGATAATAATATTGGTAAAATAACATGTTTTACACACAATGGGCAGAGTTTAGTTGACTATCTGTTAACACGCTCGGAAAATTTTGTAAATATCGTGCACTTTACAATACAAGATTTTAATGAATTTTCTAATCACGCTCCCCTTGAATATAGTTTAAAAATTGGGACAACTAGCAAAACATATAAGCGAGGACGTAAAACTTTTGTGAAATGGAATCCTATTCACAAGGAAGCTTTCCTATCAGAATTATCGGGCGACATTGCGAACCTCGAGTTAAGTTTAAAACGAGGGATAGATAATAACGATGATGCAGAGGAACTAGCATCAATGTTTACTCAATACTTAACGTCTAAAGGTAATCCTTATTTTGCGCACACTATTAACTGCGATAGAAATCAATTCGATTCACATGACAAAAAAAATGGTATAATGCGGAGTGCGAAAGTAAACGTAAAGAATATAAGGATGCTTTGTACAATTATAACCAAATTAATAACGAGAGCAATCGACAGTCAGTATTAGAGAAAAAGAAATCGTATAAATATTATTGTCGTAAATGCAAAACAGATTTTAATAGAACTTTAGGACGCAAAATGGATAGCATGAAATCTAAGTCACCTAAAGACTTTTGGAAAATGTTCAAAAAAAGATCACCAAATCCTAACGGAGAAACAATTGAATGAAATGAGTTCGTTGAACACTTTAAAAACCTGGCTAAAAACGAAGGTAATATAAATAATGAAAACAGTATAAATTTTGTTCGCAATTTCGACAGTAACCATAACTTTGAAAGTACTTACCCGGAGCTCGACAGATACATAACAATCGAGGAAATTATCATGGCAACAAAACGATTAGGAAATAATAAGGCATGTTCTTCGGACAATATAATATACGAATACTTTAAATAAAGTGTTCATGTAATAGGTGATGGATTGGAATTGTTATTTAACCATATTCTCAAGTCCGGGAAATTTCCTCACAGCTGGTCAACGGGTCTGATTATCCCCCTTTATAAAAAAGGCGATCCTTCAATACCCAACAATTATAGAGGTATAACCCTTGTGAGTTGTTTTGCTAAGTTATTCACGAGTATACTCAATGAACGCTTACAAAATTGGGCTACAGCTAATGACATTTTAACTGACGCACAGTTCGGATTCAAACCGGGTTATAGTACGGTCGACGCATTATTTGTCCTTCAATCATTGATTGAAAGTCATATCAATAATAAACAAAAACTGTTTTGCTGCTTTGTCGATTTTTTAAAGGCATATGACTTAACGGATCGTATGCATCTCTGGTTTAAGCTCATTAGGTCCGGTATCGATGGCAAACTCCTGTCCGTTTTTCGCTCTTTGTATAACCAGATTAAATTAGGTGTCAAACATATGAATAGTATTTCCGATTTATTTGAATCCGACATCGGGTTATTACAGGAAGAAATATGTTCGCCAATAATGTTTTCATTATTCTTAAATGACATTGAGTTGCACTTACAAGCTGATATAAATGCGGGCATTACAATTGATCAATTATCCATTTATCTTCTATTATTCGCCGACGACGCAGTACTAATCTCAGAATCAGCTGAGGGTTTACAATCATCCTTGAACAATTTGTTTGAGTATTGCACGAAGTGGAATATAACGGTGAATGTCGAAAAAACAAAAATTGTTATTTTTCATAAAGGCAGATTAAAAAAAGGCTATAGATGGGTGTACAATAATAATCCAATTGAAATCGTGAACAATTTTAATTATCTAGGAATAGTAGTTTCAAGCAGCGGCTCGTTTATACAAGCCACAAATACTTTATCAGCCAAAGCGCTTAGAGCGATGAACGCATTATTTACTGTTACAAAATCATTGAATGTATCTGTTAAAATAATGTTATATCTGTTTGATGCATATGTTGCCTCGATTCTAAATTATGGAAGCGAGGTATGGGGGTTTACTAAAGCCGAAAATATTGAGCGTGTCCAACGCAAATTGTGTAAATGGCTTTTAAGTGTAAAAGCTTCTACTAATTCAAATGCTTTGTATGCCGAAGTAGGGAGATACCCGATGTATATGTCGATATTTGCGAGTAGTTAAATATTTCTTAAAATTGTTCAACGAAAAATCTTCTAACTGTATTTTAAGTAATATTATTCGTAAACAATTTAAAGAACCATGTGATAATCCTCACTCCAAGTCATGGACATCAAACGTTCGGAAACTCTTGCTAGAGTCAGGTTTTAATGACGTATGGTTATATCCAGAATCGGTTAATGTTAACAGCTTTATTATAATGTTTCGCAATAGATTAAAAGATTTGTTTATTTCAAAATGGCGAATTGATGTTAATGACTCTCCATCACTATATTTGTACAAAGAATTGAAACCCATTTTTGAAAGATCCATTTATTTAGACAAAATTGAAAATTCAAAATTTAGAAACATAATCGCAAAATTGAGATTATCTTCCCATGTTCTATTTATAGAAACTGGTAGGCACCAAAATATTCAAAGACATGAAAGAACATGTACATTTTGTTCAATGAATGAAATTGAAGATGAGTACCATTTTGTTCTTATATGTCCTTTATATGATAATATTAGAAATACATGTATATCTGTTTTTAACAAAAGAAGACCAAGTATGTTTAAATTTGTACAATTGTTGAATGAGACTAGAAAATCTGTATTGATACGTCTAGCTAATTTTTGTATAAAAGCATTTAAACTTAGAGCCGAAAATTTATAGTCTTATGAGAGAATAGTTTTTTTCCCAAAATTGTGATTTTGTAAATAATTTATAACTGCATAATGTCTATATTTTATTTTTCTCAATCACTAACGGATCATAATCATTTACTTAACTTTGTTTAACAATTAAGAGCCTTCTCTTTCATATGGCATTCTCACAAAAATCATCTATGTGTAAAAATGCATAAACATTTGTTGTTAGTTTGACGCATGTGTATGTATATGTATTTATGACTGATTTATTGTTTTTGACGATGAGCTGTATATGCTTAAGTCGCAAATAAACTATCTAAACTGTTCTGATGTTCGTTCCGTAGATCGTTCGGTATCTTTGAGAACGCTTAGACCTACCATCATCCAGATAGGTAGGCTGGTTGTCTGGTAAGTAAAGAAAACGTATTTAACTTATTAGTCATACAGTCTGGGTTTTGCAGAAACAATAAAAGTTTGGGATCAACAAAATATTAATGGTGTGATTTGTTTCCACTTCTGGTGTCATTTGCAATAAAAAATATTTCCTTTCTATTGTAATTTTTTTTAAATGTTTTATTAATTATGATATATTCTTTAAGTATCTGACATTTAACCTACTTTATATGAATGAAAGTCGATGGACATACGTGTTTTAAACAAATTGGTATAATGATTGCCTTAATATAATGCGTGACTTATTAGGTATCCTATTACACGAACACATGCGATACAGCCAACGCTAGTAGAGCCAAAACTAACTTTTATTAGAAAAACATATTTATTTTAAACAAATCCTGTACAGACAGAATCAAGAATCATAACATGGTATGTACAGTTCGATTCCCACCACGGTGTAGAATGGATGAATCACACCATGGTAGGGACTTTTGAATCACACATTGTATGTACCGCCAAAATCTAATCATGGTATTACATACTGAATCTCACCAAGTAAAGTGATGACTATTCCTCCCCACAGTATGTTCCAAATTTGAATCTCACTATTCTACGTTCAGATTGAATCTCACCATGGTTTATACTGACTAAATCTCACCATGTTTTCTACAGACTGAATCTCACCATGTTTTCTACATAATGAATTTGACCATGTTATATACTGTTTTAATCACACCATGTTTTGTACAGACTGAATCTCACTACGATATTTATAAACTTAATCACATCACGGTATGTACAGACTGAATCTTACCATGTTACGTACAGACTAAATCACACCATGTTACGTACAAACTAAATCTCACCATGTTACATACAGACTGAATCTCACCATGTAACGTACAGAGTTAATCTCATCATGTTACGTTAAGAATGAATCTCATCATGTTACGCACAGACTAAATCTCACCATGTTACGCACAGACTGAATCTAATCATGTCACTTACAGACTGAATCTCACCATGTTACGTACAGACTAAATATCACCATGTTACGTACAGACTGAACTTCACGATGTTACGTACATACTAAATCTCACCATGTTACGTGCTGACTGAATCTCATTATGTTTCATAAAGACCGATTCTAACCTTGGTATGTGCAGACTTAAAATCACCATGGTACAACTTACTGAATCTCAAAAGGGTTTAACTTACTTAATCTCACCATGACAAACACTGACTGAATCTCAACACGATATAAACTGACTAAATCTCAACACGATAAAAACAGACTGTATCACACCACGGTATAAACTGATTAAATATCAACACAATATATATTTATTGGTGTTTGATAAATAATATGGCAATCAACCCAGATAAAACTACTTGCATGACTAAAGATCTAAATTTGTTTGTAAATTACTCAAACATAAAAATCTTTCAACCCAAAAACTTCTAAGTATCCATATTGATAAACATTTAAATTGGAAGGCCCATGTTGATAAAACTTGTTCAAAACTTGTTTCGAAATTATCACTGTTCAGGCGTATATAATATTTTCTAACACCTGAATGAAAACTATGTTCTATAATGCGTACATAACACCAATTATTGATTATGGATGTGTCACATGGCAAAATGCAAATACTAGAGACATAAACAGAATATCAAAACTGCAAAGAAGGTTTTTAAGAGTAATATTACGTAAGGAAATTAATATAAATGATTATGATGTATCACAAAAAAATCAATTGGCTTTCTTTTGTAAATATTTCACAAGTATAGTTATTTACAAATCTCTTCATAATTTGACGCCCAAATGTATCGACGACCTAATAAAACTGGTCAAACACAACATTTACAATTTAAGATCGATATCAAACAATGATTTGACGCATAAAAACCTCACTCAAACCTTTTTAAAAAGGCGTGTAGTTACTCTGGTATGGAAATATGGAACTACATACCGGTAATTATTCGACAATCTCTCACTCTCACCACTTTCAAACATAGGCTTAAGAAATATTTCCTTATTGAGGCGCATAATGAGTCTCACGCGAAGTAACATTTTCTGTCTTTCTCTTGTTCAAAAGTCAAATACTACATAAGTGTCGTTATGATTACTGTAGATTTCATTTCTGCAAACAAATATATACATATTGCTTTTTCTAAATATTTATTTCGCAAGGAAATGCAGGCTATTCTTCATAACAGTTGTGTGATTACATATCCTATTATGAACACTGTTCATGAATGTTGTTTTCTGTAATTATAATGTTTGTGTATATCAGCCACTTTCTGTCAATCGTAAACTTTTTCAAGAATAATGTATTTCACGTTTTTAAACTTTGACTTTGTACAATAATGTACGCGGCTGTTCTTGTTAACTTCTTGTTATTGTTAATTGTCGTGTTAATTAAGATATAGTAATTGTATATGTGTGTATATGTGTGTGTGTGTGTGCGTGTGTACGTGCGAGTGTGTGCATATGGGAAAATGTAATAAACAAGAAATTAATATTCTTACATACTTTTTGTAAATAAATAATTGTTCCTTGAGACCAATTAATATTGAAAGAGAAAATAATAATATAAGAGAAGTCATGTAATAGACTTGCTTTTTATAACACTTCTATTACACTGTGACAGTACTCTTCATGTCCGTCAAAGTCGCACAAATGTATTTATTTATTGTGTTAATTCAGTTATTTTTATGCCCGTTGTGAAAAGCATATATATTTTCTTATCAAAAAATATACACATGTTCGCATGATAATGCAAAGATGCATTATACATACCATATTTGTTTAAAGGCCTCATTGAAAATAAGATTGCCATTGTTAAACTGTTTGCATGGCGTTGTATCAATGTGTTGTCTTAATGAGATACCTTCGGAAAATAAAGAGATTATTATTATTATTATTAGTATTCTTATTATTATAATCATTATTATTATTATTATTATTATTATTATAATTATTATTATTATTATTATTATTATATAGACAGACTGAATCTCACCACGGTGTACTGATTAAATTTCCACACGATATAGTTAGACTGAATCTCAACGCGGTATACTGATTAAATATCAACACGAAATAGACGGACTGAATCTCACCACGATGTATACTGATTAAATATCAACACTATACAGACAGACTGAATCTCAACACGGTATACTGATTAAATATCAACACGATATAGACAGACTGAATCTCACCACGATGTATACTGATTAAATATCAACACGACATAGACAGACTGAATCTCAACATGGTGTAAACTTACTGATTAGGTTACTATTAATAGTTTTGAATATGTGCGTCCATATTTTCTGTCTTGGGGAACGACATTTTAAGGTGTCAAAACATCCTGGTGTGTTTTGTTTTATTTTAACACCAGGCACACATGACATTTGACAATTTTTTTCAAAGTGATACATATTTTAATATATGCATTCACATGATAAGCAGTTTATTCAAACGGTTTTATTCAAATTCAGTTTTTTTTTATATCTGTGTAGCATGCTTAAACGCCAATATTAATATATATTTCAAAAAAGTGTATAATACAGTATTGCATTTAAATATTTTGACATGAAATTGTATTTATAGTGTACCCATCCATTGATTCTTATCCTATTATAACAAAGTATTATATTATACATTTATAGTGTTTAAGTGTACAGTGAGTGCGGATGGATCAAAGCTGTTTGCTACCAACTACAGTCGCGACAGGCTCCTGACCTTGTCAATGGATGGGACTGTCCTGTCATCCTTGGAAGATCCTGCACTAAAAGGTCCTAGAGGTCTACACATATCACAGACAGGACAGCTGCAGCTGGTCTGTGGACGTGGTTTACAAAACGTGGTCCAGGTGAATGGTGAGGGTGGAGTAGTGACGCTGGCTTCCAAGACCTATGAATTGTGTGAACCAGAGTCTGTATACTTCAGTGCTTGTACTAGCAGGGTTATTGTACGTTGGTCAAACCAGTGATAAAATTCTGGTTATCAAGACTTGCTAAAACACAAAATGTATTTATTGTATTGCATACTTACATTTTAATCCACGACAACAGAGCATATTACGAAAAAAATTGCTGGTAAGAACAATCATACATATACAACTCAGTCGGTAATCTGTTTGCTTCAGTTTAAGTTGCTCATATTTTTTTAAATAACACAAGTTAGACAAGTCCATAATTTAGTTTTTAACTTATAATCTGTTTGGCGCTGTTCCCGATTATAGTGCCTATGCCAGTACATTGAAATATGTCATTACCATTGAAAACTGAGCTTAAATTGTTGGTGTTCTCATATTGTTCAAATAACACAAGTAGCACATGTAGGGTACTTATAATAAGTGCCAACACTTAAGTACTGTTCATTACCTAGTTTAAACCTATTCATTTTAGCTCGATTGCATCGGAAGTCCAAGGCTTATAAACGCTCTCGAGTTCGTTTCCTGTGCCTAGAAACAGTACTTGGTGTCTTTGGGGGGATCTACAGAAAGCTCCCACGGTGGTTCGAGCCCGTGACCTCGCGGTAGCTAGGCGGACACCATATCCATAACACCACGGCGACCTGTTCATTAATTCATTTTCGATAACGAAGCTTAGGCACCTTTATAAAAAAGAGGTATGGCGGATTTAGTTTTATTTAAATATTTATTTTATTTTTGTGTTCCCCGAAAATTTTCGGGGAGCATATAGTTGCCAGTTTGTCCTTCCTTCCTTACTTCCGTCACACTTTTGTTACAGTTTGTCATAGCATCTTCAATACTTTACCGATCTCTTTCATATTTGGCATGTATGTTCCTTGCATGGACCTCTACCTGTTGATGAGGTTTGAGGTCACTGGGGTCAAGCTCAAGGTCACCGAGGCTAATAATAGATTTTTCTGTCACACTTTTGTTACAGTTTGTAATAGCACCTTCAATACTTTACCGATCTCTTTCATATTTGGCATGTAGGTATCTTGCATGGACCTCTACCTTTTGATGAGGTTTGAGGTCACTGGGGTCAAGGTCAAGGTCACCGAGGCTCATAATAGATTTTTCCGTCACACTTTTGTTACAGTTTCTCATACCAGCTTCAATACTTTACCGATCTCTTTCATATTTGGCATGTTGGTACCTTGCATGGACCTCTACCTTTTGATGAGGTTTGAGGTCACTGGGGTCAAGGTCACCGAGGCTAATAATAGATTTTTCCGTCACACTTTTGTTACAGTTTCTCATACCACCCTCAATACTTTACCGATCTCTTTCATATTTGGCATGAAGGTACCTTGCACGGACTTCTACCTTTTGATTAGGTTTGAGGTCAATGGGGTCAAGGTCACCGAGGCTAATAATAGATTTTTCCGTCACACTTTTGTTACAGTTTCTCATAGCACCTTCAATACTTTACCGATCTCTATTATATTGGGCATGTAGGTACCTTGCATTGACCTCTACCTTTTGATTAGGTTTGAGGTCACTGGGGTCAAGGTCACCGAGGCTATTAATATATTTTCCGTCACGCTTTTGTAACAGTTTCTCATAGCACCTTCAATACTTTACCGATCTCTTTCATATTTGGCATGTAGGTACCTTGCATGGGCCTCTACCTTTTGATGAGGTTTGAGGTCACTGGGGTCAAGGTCACCGAGGCTAATAAAATATTTTTAGGTGGTTATTAACACATCGATTGACAAAGCGCATCATCGGTGAGCATCCATCATTTTCACTGATATTCTTGTTGTTTCTGCTCTTGTATTTACCATAGTTAAATAAGAAAATAATTGTATTAATTGTTCGTTACTATTGATCCATACTTCACATATTTTTTCTAAATAGTTTTTTAAATGTCAATTTAGTGTGTGTTAAAACCATTTGTTCTCGGCTTGAATGATTACTTTTTCATTGGGCGCCTCATCTGATCCAGCTCATTACTCAAAGAGAATTGTAAGATATTATAATACAACACCATACAGTGTAATTATATTTGTATTTTGTCCCTGATATAAGCTATTATAACTTCATAATTGCGTTTTCAAAATTTTAATTGAAAGAACGTGTTTTTTCCGACATAAAATATTACAATTTTTGTAATGTGCCTACCGCTGTAATCATGGTTTAATTCCCCCGGCAGGAGGGCCACATTGCAGTCTTACTGTCATTCCGTCTATCCGTCCGTCCGTCCGGCGTTCCGGAGTTACATGACTAACAGATCAAGTTCGAGTTTTGTTGCGTTCTATAGAATTTAGACGAGGTTACGGGCATTGGAATAAACCATGCTCGTTAAATATCACTTTTCCGAAATGTTTATCATAGTTTTTTTGTTTTTGTTTTTCAACTTTGCGTTTATAAATAACTATTAAAACATTTTCATTATTTATTTTTTACAAAAACACTTTTTGCGAAACTGCATATTTATTTATCCCCCCCCCCCCCCTTCGAATTCGCATTTAGCAGTCACTCTGTATCTGGGTATATGCGAAACATAGTGTCTTTGTTATAACTTTGCCATGTATTGATGGATTTTGAAATAACTTGGCTCAAATGTCAATCATCGTGAGACGACATTTCGCATGTTACACCTATCTTGCCCTTACCTAATACGTCAATGTCACACTAAGACGTCAATGTCACACTAAGACGTCAATGTCACACGAAGACGTTAAAGGTCAAATTATCCATGATAATTTTGTCTTTGCTATTACTTTGCCTATTATTGTTTGATTTAGGAATAACCTGGCGCACGTGCTTCCATTATAAGACCACCTGTCACATATTAAACCTGTCCTCTACGTAAAAGGTCAAGGACACGCTTTAAGGTCAAAAGTTAAAGTTGGCCACGCAGCGGCACATTTTTTTTAGGCATATGTGCCTTGAGAACACATGTCTTGTTTATTTTGTGTTTTTTTGTGAAAACTTTTTTAAACTTATTCTCGCGATTAGGTTTGCGCCTATCGCAACTGAAATATCGGAAACCGCAATTATTGGAGGCAACTCAGGCAAGTTCAAGCGATAAAAAGTTAAACTAGCCTAAAAATGAAACCCGTCACAAAAAAAGATAAATCTGCAACACATCGACAATGTAATTCATGCGCTTTATGGTGTAAGTAATTTCTTAATTTTATTTGTCCAGTGCTGATATAATGGAATAAAAATGTTGTAATGTTCGGCTGCATTAGTTTTTAGTTTTTGTTTGCATTTTACGATAATTAAATTTTGCATACGTAGCTTTAGTTCATTATACACGTGAAAAGTCGTGTTATGATGGATTTCATTTTAGCCAAGTAATTTAAAATTCCATCAATATATGGTAAAGAAATGGCAGATACAGGAATTTTCAATATGCTTTATTGCCAAATTTGATCTTCAACAACTAAGTGTGACCTCGACCTTTAAAGAAGGGAGACGGGAGCTACACGTGACTCGTTATATTTATGATGGTGGACACTTAAGCAAAGTTGTTAAAAAAATCCATCAACATGGCAAAGTTATAGCTGAGACAGAAAATTTCGCACAGACGTACAGACGGACAAGGCGACTGCTATTTGCCGCCTTTTTCAAAAACGGACATAAACCAATCGAACCTCGAATAATAATTAAGTACAAACAAATAATACACACGAGTAAAGTGAAGTATCATGAATAACTGTGCAGTCAATAAGGAGTAACTTAGTCAATCATATATTCAATATAAATAAGAGTTGTCTCACGTATTATATTTTTTTTATTTTGTGAAGACTGGTAAAAGGGGTTTTCTTATATTTGACCTATTGAACTTGTTTTTGAAGCACGTCGCCTAGATCATACTGGGTCTAGAAAAGGATAAGACAAACATTCGGACCGTATTTCATCAAGATATAGTTATAAATGCGGCCTTTAAAGCGGGAACAAGTTTTTTTTTCTAAAGTGTGACCTTGTGTCTAGATAATTTCTAGAGTAAGATTATCATCAGGATTGACTTAAAGTGTCGTCTGAAGAGTGGTAACGAGCTTTAAACGTTCACGACTCACACCGCATACTTGACACCGCACGACGACAGACGCCGAACATAGGGAAATCCCAAAAGCTCATCTTACGCACTTCGTGCTCAGGAGAAATAACAATCAACAAGGACAAACATGCAGCATTTGATTATATTTATTTCCTTCATCACTGCAATACACCTCAAAACGCTGTTGGTTACATAGTCTATCACACTTGAACATTACACTTTGTACGCAAGCACGTCTGCATGTCGTCATGGCAGGGTTTTCCATTACACGTCTGTGGCAGGTGCATAGGCGAGTCCTGGCACGGCAATATACATGCGTGGTACGTCTCCATACAGCCCGCTCTACACTTCACACTGGCGAAGCCATGGTCAACCACCATCAGTGAAACCATTAGCACGGCCACAACGGTTTTTAACGAAGAGTTCATTCTGTGCAAAAACAACGACATTTTCAGTATAGTTATTATCCAATTGTTCCTTCTTAGTTTGATAAATTTTGAATAATCATTTTGAGTTACAATTGTCATTCTTAAATAACAGTAAAGAAAACGCTTTAGCCGCCTAGTTCAAGAGCAAATAACTTAGGTAGGCGAGGACAGCTTGCGATGAAAATTGTACCTGTAACGTCTGTCTTACATGGTGATGATATATTTGATGTTAAGATCATTCGATTGAAAAATGCGTAAGTTCGCAAAAAAAACATATGAAATTTAATGCCGTTATGTTATACTGGCAACACAACCTTCCAACAATTCAAACACTGGATGGTATGAGTTATGTCATATAATATGTTTTCATAGTTTAAATAAATAAAAAGCGTTCACAACCTAGGTGTGTTGTTTAGCTGCATTACATTGAAACATTATATGCGTGAGAAACTTTGTGATATAACTAATATGTTGTTCGTTTGCTATTAACTGTACGAAGATATGTCATGCGCCGATTTGTTATGTTTTAGAAAAAGGTAAGAAATACACCTCACATTGTTTTACCTGAGTCGTAATGTTAACAAATTGAAAGACATCAACGATATTCTTCAACATATTGGACAAGCAAAAATTGACTTACCTCATGTTATATTTTCTGAGTCGGTAGAATGTCTATCCCTACTACGAGAGTTGTGCTGATGATTATATACACCTGCCGTAAAGATCCAACGTCAGTAAAGCGTTGCGAGTTCTCCGTATGCGTGCTGTAAACAACTTGTTTTGAAATATGCAAGCGTGAAATAACAGTGACTGATGGACACAAGCTTTATTTTATCATAGTTAAAGGGACATGTTCACAGTTTGGTAAATTGACAATTTTTTTCCAAAAAAGTCATAGTTTCAAACAATATAATATGACACTATATTCATGAAAGCAAACTTATACTTTTGACTCAGACTGTTTTATCCAGTTTTTACCTTCAACAACCTTTTACATAACTGCAGCAGACCCGAATGGGTACATTTCATTTATTTCATTGGCTTATTTGAGCAAAATCACCAATACCATTGGCAACATCATCGCGTCTTTGAAGTGTGGGATGTAACACTTTTCAGTGTAGGGAGATGCGGGCACATTTTGGTCAAATTACAATTACGCACTACAGATAAATTCCAGTCCAAAGACTTTCAGGGTCAAAGCTGGGTCCGTAAATCGCTAGGGGAAGACGGAATGTACTGTTTATAAACGCCTTGTGTTGATAACACAATATAGTTTTCCATATATCAAATGACACGATTTTTAGGAAAATAAATTAATTAAAACCTATCGGTAAATTCCACTTGTCTTGCATTGTAAGAAATGGGTCTTATATAGTAAAATAATATATTATGCTGCCAGCGTTGCTCCTGCCCAGCCTGCGCATCCGCACAGTCTTGTCAGGATATGTATACTGAATAGGCTTCACTGGAGATACAAACCTTGCGAGCTTTTTTATAGCGGAAAGCATAGCCCCTGACTAGACTGCGCAAGTGCATATGCAATAAGGCCGATATTCGCATTACGTGGATTTAACAGTGTCGTTTAAAGGCGTGGAAAGAAAAATGCGTCTTAGTAAAAAATCAACGTACCACATGGTTGGATCACGAAGACATACATTCATAATAAACCATGTTAGGACACATATGATGTGATTTTACGTAGTAAAATTCGTATCTACCAAAAACCAGTATTTGGTTTAATAAACGTGCAGTTGATGACAAACATTTCATCCGGTATATATGCAACTTTTTAGTGAAAAGAGAACACAACAATACTTAGACATTTTTTTTAAATTTAATAACTTAGAACTGTCAATTTTCTACCTTTATTTCAAAGTCAGGATATACACCAAATATCCTTATTCACCCGAGTAGGCGCACTTTTGTATATGCCTCTAAGATTAGTTAAACTATTCCAAATATTCGAGTTTTGTTATTAAATGCATTTAATTACATTAAATAAATATGTGAACGGGTCCCTTTAAGATTTAATGTTCTCGTCTGAGTTAACAGGTCTGTTAAGAAGTATTTGTACTTCACAGTTCACACAAATGAATAATGAAGCGTCACTTAAGTACAATGTATATGTTTTTTGTTTATAACAACGGATGATTAACGATGACATATGAACAAAGACGTGTCCGTCGGTTTTCCGAAGGTAAACGTGGAGTTGCGCTCACTTGTTCATCCTAATATAATTCTTGTTAATTTTGTTTTGAGTGAAACGTTTAATGTCACATGCATACTCAAATATATAACGTCAAAATAACAATAAGTTTCAATTTGGAATAGACCTTAACATTGTTACCGTTAGTTCAGACTGGAAGTGTTATGTAGTTTTTTTGTCGAGTTTTACGACACACTTTTGATTTTTTTTCGAAAATTTTTATTTCCATTTTTATGACAATGTCATACTTTAAATCCAAATGTCAAAAGAAGCATTGTTTGCTAAAATACGGCTTCTTCAAGCTATAATTTCGATAAGTTTTTAAGGATTTCAAAACAACTTGGCACATATGTTAACACGTGCCACAACAATTACTACAGACACAAATAAAAGCAACAAATTTCTTTCCTTAAGGTCACGGTCATACTTCAAGGTCAAAGGTTGAAAATAGCACTTTAGTGATCAATAAATTTAATTTGAATTTTGTTTCTCAAGTATTTACTTGACTTACGTAACTTGACTTATTCCCTTGAACTCCTTATGGAGCATAGGGCGTCGGCAACAATCATCCAGCGTACTCTGTTTTGGGCTGTTTTCTTTAGCTCTCCCCATGACATGTTGCAGTTCTTCATTTCTTCCTAACAGGGATGCTGCTTTCCAGACCGGCCTTATCAGAACCGCCTGTTGCTGACACAACACTGCCAAGGTAGGTGATGGAGTCCATCTTCTTGAGCTCTTTGTCTTCTAGGGTAATAGGCTTCTGCTGTTTCTTGTTATCGACCATGGTCTCTGTCTTTTCGAGGTTAATTTGCAGTCCTGATTTTGCTGCTTCTCTGGTAGGGTTGTCTGTTTTCTTTTGCATGTGTTGGAAGCATTGGGACATCAGGTACAAGTCATATGCAAAGTCGAGGTCCTCCAAGGTCTGTGTCAGTGTCCACTGGATTCCGGTCTCCCGCATGACTCAATCCACCAAAAGCAGGAATATCATCGTTGACAGCATGCATCCTTGGCGGAATCCTGTAGATTTACAAAGTCCCCTGTCAGTTTGCAATTGTGGATCATCTGGCATGTGGCGGCCTCTTAAAGTTGCTGAATCAGGTTTACAAATGTTGGCGGGATTCCATAGTGATGGAGGAGCCTCCAAATGGTCTCTCTGTTAATACTGTCGAACGCTTGGCGGAAGTCTACAAAGTTTCGGTACAGCATTGACTGCCACTCCAGGGACTGTACAATCATTACTCTAAGCGTGGCGATCTGGTCGGTGTACGACTTGTCTTTTCTGAAGCCAGCTTGTTCTGGTCTGAGTCTTTTGTCGACTGCATCTTAAGTCGCTCCAAGATGATGCGGGCTAGTATCTTGCTTGGCACTGACAGTAACATGATGCCTCGCAAATTTTTGCAGAGTCCGAGGTCTCCTTTCTTTGAAAGTTTCGCCAGGTGTCCTTCTTGCCAATCTGCTGGGACTCTTCCATCTGCCCAGATTTTCTGCAGTAGGGGCAGAAGCATGGTTTTCGTGGTGGAAGAGTCTGTCTTTTGTGCTTCTGTTGGATATCCATCTGGTCCAGGTTCTTTGTTGCTTTTCAGCGCCTGCAAGGCTTTTTGGATCTCAGCTTATGTTGGAGGGTTGGTTTTGACTCTGAATGGAGTGTCTGCAGGAGGGAAATCCGGTCTCTCTGATGGTTGAGGTCGGTTTAAAAGGTTCTTAAAATGTTTGGCTCATCGATGTCTCTGGTTTTTCTCCTTAGAATGATAGAATGTCCCTCGCTGTCTTTGACTGGTTTGATTTGGTTGGACTTCTTTGTAGAGAGAGTTCTGGTGATCTTGTACAGAGTGCTGATGTCTCTCTTTTCATCTGTCTGTTCTGCTTCTGTTGCCAGGGTGTCATAGAAGACTCTCTTGTCTGTCCTGGCACTTTTCTGTACTTCTTTGTTCATGCTAGTGAATTCTTCCTGGAGCATTTTCTTTTCATCTTCATTCTTGTTGTTGTTTATTTCTATTTATGTCTCGCCTGTTCTGTATCAGGTTCCTGACGTTTCCGGAGAGCCATTCTTTAAAAGGGCTTGCTCTTTTCCCAGGACTTCCTGACACGAGTCTTTGTATATGTTCCTCAGGCAGCTCCAATGTTCGTCCAGTGGCATTTCTTCTGTCACCATACCACAGGCCTCAAATCTGTTTTCAAGAGAAACTGAGATGGAATCATTGAAACCTGTTTTCTTGAGTCTTTTGATGTTGAATCTAGCCTGAGGTCTATCAGCTGAGTCTCTGAAGGCCCGTAGCTTGTTCTTGATGACTCCCATTACTAGTTGGTGGTCTGAAGCTACTTCGGCTCCTTTTTTTGTAGGCTGTGTCCTGCAGGCTGGATCTCCACTTTCTTGAGATAGTGATGTAGTCTAGCTGGTTTCTTGTCTTGCCATCTGGTGATATCCAGGTTACTTTGTGGATGTTTTTGTGTTGAAACGTGCTGCCGCCAATGACCAGGTCATTGAAGGCACAAAAGTCTGTGAACAGTTCGCCATTTTCGTTCATATATCAGAGTCCGATGGCATGTGTACCCATGATCAATTCCTTACCTGTGTTGTCTTTCCCTATCTTAGCGATCATGTCACTCATCAGTAGCTTGACGTCTCTCTTGGCTAGTTTGTCGACTACTGTTTGCAGTGCGTCGTAGAATGTTTCCTTTGTCTCTTCATCTGCATTGTTAGTGTGGGCATAGCACTGTGTGATGGTAACTTTCCTCCCTTAAGAGTTGAATCTTGCTGTCATGATTCTGGAGGAAACTGGCTGCCACTCCATGAGTGCGTTTGCAGCTGCAGGGGACATCATTATGGCAGCTCCTTCTGTGTGATCATGGTTTTCTTCCACACGTCCCGAGTACAGGATCTTCTCTCCAGCTGATAATGTGGTCAGACCGGATCCATTCCATCTACTTTTACAGATTCCTAGTACTTGGATGTTGTAGCGCTTCAACTCATTTGCTATATTGACTGTTGCTTCGGTTTCTGTAGCGGGGTACTTGTTCCGGGGTGGGTTTGCTAGCCCAACGCCAAATCTTCATCCTTTCGCATATGGGGCTTAGGACCGTCTATGGCGGAATTCTCAAGTGTTTAAGGACTTAATAAACCTTCGCACAAAAATATAAAAGATAGCTCTGCCAGTTCAAAGGTCAAGCATGAGCCGCTTAATTGAAAATGTACTAGATGTAGTTATACTTTACCAATTACATTGTATATGGCACATTATGTGCTAAACTAAATAAGGTCATGTGTTGAGCATAAGAACCCGATGGTAACATTTAATGTTGAAGTAAAAAAACAAGTCAATAGTTAAATGTATTTAGTGTTGTAATTCAAATTCATTACTGAGTTATAATTCTGAGTGCCACAAACATTTTTTGTATTTTATATCCGATACGTGTGAAGACAACACGTAATACATACATCTAATCACTTACACAAAACGTGCATCACCAATTCCGACACGGGGTGGTAGTGACGAAAAATAACAATAGAACAGAAAAAGCGTAATACACAAGTCTAATCACGTATAAAGACAATGGGTATTGGGGGTGATATACACGTCTAATCACTTATAAAGACAATGGTAACACACACGTCTAATCACTTATAAAGACAATGGTAACACACACGTCTAATCACTTATAAAGACAATTAGTAATGCACACGTCTAATCGATTATAAAGACAATGAGTGATACACATGTCTTATCACTTATAAAGACAATGAGTAATACACACGTCTTATCACTTATAAAGACAATGAGTAAAACACACGTCTTATCACTTATAAAGACAATGAGTAAAACACACGTCTTATCACTTATAAAGACAATGAGTAATACACACGTCTAATCACGTATAAAGACGATGAGTATTGGGGGTAATAAACACGTCTAATCACTTATAAAGGAAATGGTAATACCCACGTCTAATCACTAATAAAGGAAATTAGTAATTCACATGTCTTGAGGCACGATCTAAATAATATTAAATTGCTTTCATTTTCTTCATAATTTCATCAATATAATAATGTTGCTTGACATATATCTACCGGAACAGAGAGAATTGTTTTAATAATGTATATATCTATATGAAATTATGTCAAAATTTTCTTTGGTTTGCATGTAAAATTTATATTTCCATTGGCCATTTCAAGCCAAAACAAAAGAACGTCGTGGAGCTACAGTGATGAAACTTATAAATCAGTAGATGAACTTGCGCATCTCCACAGTTTGAGACCGTTCGGATGTTTTTAGATATATATTGTTTAATGTGTTTTAATGTGTCGTGCGTTTTTGAAGATATTAAACTGCTATGGTTACGCACTGTGAGCTTGCGCACCTCCATTTGTTTGGTCATATCTGAGCAAAATGTACATTTTTTAACTTGTGTTTTGATGCTTAAGTTGAAAAACACAACAAGCATATTAATCTTACTGTGAACTTGCACACCTCTGTTTTTAGATCTACTTTTTATACAAAATATTAATTATGGTCCCTTTTATCCTTAAATGCCTTTTTGACGATGCTGGAACAGCAGCGTCCAAGGTATCATAATCGTAGAAAAATTTCTCACAATGGCGACCTATGTAAAAGACCGAGCCAGTCCGATTGAAATAACTCGATTTTTCAGTTACTTCCCTTTTGCATTCGCCACTGCGTAGGAGATTGCTCGTCATTGATTACATTCTCCTAGCAGAGTTGTCGTTCGTGTTTCAACATTCAACAATGGCCGCCCCCATGAGAGTCTCGAGTCAAAACTTTCTTACTGCATAAATTGGCTTGTTTCGCTATTTAGAAGCTGTCATTTATGATATATGAATTATTTATTCACTACATCTCCGCTAATGACAACAAAGGATGGAATTCGAAGGATATATTCGGTGTGAATGGATCACTTTCTATGGCTTCGCCCATAAGAGACTTGATAACACTCGTGTCAAAACTTTCTTACAGCTTTAATCGGCTTGTTTCGCTATTTAGTAATGCAACAATTAATGGAATTCGAAGGATATAATCATTGTGAATGAAGCACTTTCTGGATCTCGACAGTTTGACAAGGCAAAACTGGCATACTGATGATACTGGTATTTTTAGTTATCAATTTAAGTCACATTTTGCTTTATAAATTTTGTTTAAGCATTTTGCGACTTATTGAATGGCTATGATACCCGATATCAACATGTCATATGGGATTTGCATATCACCAAGCTGTCCTGAAATGCAACATTGAATACAAACTATTTACTCAAATTACTGGTAAGTATGAATTCTTTCTATTTAAGTAGTTGATGTCATTACAGTCCAAATAATTAGACGTAATTTACCGTTTAGTCCATGTATATTGACCTCATATTTATAGGAGTAGATATTATGTTAAAAGGGGCCTTTTCACAGATTTTGACATGTTATGAAGTAAGTCAGTAAATGCTTTATATTGATAAATGTAAACATAGGATATTAAAAGCTCCAGTTAAAAATCCAGAATAAAATTCTTTAAAAAAAAGTAGTCCGCAGCAGGGCTCGAACCAGTGACCCCCTTAGTCCTGGAGTAAAAACGCATTAGCCTGCTCAACTATTCTGCCAAGTATAAATGGTTGACGTATTTTATACCTAGTATAAGCAATCTTCGTAGTTTCACACAATTAAACAACAACAACATAACTCTCCAAATTATTCAATCGTTACGCGTTGCAACGCTTTATAATTTTTAAATCGTTAAAAGATGCATATAATGGCTATATTAGACCATGGTAAATGTTCAGTAATACTGTTTCCTAAAAATAACCTAACTAAAACGAAAATTTGCAAATCCGATACAACTTTTTTCAATTTTTGTCAATTTACCAAAACGTGAAAAGATCCCTTTAAAGTTAAATTAACCATATCCCAGTAAAAGAGACATTGAGGCGATTGTGGCCAGTTTAGATCCAGTTTAGCCTGCAGTTGCTTGAAAGCTGTTTGCTTAAGAGCGGTTTTCTGACAATGACAAATAATTTAATTGGATACATATTAGACTGCCCTTTTCCTGTGACCTGGCTAATTAAATTCAGAAGCCTGGTAACAGTTTAACGTTAATGTTACCAATGTGTCAGACCAGGGCCTGGATTTTGAAATCTAGGACATGCATGGTCAGAAGATGTCATTAAAGATTATACATTTTTTTCAAACACATACAAATGCATACAAATATAAATAGTAAAATGCACTAAGTCGGAAGGCATTTGACTTCGGCTGGCGCCTTGGCACACCAGGTGTTTCGGTTGCAATAGTTTGATGGACTCACTACTTGGATGTGTAGTTACATTATTTACAGTTTATCAAACAGTATTTAGCATGAACCAATGATTTTTTCTAACATAAATTATTGATGTAAAATGCTTGAAGGAATAATATTTAAGGTTTAAGAAGGCATTTTCTTTTTGTTTTAAAGGATATCTTTGAAAATTATATTTTTCATGATTTTTTTGGCTACAAGGGGTAATGCATTTTTTAAAAATGTGATTGATATTCTGACAAAAACTGGTACCATGAGTAGCATGAAACAATATTTTTTTTAAACATTTGTAATCGATGAAAAATGATTGCAAAAATAATATCTAAGGTCAAATAAAGCATTTTTATGCCCCCCTTCGAAGAAGAGGGGGTTTATTGCTTTGCACATGTCTGTCGGTCTGTCGCTCCGTCCACCAGGTGGTTTTCCGGATGATAACTCAAGATCGCTTGGGCCTAGGATCATGAAACTTCATAGGTACATTGATCATGACTCGCAGATGACCCCTATTGATTTTCAGGTCACTAGGTCAAAGGTCAAGGTCACATTGACAAAAAACATATTCACACAATGGCTGTCACTACAACGGAGAGCCCATATGGGGGGGGGGGGCATGCATGTTTTACAAACAGCCCTTGCTTATTTTATTTTAATAGGTTACTCTGAAAATTCTATTTTTCATGATTTTTTTTGCAACAAGGTGTTATGAAATTTAAAAAAAATTTACGGGATTTTTAGACCAAAACTGTACTATGATAATACTATGATGCACTGCGCTAAAACATTTATAATTATATTGTTTATTCTTGAAAATGTATTCCCCCTATTCACTAAAAATAACACTTTTGATCAGAAAATTCATTTTTAATGATGTTTACTTTTATTTTCAAGAATCATAATGCCTCTTTTTAGTTGTATTTAGCCACAAGTTCTTGTCAGCCACTTAAGGGTTATATGTTGCCTTTCTTTTACTAAATGCAAAATAAATCTACACTTTGAGACATTAATAAAATATTTTATGTCTTTACAACACCGACAGGCTAATAAATTTATATATCAAGTACTTCCATACTAACAGGACCATTCTAGGCGGGCAACCTAGCAACCTTGATTTGTTCATATCTTCCTATCAATCTGTTATATGTGTTATGAGTCATTTGTTAGGAGAACATTTAATGTTTGTTATAACTTTTAAATAATTCAATGTTCAAAGTGATATTGTTATTGACCGATAAACCAACATACTGATTAAAAGGGAATATTTTATTAATTATTTGCATTTTATCTTACATGAGAAATATTTGCCTAAATGTTTTTCAAACTATAGAGAAATCTATATACAATTAATAATTGACGACGTTTAACAAAAAAAAGAAATAGTAAAATGGTTTCCGGATGATAACTCAAGAACGCTTATGCCTAGGATCATGAAACTTCATAGGTACATTGATCATGACTCGAAGATGACCCCTATAAATTTTCAGGTCAAAGGTCAAGGTCACAGTGACCCGAAACAGTAAAATGGTTTCCGGATGATAACTCAAGAACGCTTATGCCGAGGATCATGAAACTTGAAAGGTAGATTGATCATGACTCGCAGTTGACCGCTATTGATTTTCAGGTCACTATATCAAAGGTCAAGGTCACGGTGACCTGAAATAGTAAAATGGTCTCCTGATAAAAACTCAAGAACACTTATGCCTAGGATCATGAAACTTCATGTGTACATTGATCATGACTCGCAGATGACCACTATTGATTTGAGATCACTAGCTCAAGGTCAAGGTCGCGGTGACCCGAAATAGTAAAATGGTTTCCGGATGATAAATCAAGAACGCTTATGCCTAGGATCATGATACTTCATAGGTTCATTGATAATGACTCGTAGATGAACCCTATTGATTTTCAGGTCACTAGGTGAAAGGTCAAGTTCACGGTGACCTGAAATAGTTAAATGGTTTCCGGATGATAACTAAGAACGCTTATGCCTAGGATCATGAAACTTCATAGATACATTGATCATGACTCGCATATGACCCCATTTGAGGTCACTAGGTCAAAAGTCAAGGTCACGGTGACCGGAAATAGTTTAATGGTTTCCGGATGATAACTCAAGAACGCTTATGCCTAGGATCATGAAACTTCATAAATACATTAATCATGACTCGAAGATGATCTCTATTTAATTTCAGGTCACTTTGTCAAAGGTCAAGGTCATGGTGACCCGAAATAGTAAAATGGTTTCAGGATGATAACTCAAGAACATTTATGCCTAGAATCATGACACTATATAGGTACATTGATCATGACTCGCAGATGACCCCTAATGATTTTCAGGTCACTAGGTCAAAGGTCAAGGTCACAGGGACTCAACTTTGAAAAATGGTTTCCAAATGATAAGTCAAGAATGCTTACGCCTATGATCATGAAACTTCTTAGGTACATTCATCATGACTCGCAGATGACCCCTATTGACTTTCAGGTCACTAGGTCAAAGGTCAAGGTCACAGTGACTTGACTCAGTAAAATGGTTTCCGGATGATAACACAAGAAAGCTTACGCCTAGGATCATGAAACTGCATAGGTACATTGATCATGACTCGCAGATGACCCCTATTGATGTTCAGGTCATTAGGTCAAAGGTCAAGGTCACAGTGAGTCAAAACAGTTTAATGATTTCCGGATGATAACTCAAGAATGATTACGTCTAGGATAATGAAACTTCATAGGTACATTGATCATGACTTGCAGATTACCCCTATTGATGTTTAGGTCACTAGGTCAAAGGTCAAGGTCAAAGTGACTCAAAGCAGTAAAATAGAATCCAGATGATATCTCAAAAATGCTTACGCCTAGGACCATTAAACTTTATAGGTACATTGATCATGACTGGTATATAACCCTTATTGATTTTAATATCACTTGATCAAAGGTCAAGGTCACAGTGACTCATAACAGTAAAAAGGTTTCCTGATGATAACTCAAGAAAAGCAAGGCCTAGGATCATGAAACTTTATAGGTAAATTGATCATGACTGGTAGATAATCCCTATTGATTTTCAGGTCACTAGGTCAAATGTCAAGGTCACAGTTACAAAAAAATGTATTCACACAATGGCTACCACTACAACTGACAGCCCATATGGGGGGCATGCATGTTTTACAAACAGCCCTTGTTTGTCTTATGTTGGTAAATGTTCATCTCTGTCAATTCTAGGTTAAGTTTGAAAGTAGATCATATGTGGTCCAAACTAGGTCAACAAACCAAATCACAGAAAAGGTTAGTGAACACTCCAGAGGTCACATTTTCTTCCAGATCTTCATGAAAATTGGACAGAATTGAATGTTATCTCGATGAAATAAAGTTTCAGTTTGAAAGTTGGTAGTTTGTCAAAAAGTAGGTCATTATGTTAAAATATAGAAAACTTCCTTTACCTTTCTTCAGGTCACATTATCTTCCTGATTTTCATGACAATTGCTTACAATGTCCATCTTAATCAAATCAAAAGCTGAATTTGCAAGTTGGTCCTGGCAGGCTAAAGCAAGGTTACAACTTAGTCAAATCATACACAAGTTTTTGACACTATAGAAGGAGTTTTGGGTGAGCGATACAGGGCTATCTTGTTTTAGAACAGCCTGTAGTAAGAAAGGAAAGGTGTTGTATTTGTTTCAAAAGTAACATTTTATTGTTATTGGAAGTAACTGAGCAAATATATGATGTCATAGTTTTGGTTATTTTGCTCACTTGTTATGATGTGACAAGGTGAGCTTTTGTTATCACTCTTTGTTGTATTTTATCCAAAGTTTATTGTGAACACATAAGATATCATTTTACAATGTTTAAATTTGGGTGTCACCTCTTTGCCAGATTCTTATGAAACTAGTCACCTCTATGTCATTTTTGGTTTCATATTCTATCAAAAATTAGGGAACTAGGTCAAATATAAGAAAAGGTCTGTTAATACTTAAGTGGTCACATTCTCTCTCTGATCCACTTGTAAATTGGTTAGAACATTATTTTAAATGATTTCAAAGTCAAGCATGAAAGTAGCATATTTAACATTTAGGTCACAAGGTCAAGTCTCAGTGATTAACAGGTCACGTTCCAAAGTGGGTCATGTGCTTCCAAGCAGTTGATCAATAACTAAAATCATTAAAATCCACGTTAAAACTTACATGTTTTACCTGATCTTCATGGCAGTTGATCAGAATGTTCAAATAAATAAAAGTAGGATCTAGGTAACAAGACTCAACTAGATCGGATAGACGCAAATAGTTTGTTCATACTCACAATGCCTTTTTTTTCTAGATCTTCATGAAAAATTTGTTAACACCACTAGGAAACAATCAGTTTCAGGTGAGCCACATTGTGCTGTTAAAGCTATCTATGTATAGTATAGATTGTTACAAAACCTTGTTTATCAATAAAAATAAATGAAAAAAATGGCTTTCTAAAACTTGTAGTCTTGGATGATATATTCATCAACTTGTAATCTACGACAATCTTTTGAGAAGAAAAACAAAGTTTGATTATTATTATACTCCAACATACTGTGATTGGGGGCTAGCACAAGAATTCTCAATTATGTTCCTCGAAAAATGGGTTAGCATAGTGTTGCTGTTTTATCCAGTTGTCTGGACCATTTCTCCCAAAAGAATTTTAAGTTCAAATATGAGATATTTAGGTAAATAAATTTCAGTGAACTTGATTGAAGGGATGAAGTGTCCAAGAACGAAAACGATTGCACCACAACCATTAACTATTGACCTGCAGATAAATGACAAGCGATAAAAATTACACAATTGCGGTGATGTAGATTAACTTAAATGGATGCTTATTTATGTTATGCTTTCCGGTGATTTATACAGAAATATCAGTGAAATAAACTGGTACTTGACTTTTTTAAACAGTGAAAAATAACAGTGGAAATATCGATATTTTTCGCATTTTTTCTGGGAAAATCGATTTGCCACCGAATCCAACAAATATCCTCTATATATCCATCCTCTTCAAAAGCATCGTCAAACCAGTACTTTCAGTACTTTGATTAAATACGTGTGCCGCGCGTATCTCTACATCATCTGCTGCCAGACTGATACAGCTTCACATACGAAATAGTTTCGTCATTAAAAGTGTTAGGGCACTTGTTCAACAAAAATATAATACATTTTTAACTTGTGTCACTATAGAAGTTTTTCTGCTATAGTAAGAAAACTTTATGAACATATGAAGTAATGTGAACTTTTTCTTAAATTTTTGTAGTGTTCATACACAAATAGAATCCACGTGTCCTACGCAAACATGCCCAGTGTATTTCTACACGTGTTATGAGTTTCTTGAGATATCAAGGTTTTGTTTTTATTGCAATGACAATAAACTTCAAATTTCGCGGGCTAAATTTAATGCACTTCAATCATGCGCAAAGTTTAATAAATTAAAACACTTAATTAATTTTGGGTTGAATACGTTCATTTCAAACTACCGGTAATGACAATCTGAAGGTTAGTAATACCTCCACATGCCAAATTGTCATGTTAACACATGTTTCAAGAGATTATTGGTGGGATCAGTTTGATATACACATATTTGACATTTAGATAGTGACTGGACGATAACGGATTGAACACTGGCTTGCTAGGCGGTTCGTCTGATGTCCATGAACCAGGTCCGTATCCGGAATTAAACCCGTAAGAACATACAACTTTTCGCGGCTTTGCACATAATAAAATGTTGTAAACAGAATTCAGGTCACTTTAGTTTAAAACAAGAGCACCGCCCAGCGGGTGCCAACGCTCGGCTGCGCGTGCAGTTTTGAATAAATGAAAGCTTGTCCGAAGAAATATTTATATATATATATATATATATATATATATATATATACAGTTTTGTATATATATTAGAGGTCACAGTGACCTTGACCATTGACCTAGTGACCCAAAAGTGGGTGTGGTGTGTAGAACTCATTCTGGTGCAGCTACGTATGAAGTTTCAAAGTTGTAGATGGAAGCACTTTGATTATAAAGCCAATGATAAGGTTATAGCACGACGTGGACGGCGGACGAGCTGGCTATGACAATACCTCGGGTTTTCTCCGAAAACAGTCGAGTTAATAATACATAACTCCTTTTAGTCAAGTTGTTTGCATGTATATCTCATGTAAACATGTGGAAACAAAACAATGTTTGCCGGAGGAAAAGAAACCATGATTGCTTAACAGCTTGTGAAAAATGTAAGTTCGTATTTGTATTAACAAATGATGGTCTGGCATATATGTATTTACAAGATATACAGATGCCCATATCCACGGCATCCTTTTTCCATGTATAACTTGCTTTTAGATTGCAAGGGTAAATGATAAATTCCACCGTCTGACGGGAATTTAGTTAGTTTGTGGTTATCTCCGCCGTCCGTCCTGGCCACTATCTCCTCCTACACTATAAGCACTAGAACCTTTCAACTTACAAACATGGTAGCTATGAGCATAATTTATGTGCGACACTGCATTATTTGGAATTTTGATCTGACCCCTGGGTCAAAAGTTGGGGTGTGGCCGGGTCAGAGATTTTCAGTCATTTTATGCCCCCGGTATGGTGCATTGGCCATAACGTTTGCACTATTGAAGATAGCAACTTGATTTTTGGCATGCATGTGTATCTCATGGAGCTGGTCATCCTTCAAGGTAAAAGGTAAAAAAAACAAATCCAAGGGAAGTAATAAGCGTTAAAGGGAGGTAAGTAATGAACCTACCAAATGATTTTTTTTTAAATAAATCAAAGCGGTGCAGGAGGCATTGTGTTTCTGACAAACACATCTCTCGTTTTACGTTATTTTACTTTAACTTCTTCATTTCTACACCGATTCACTTCCAATTGATACTGAACATCTCTTATGACAATCTGTACTGGGGGACCTATTGTTTTTGCCCCGTCGGTTTGTTGGTCTGCGTCAAACTTTTACATTGGCCATAAATTTTGCAATATTGATGATAGCAACTTGATATTTGGCATGCATGTTTATCACATGGAGCTAAACATTTTGAGTGGTGAAAGGCCAAGGTCATCCTTCATGGTCAAAAGATTTGGGGGGCATAATGTTTCACAAGCACATCTTGTTTTAAGCATTTTATTACTTTAAATAAGAATAAGAAGTAGCAAATGGATACATTAAAAAAAATACTAATACATAATTACATGTATAATCACAACATAACAGAAAAAAAGAAATAACTCATTCTGCTTTGACTTTTTAAATGACACAGACAAGTGATTTTGGTGAATAGGCAAATAGTATATAAAATTATGTATATTAATTTTTTTCATACTTTACAAGAATGGTTAAACCATAAAAACCAAGCTCTCATTGAGTTCTCTAGTAAACTCTCAAGTTTATTTGTAGAGCAAATGCAATTTAAAATGTAGTAAGAAAACTTGTATAAGTACTTGTCTCTACTGCTATAACAACTAGAGCTTTGTCACAGACGTGGTTAGAACATTATTTTAAATGATTTCAAAGTCAAGCATGAAAGTAGCATATTTAACATTTAGGTCACAAGGTCAAGTCTCAGTGATTAACAGGTCACGTTCCAAAGTGGGTCATGTGCTTCCAAGCAGTTGATCAATAACTAAAATCATTAAAATCCACGTTAAAACTTACATGTTTTACCTGATCTTCATGGCAGTTGATCAGAATGTTCAAATAAATTAAAGTAGGATCTAGGTAACAAGACTCAACTAGATCGGATAGACGCAAATAGTTTGTTCATACTCACAATGCCTTTTTTTTCTAGATCTTCATGAAAAATTTGTTAACACCACTAGGAAACAATCAGTTTCAGGTGAGCCACATTGTGCTGTTAAAGCTATCTATGTATAGTATAGATTGTTACAAAACCTTGTTTATCAATAAAAATAAATGAAAAAAATGGCTTTCTAAAACTTGTAGTCTTGGATGATATATTCATCAACTTGTAATCTACGACAATCTTTTGAGAAGAAAAACAAAGTTTGATTATTATTATACTCCAACATACTGTGATTGGGGGCTAGCACAAGAATTCTCAATTATGTTCCTCGAAAAATGGGTTAGCATAGTGTTGCTGTTTTATCCAGTTGTCTGGACCATTTCTCCCAAAAGAATTTTAAGTTCAAATATGAGATATTTAGGTAAATAAATTTCAGTGAACTTGATTGAAGGGATGAAGTGTCCAAGAACGAAAACGATTGCACCACAACCATTAACTATTGACCTGCAGATAAATGACAAGCGATAAAAATTACACAATTGCGGTGATGTAGATTAACTTAAATGGATGCTTATTTATGTTATGCTTTCCGGTGATTTATACAGAAATATCAGTGAAATAAACTGGTACTTGACTTTTTTAAACAGTGAAAAATAACAGTGGAAATATCGATATTTTTCGCATTTTTTCTGGGAAAATCGATTTGCCACCGAATCCAACAAATATCCTCTATATATCCATCCTCTTCAAAAGCATCGTCAAACCAGTACTTTCAGTACTTTGATTAAATACGTGTGCCGCGCGTATCTCTACATCATCTGCTGCCAGACTGATACAGCTTCACATACGAAATAGTTTCGTCATTAAAAGTGTTAGGGCACTTGTTCAACAAAAATATAATACATTTTTAACTTGTGTCACTATAGAAGTTTTTCTGCTATAGTAAGAAAACTTTATGAACATATGAAGTAATGTGAACTTTTTCTTCAATTTTTGTAGTGTTCATACACAAATAGAATCCACGTGTCCTACGCAAACATGCCCAGTGTATTTCTACACGTGTTATGAGTTTCTTGAGATATCAAGGTTTTGTTTTTATTGCAATGACAATAAACTTCAAATTTCGCGGGCTAAATTTAATGCACTTCAATCATGCGCAAAGTTTAATAAATTAAAACACTTAATTAATTTTGGGTTGAATACGTTCATTTCAAACTACCGGTAATGACAATCTGAAGGTTAGTAATACCTCCACATGCCAAATTGTCATGTTAACACATGTTTCAAGAGATTATTGGTGGGATCAGTTTGATATACACATATTTGACATTTAGATAGTGACTGGACGATAACGGATTGAACACTGGCTTGCTAGGCGGTTCGTCTGATGTCCATGAACCAGGTCCGTATCCGGAATTAAACCCGTAAGAACATACAACTTTTCGCGGCTTTGCACATAATAAAATGTTGTAAACAGAATTCAGGTCACTTTAGTTTAAAACAAGAGCACCGCCCAGCGGGTGCCAACGCTCGGCTGCGCGTGCAGTTTTGAATAAATGAAAGCTTGTCCGAAGAAATATTTATATATATATATATATATATATATATACAGTTTTGTATATATATTAGAGGTCACAGTGACCTTGACCATTGACCTAGTGACCCAAAAGTGGGTGTGGTGTGTAGAACTCATTCTGGTGCAGCTACGTATGAAGTTTCAAAGTTGTAGATGGAAGCACTTTGATTATAAAGCCAATGATAAGGTTATAGCACGACGTGGACGGCGGACGAGCTGGCTATGACAATACCTCGGGTTTTCTCCGAAAACAGTCGAGTTAATAATACATAACTCCTTTTAGTCAAGTTGTTTGCATGTATATCTCATGTAAACATGTGGAAACAAAACAATGTTTGCCGGAGGAAAAGAAACCATGATTGCTTAACAGCTTGTGAAAAATGTAAGTTCGTATTTGTATTAACAAATGATGGTCTGGCATATATGTATTTACAAGATATACAGATGCCCATATCCACGGCATCCTTTTTCCATGTATAACTTGCTTTTAGATTGCAAGGGTAAATGATAAATTCCACCGTCTGACGGGAATTTAGTTAGTTTGTGGTTATCTCCGCCGTCCGTCCTGGCCACTATCTTCTCCTACACTATAAGCACTAGAACCTTTCAACTTACAAACATGGTAGCTATGAGCATAATTTATGTGCGACACTGCATTATTTGGAATTTTGATCTGACCCCTGGGTCAAAAGTTGGGGTGTGGCCGGGTCAGAGATTTTCAGTCATTTTATGCCCCCGGTATGGTGCATTGGCCATAACGTTTGCACTATTGAAGATAGCAACTTGATTTTTGGCATGCATGTGTATCTCATGGAGCTGGTCATCCTTCAAGGTAAAAGGTAAAAAAAAACAAATCCAAGGGAAGTAATAAGCGTTAAAGGGAGGTAAGTAATGAACCTACCAAATGATTTTTTTTTAAATAAATCAAAGCGGTGCAGGAGGCATTGTGTTTCTGACAAACACATCTCTCGTTTTACGTTATTTTACTTTAACTTCTTCATTTCTACACCGATTCACTTCCAATTGATACTGAACATCTCTTATGACAATCTGTACTGGGGGACCTATTGTTTTTGCCCCGTCGGTTTGTTGGTCTGCGTCAAACTTTTACATTGGCCATAAATTTTGCAATATTGATGATAGCAACTTGATATTTGGCATGCATGTTTATCACATGGAGCTAAACATTTTGAGTGGTGAAAGGCCAAGGTCATCCTTCATGGTCAAAAGATTTGGGGGGCATAATGTTTCACAAGCACATCTTGTTTTAAGCATTTTATTACTTTAAATAAGAATAAGAAGTAGCAAATGGATACATTAAAAAAAATACTAATACATAATTACATGTATAATCACAACATAACAGAAAAAAAGAAATAACTCATTCTGCTTTGACTTTTTAAATGACACAGACAAGTGATTTTGGTGAATAGGCAAATAGTATATAAAATTATGTATATTAATTTTTTTCATACTTTACAAGAATGGTTAAACCATAAAAACCAAGCTCTCATTGAGTTCTCTAGTAAACTCTCAAGTTTATTTGTAGAGCAAATGCAATTTAAAATGTAGTAAGAAAACTTGTATAAGTACTTGTCTCTACTGCTATAACAACTAGAGCTTTGTCACAGACGTGACGAATACCCCCACATGCCGCATTGACACATAATATTTTGCATGTCGTCTTCACAAAAAAAGTGGACACCATGCTAAATTTTTAAAACGCACTAAGTGACTCCTTGACGTAGTTTTTGACCCAGAAAGGCCCATGTTTGATCTTGGCCTTAAGATCATCTCCATAAAACTTCTGACCAAGTTTGGTGAAGATCGGATGTAAACTACTTGAATTAGAGAGCGAACACCATGCTGAATGTTAAAAAACGCACTAAGTGACCCCGTGACCTAGTTTTAGGCCCGGAATGGCCCATGTTCAAACTTGTCGTAGAGATCATTTAGATAAAACTTGTGACCAAGTTTGGTGAGGATTGGATGAAAACTACTTGAATTAGAGAGCGAAAAACATGGTGAGGTTTAAAACGCACAAAGTGGCCCCGTGACCTAGTTTTTGATCCGGCATGACCCATATTCAAACTTGACCTAGACATCATCTAGGTACAACTTCTGACCAAGTTTGGTGAAGATTGGATGAAAACTACTTGAATTAGAGAGTGGACAACATTGTGATGTTTAAAACGCACTAAGTGACCCTGTGACCTTGTTTTTGATCCGGCATGACCCATATTCAAACTTGCCCTAGACATTATCAAGATACAACTTCTGACCAATTTTGGTGAAGATTAGATAAAAACTACTTGAATTAGAGAGCGGACAACATGGTGAGGTTTAAAACACACTAAGTGACCCCGTGACCTAGTTTTTGACCCGGCATGGCCCATGTTCGAACTTGACCTACACATCATCTAGTTACAACTTCTGACCGAGTGTGGTGAAGATCGGATTTTATTTACTTGAAATAGAGAGCGGACACCATGCTCAATGTGTAAAACATACTAAGTGACCCTGTGACCTAGTTTTTGATCTGGCATGGCCCATGTTCGAACTTGGCCCTCAGATCATCTAGATAAAACTTCTGACCAAGTTTGGTGAAGATCGGATGAAAACTACTTGAATAAGAGAGAGGACACCATGCTGAATGTTAAAAAACGCACTAAGTGACCCTGTGACCTAGTTTTTGACCCGGCAAGGCCCATGTTCGAACTTGGCCTTAAGATCATCTAGATACAACTTCTGACTAAGTTTGGTGAAGATCGGATGAAAACTACTTGAATTAGAGAGCGGACAACATGCTGAATGTTTAAAATGTACTTAGTGACCCCGTGACCTAGTTTTTGACCCAGCAAGGCCCATGTTTGAACTTGGCCTTAAGATCATCTAGATACAACTTCTGACCAAGTTTGGTGAAGATCGGATGAAAACTACTTGAATTAGAGAGCAGACAACATGCTGAATGTTTAAAACGCACTAAGTGACCCTGTGACCTAGTTTTTGACCCGGCAAGGCCCATGTTCGAACTTGGCCTTGACATCATGTCGATACAACTTCTGACCAAGTTTGGTAAAGATCGGATGAAAACTACTTGAATTAGAGAGTGGACACTTAATACGGACCGACAGACAGACAGACCGACCGACAGGCAAGTTCACTCCTATATACCCCCCTAAACTTCGTTTGTGAGGGTATAACAAGAGCACATCAAAGGTTATTACACAGAATAAATAATACAACACATATACAAGACAACAGGTATAAGACAACACTTAAAAATAAACTTGTGATTAATATTTATTGTAAACTTGTATCACTAACAGCGCATCAAAACAAACTTATTTTACGTAAAAATAGTTGTAAATTGTATCAAAATTCATCATTCTTATGGTTTTGTTGATCATCCCAGCAATTCCCATGATTGAAATACCCTACCGCACAATTGTGCCTACATAAATAAGTAGCTTCATTTAAGAGAAAAACAAAATGTAAAATACAACAAATATTTTACCTGAGAACATACAGATTGTTTACAATGATTCTTCTAAATAATAAGTTATGGCTGTGTAAATAGGTAATTTGCATAAACAATTTTCTCAGAATGAGCAATGGTAGAAAAGCAGCTCTTTGATGCATAATTATGAATGTAAAATTGATCTTTTCATCTCTCCTATTTTTTGTAAAAACAATGAGGTTTTAAAAAACATAAAAAATGTACTACATGTATATAATTGAACCATAACTATCCAGGCTTGATTTTTTTCTATTATACTTTTATTCTTATTATTAGGCTTTTGATATGGGAAGTACTAAATAATTTATTTTTTTGAGTTAATAGTTATGACGACTGCTTATTATTTGATTATTAACATGGTAAGCATTACATAAAAAGTAGTTTTTAAATATTTGACATACCAGAAAAAGTGAAGAAGAGACTGCAGTTACCAAGATGACAAATATGATTCAATGTTCAAAGAATAAAGTTCATTTACAAAGCTATCTGATAAGTTTAAAGCAATGACCAATGTGAAAAAGAATCCAAACAAACCAGAAACACAATAAAGCAATAGTATTATTTCCAAAAAGATACCCTCATAAATATGTGGAGTCATAGTGTCTGCTATTGAGAACACAAAACCTTGCCTGACTTTTTGAACACACAGTAGCTCCAGACTAGTCCGTCCAAATGGGAACATTGGTCTGGAGCTACGCTGTTTGCATATGATATACATGTATCTTTTTCTACACTATTCAGCTTACATATCATTGCAATCACTGTCAAAACAAGAGTCGCTGTTTGATAAACACGCAGCCCAACTGATTGATACTCGACAGCCCATCTGGTTTAAGGGTGAAATGGGAATGGAAAAAGCAATAACCATCAGTTAGACAGGAATGTAACAGCAGATAACTGTTGGCCAAATTTGGGTGAAAGTGAAGGCAAAAGTGAGGCCTGGTGATAACAGTGGATAAGAAATACACATCTACAACATGACTGATTCCTTATCAAGGTGGGCTGGTTTGAGTGCCTTTATAACCCCACTAGACTGTATAACCCCAAGTGCTATGCTAGTGGGTTTGAAAACACCTGACAGAGCTCAAAAGCTGGGCAGGTTGAAGGGTAGAGGTCATATGAATATCAGCCATCTTTACTTGAGGCTATTGGGTATGAAATGAATCACTCAGAGAGCAAAACTAAGGGCAGGAGAGTGTCTAAAGCCTTGGCAAGCAAACCCCCTAGGACATGGACAAGTTGGAAAATACGCCACTGCAGAAGACAGGTGCACTGAACATAACGACCGTGCAATTCTTTCCACTCCAATTATTAGTGGTCAACAAACAAAAGAAGGAATATTGTATTCTTATTGGTAGCCCAGAGGAGTTTCTGCAAGAAAAAACAAGAACATCCTAATAATCGAAAAACAGCCATTTTAATTTACCATTGATTCCCAAATAAGGTCAAGGACAATGTGAGGAATCACCATAACCTGTCATGAACGGACAGATAATCATTATATAATTTACCTTCCATAGGAAATGCAGGAGGCGTAAACAATAAGAACAGCTTCATACGCATATACTCAAGTAGAAAACATGAGGGCCTGAGAGGCCCAAATTTGCTCACCTGAGAGAACAAGATCAGTCCTGTTTACCCTACCGATTGCTTCTCAGTAGTATGGAGGGCATCTCTCAGTAGTTTTGGACTGTTGTCAGTAATTTGAAACTTTTCAATCATTTTGAGCATTAAAACAACATGACTGGGTCACATATCAATTTAATGGTACATAAAGCATTAGATGAATCTAGTTGCTAATAATTAAATCTGTTAAGTGATTGTTTTGCTTTGATTTGTTACAGCCAGTGCCATTTGGTTTGGGAAAATTCGCGCGTTAAACCACGAAATTGGAAAAAAATAGCGCGATAAACCATGAAATTGGGAGACATTCAGCATTATACATATGCTTATAAGTAAAAGAATTAAAATTGTTTTTAAGTGCATGTTCGACAGCATTTTATATTATAAAGTGCTGCTTCAATGTCTTATTACAATGAAGACAATATTTAGTTAATATCCATCCACATGCATATTCAACTTGCAATAATCTATAGATTCTTAAATACACCATTTGATCATGAGCTCTTTAAGAATAGCTATTAGTTTAATTCAGTATTTTTTAAAATTAACTATCATAAGGGGAAAACAAACAAATATTGACAAACATCCTTTAGTGTTCTTGTTTTGTTAATGATATATTAAATAGAGTTAAAATAATATATTTTATTTGTTTACCCAAAGACCTTTAGAATCTATAGGTCTTTGGTTTACCTTTCAATATTTTGCACTTGACAACCTCAGTTCAATGCTATTTCATTAAACTGCACAGCGTAACAAATATAATAAAGCAGAATACGCATATAAATCTGATTATACACAGATCCACTAACATATAAATCAAATCATGTTTGTCTCTTTTCATTTTCGAACGATACTCATCTTATTATAATAAATGCTTTAACTTTGTGAGTAGACAATTTTCCAATACTCGTTTCCGTGACGCACATTCACTGTGCAGATTTCTGATAAATATTTTGTTCAAATCTCAAACGTAGTATGTTGCGTTAATTGACACACGCATTACATTATTCCCTAATGACCATATGATATTCCTTGTTAATTTGAATGGTATTTATTATTTTCGCCATTAATCACAATTTCTCGTCTGCTTGCCGCCATCTTGGACGTGTGTAAAAACAGGCGTGCTCAATCCTGATACTATCGTCGGTATTATCCGCAATAGAAAGAGAGATGTGTATACTGGATAGAAACGTAAAATCATACATATTCGGATAAATTTGCGAACCAATACGCAAGTCAGTTGTCGTTCGGTGACGACTTGACAAGTTTGATCAGCACTCCTTCTCCGGGAGGCTTGAATTTCAACGTTTTTTACTATGCAAGTGCCAAAATGATTATGATTGGTACATTACCCGTTAAGACCGAAAATAAGCGAAAGTAGGATTAAAAACTGAAATTTGACCATTTTGATCGATGAATCCGTAGTTTTTCAGTACAAATCCGTAGTGCGTAGTTTAGCCCAATAATCCGTAGGAACTACGGCGAATCCGTAGAAGTAAACAGGTCTGCAAGATATTATTGGGACAAATCTTCTGGCCAAATTTCATGAAGATCGGAAAATAAATGTGGCCCCTAGAGTGTAAACAAGGTTTTTCTATAGCCATATAAGTAAAAATGCACCGCCCCCTGGCAGCCATGTTTATTCAACCAAACGGCATCATTTTTTTTATCTCTTCCAAGATATTATCAGGATGAATCTTCTGACCAAGTTTCATGAAGATTGGACAGTAAATGTGGCCTCTAGAGTGTTAACAAGATTTTACTATAGCCATATAAGGAAAAACGTCCCGCCCCTTGGAAGCCATTTTTTTTTAAGGAAACATAATTATTTTCGAACTCATCCAAGACATCATTAAGACTTATGTTCTGACCAAGTTTCATGAAGATTGGATTATAAATGTGGACTCTAGAGTGTTAACAAGATTTTACTATAGCCATTTAAGGAAAAATGCCCCGCCATTTGGCAGTCATGTTTTTCAAGCGAACATAACCATTTTCGAACTCATCCAAGATATCATTGAGACCAATCTTCTGACCAAATTTCATGAAGATTGGACAATAAATGTGGCCTCTAGAGAGTTAACAAGGCAAATGTTGACGCCTCACGACGGAACAGACAAAAAGTGATCACAAAAACTCACCATGAGCACGTTGTGTTCAGGTGAGCTAAAAATTGAATAACAAAATACATGACTGTCAACAGTAATAAAATTGCAGTACCGGTACTAGAAGAATATACCTATTTTGTTCAAGGTCAATAAGGTACAGAAAATAAAATAACATAAAAATTATGCAAACATGATATAATCATGTATCATAATGTAAAATGGTTTGCTTACAATTGCACAATAAATGTAATATGTTACAATCATTGTTAACAAGAATTGCTAACAAACTTCATAAATTGTATAAAAACTTCAGTTAAGAAACTCCATGTTCTTACTTCTAACAAAACTTAAAAGAATAAGCTGAAAATGCTGGTTTATTAAAGATTACATATGGACCTACAAGCATAAGCAGTATAAAATTTCATCTAAAATAGCTCTGGTCTGTGTAAATGGTACTGATAAACAATGGCAATATTTGATTATGGCGAGCGTGTGGTATTCTTAGTGATCCGCTTCGTTTACATTGGTAACCTTTTAATGGCGTGAATATGCAGTGCTGATTTTCATATACATAATGCATGGCAACAAAAATCTCTATAGTTTTGAAAGTATACATGTACAAAACAATTGCAAAACATTAGCTAAATTTATTACAATTAATTAAAAGCCTGAATGTTGATACCTGCAAACTGACTAAACAAGGTTCGTGTCAATGTTTCTTCTGTTTCCCATTGGTATGGGACTCGAAGCTGGTACCGGGTTTCTTTTTATATGCCTGGATGTAGAAATTGGCAAACATAACGAGGAAGATGACAGCATAGGCGAGTATCCAGTACGCGAACAGGCGTGGGTAGCGACAGTCCTTCATCCAGAGGAGCTGCACTGAGTGGACCGTAACCAGGATAAACTGGATCTGGAATCACAAAAGAGTATTTACATCCAACGTTTTATGGATGGGTATTTACATACTTGTACTATGTTGTTATTGTGTAGAGATTGTAGGTATAAGGTGAGTATTTGACAAGCATTGCACTAATATTTTTTCTTAGCCTTGTTTTTCATCTTCATCTTTATCTTATACCTTATATTATATTGATACACTTTTTTTCACCATTATGGGAATAAGGATGAGGCTCTATGAATTCATGAAAAGTGCATTGTTTTGACATAAATGGGAAACTGGTGCTGTTTGTTTCTTTACTAACAAATAAGTAAAAATCTACACTACAATGTTTTCCAATATAATATTTATTAAGTTCAAACGTATCGTGTTGGATAGAAAAATGAACTAACTATTGAAATTTGTTTTTATTTTTTAAACCTTCCATTTGAAATTCTAGACAGTCATCAAATACTGGAATATACTTTCTGAGATTGGGAATATGACTGACTTATTTCCCCAACTAATAATTGACACAAAAAATACCCACTGTTATACAATAATTATTTTTAAAATAAGGCTTCTTTGGGGACATGACCTGTATTGAAATCACAAGATAATCATTAACTAATTTATGAAACTCTCTCCAGCATCATTGTCCTTCAAAATAGTCATAAGTATTGACACAGAACTTACAATTTGCATCTTGGTCATGTATTTTTTCCACCAGAGGTATTTCTGGTATCTGGGTCCCAGGGCGGCCATGAAGTAGTAAGTGTACATGACCAGGTGGATGAAGGAGTTCAGCAGGGCGTGGAACGTACCAAAACCTCCTGCAAACACAAACATATAAAGTGTCAATAGAATTGTGATAACTAACAGATTGCACTTATTTGCCTCTCTTTTTGTTTTGCTTCAAGACAAAGTATTTTGTACAGAAACAGTGCTATGCTATTTGCGCTCATCAGTATCTTAGGGTTGAAAGTGAAGTCTTTAAACACTGGAATCTACTAAGAAAGGCTCATAATACAATATGATTTTCACAAACTCAAAATGGGTATATGAGTGGTAAACGGTTAACTTGTGAAAACTAAAGTTTGGCAAGTTCTTGTTACTCAATTTGTTTTGCTCCAGGTACTTGGAAGTTTAGACAGTTCTTTGTGATTTACTCATGTACATTACAATTTTCACAGCATTATATCACTACTTCACATACTATTATTTTGCATCTGTGCACTCTATGTTGTATGCTTTTTTAGACCCTCTACCTATATAAATTCTGTAAATTCTTTTAGGGATTGCACCAAGGTGCACATTTTGAAAAACAAAGAGTTAGAAATGGTAAGTCTTAAGAATTATCTGGAATTTATGAAACTTCTATGGCTTCAACTTTGAAAGTTATAAAACACTAATAAGATATGCATTTCTTCTGAATTTTCATAAATGCAAGCACTAAAGATAGCAAGGTTGATCTCCAGAAAGAATCTTTAAAAACAAGACTATAAGCCATGAACTAAATCACTTATAAGGATTGGACATGCATGCACAGAAAAGGGTTACATTTAATCCCCTTCAACATTTTACAAATTAGGAAATTGAAATTCACACAAAATGTAAATACATTCTCAACTTTTCTGATAGTTGATTTTCAAGAGAAAGAATTGCTTATGACTATCAATCATTTCATAACTGTTCGTCTTTCAAATGTATGGCAATTTAACACCTTGGGCACAGTATTAATATTATACATATTTTTGTTTGTGTTATCTCAGTATCTCCCATACTGATGCCTTACCTGGTACAAATCTGACCCCAAACCACCATGAGGCAGGCATGATGGCGTGATGGAAGACATGGAGAAAGGAGCACTGGTTAAACTTCTTCCTCATCACAAAGAAGATCTAAAAGGAATATACATCATCAGGCATAGAAAGCAGTTGAGTGATTTGGGAGAACAAAGGGGATGACTCACCTGAGACCCCAAGGAATTTACATCTTCTTAGCAGGTACTTTTCACAAAGATTCACACAAAGGCAAACTGCCAGGCCTCATTGAAGCCATGGTTGTTATAGAAAGAAACCATATCTCACTTGTCAGAGAAATCAACAGAACAAATATTCACGGAACGTTTTCTGCAGGTTGCACAAACAAATAAGATTTCCAGTGTTCACAAGCTTTTATTTACCTACTGTCCTTATTTGTTTTACCTCAAATTACCTAGTCCTAAATTAATTTGACAACTCATTGGGCACAATGTTCTTGACAAGTTTCATGAAGATTTTGCACTAAATGTCCTCCAGTGTGCTTGTCTTTTATTTGACCAAGTGACCTTTACTTTTTATCCCAGGTTAGCTCTCAAGTGTTCACAAGCTTTAGTTTTAACCAGACCTAGTGACCTAGTTTTTTACCCCACCTGAACCAGTTTCCAACTAGAAATGGCGCGGCAGAGGCCGAAGCGTATTCCCACGCCGCATGTTTGACCCAGGGGGCGCCCCAGGGTTGATAATGGGGCTATGCATAGTTGAGATTGACTGTATTGTCGTAAGACATGTTCAGTATCAATTTGAAGTAAATCGGTGTAGAAATGAAGAATTTATAGTTAAAGGCAAGTTTGGGTGGGTGTGGTCCAAGTGGGCGAGGGCGCCCCAGGGTTGGTAATAGGGCCATGCATAGTTGAGATTGACCGTATTGTCATAAGAGATGTTCAGTATTAATTTGAAGTAAATCGGTGTAGAAATGAAGAAGTTATAGTAAAAGGCAATTCTGGGTGGGCGTGGTCTATGTGGGCCGGGCACCCTAGGGTTGGTTATGGGGCCATGCATAGTTGAGATTTACTGTATTGTCATAAGAGATGTTCAGTATCAATTTGAAGTAAATCGGTGTAGAAATGAAAAAGTTAATGTAAAATAATATAAAACAAGAGCACCGCATAACGGGTGCCACGCTCGGCTGCCAAACCTTGTCAGAATTTTTTGTTTGTTTTAGAGGTCACAATAGGATGCACAATGGACAAAAGGTGATCACAAAAGCATGTCGTGTGCATGATGTGCAGGTGAGCTAAACATACAAAAACGTTTTATAATATCATGCAAAAATTGTTTACTACAAGTGCTATAAATCAACAGTAGTTTTCTATGTTTATGCTTTCAAAATGATTGATATTAATAATCCATCAATGAAGAGGTCATCAATACATGACCTTATTGATGCCAAATAAATAGCGAAAATTACATAGATCTGTTGTTGTTTAAACAGACAATAAATCATGTACTTACAGTATCCAGTAATTCTATGAACTTTGACATGTAAAACCACCAGCATACATTGGCCATCTGAAATTTTTACAATATTCTCAAAAATAATTCAGAAGGTCAATAAAGTCTTTGCTGAAAATTCCCCTGGAATTCTAAAAAGAAATACAACAATTTTCATATAATACATTATCAATGAAGAAACATCAACCATTTTAACTTGGTACTTTTTTAAGATATAAGAGGACAAAAAGAGTTACACACGTAACTGAGACCGGACCCAAGAAACTTAACTGTTCTGAGCAGGTACTGTTTAACAAAAGCAAATTCGTTAAATTGATATCCCCCGCCAATATGTTTTTGGACACAAAAGTGTTATTTTTGACAAGTGCATTTTTTCAAGATACAAAGGGCCATAACTCCATTATTAACAGATGGTGTACAATGACATTTGGCGTGCATCAACCTCTTATCCATATATATACTCATACCAAGTTTCAATGAAATCCGCCAAAGCACCAAGATATGGCTCCGGACGGAAAGACGGACGGACAGACAATGCCAAAACAATATCCCTCCTCCTATGGCGGGGAATAAAAAGCCCAAACACCTGGCAGCCATGTTTGTAAACAAACAAAAGGTACTTTGAATTTAAGAGCTCAACCCAGATATCATAACAACGCTACTATCAGTTTTACTATGAGCTGAATACAAATGTGGTTGGAAGCGTGTTCAAATGGTTTTACTACAGCCATTCAGGATAAGAGCAGCACCTCATGGAAGCCATATTTTTCATAAGACTGGAATCACATCTCACTTATCAAAGAAATCATTAGAAATCAGCTTGAAAATTCATTAATAATTGCCTCAAATAAATGTTTTGAAGCTTTTTGCTTTAATAGGCGCTAGTGATCGAGATGACCGGTCAAGAAATTTATCCTAGATGATTTTATAAATGTTGTGACCAAGTTTTGTCAGTTAGTGTTGCATCTAAGATGCTGTTCCTTAAATTTGACCTAGTGACCCTTTTTTATCCTACATGGCCCCGTTCAAAACTGGGCTGTGATAACATTTTGGAAAATTTATGTTCCCTAATATGCAAAAGCAAGGAATTTACAAATACTATATATCAATTGGGTGTTAAAAACAAGTAAAGAGTGTAAAAAAAGGTTGCTACATTATTTATTGAAAAAAGAAAGCATCAAGCATTTCTAATATTTAAAGTATCAAGCATTTCTAGCATTTCAAGTATCAAGCATTTCTAACATTTAAAGTACTGTAGACTCTCTGTAAACCGGACGGTCTCGGGACCGGCCTGATCGTCCGGTTTTCATAGAGTTCCGGTTTACCAAGAGTTTGCATATTGCCGAAATATACATGGTATGCATTGTGTACAGAATCACATAAAAAATAAAACAAACCATATACATTTACATGTACCATGTGATAACTGTACGCAGGTACTGATGATGTTAATTGCATTCTTAAACAAGAGCACCGCCTTGCGGGTGCAGACCGCTAATCTATTTTCTTTTTAAAGGTGAAGGGACTCTCATTTTCAATCAAAAAGGAGGGAGGGGTGGAGTGAAGAGGGGTGTATAGTGTGGGGGTGTGGACATATTACATTATTTTCCAAATGAGATGATCTTAAAAAAAAAAAAAAAAAAAAAAAAAATTAGGGGGGGGGGTGGGGGGGAGGGGGGGGGGGTTGGTGGGATTCTTGGGTGCGATGGTTGGACGGTATTTCAAACATAAAATAATAAAAAAAATATTTGGGTTTTTAACCGTTTAAAAAAAATATTTGGGGGGGTGGGGTGGGGGGGGGGTATAGTGTGAGGGTGTGGTGGTCATTTGTGAGATGATAAAAAAAAAAAATTAGGGGGGGGATTCGAGGGGGGGGGGAATTCAGGGGGGGGGGAGGGGGAGGGGGGATGGGCATGGGGGATGGTTTGCGTGGAGTCTATTGTGGTATGTCAGGTAAGAGTAGTTTTGTCAAAGTATCAATCAAATCTAATCATAAATAAAGAAGTTATGGCAATTTTAGCAAAATTTAATAATTTGACCTTGAGAGTCAAGGTCATTCAAAGGTCAAGGTAAAATTCAACTTGCCAGGTACAGTAACCTCATGATAGCATGAAAGTATTTGAAGTTTGAAAGCAATAGCCTTGAAACTTCAGAAGTAAAGTGGATCGAAACACAAAATTTAACCATATATTCAAAGTTACTAAGTAAAAAAAGGGCCATAATTCCGTAAAAATGACAACCAGAGTTATGCAATTTGTCCTTTTACTGTACCCTTATGAAAGTTTGCGAGTGTTCCAAGTATGAAAGCAATATCTTTGATACTTTAGGGGTAAAGTGGACCAAAACACAAAACTTAACCAAATTTTCAATTTTCTAAGTATAAAGGGCCCATAATTCCGTCCAAATGCCAGTCAGAGTTACATAACTTTGCCTGCACAGTCCCCTTATGATAGTTAATAAGTGTTGCAAGTATGAAAGCAATAGCTTTGATACTGTAGGAATAAAGTGGACCTAAACACAAACTTTAACAAATTTTCAATTTTCCAAGTATTAAAAGGGCACATAATTCTGTCAAAATGCCAGTCAGAGTTACATTACTTTGCCTGCACAGTCCCCTTATGATAGTTAGTAAGTGTTGCAAGTATGAAAGCAATAGCTTTGATACTTAAGGAATAAAATGGACCTAAACATAAAACTTTACCAAAATTTTCAATTTTCTAAGTATAAAAAGGGCACATAATTTTGTCAAACTGCACACCAGAGTTATCTAACTTTGCCTGCCCAGTCCCCTCATGATAGAAAGTAAGTGTACCAAGTTTGAATGCAACAGCATTGATACTTTCTGAGAAAAACGGACCTAAACGCAAAACTTAACCAAAATTTTCAATTTTCTAAGTATAAAAAGGGCACATAATTCTGTCAAAATGAACGCCAGAGTTATCTAACTTTGCCTGCCCAGTCCTCTCATGATAGTTAGTAAGTGTACCAAGTTTGAATGCAATAGCAATGATACTTTCTGAGAAAAGTGGACCTTAACGCAAAACTTAACCGCAGGCCAACGCCGACGCCAGGGTGATGACAATTGCTCAATTTTTTTTTCAAAAAATAGATGAGCTAAAAATGTGTTTTTAATCGATTAAAAGCAAAAAATAATCCATACAGCCTTGTTTTGATTAATCCCAAAGCGAGCGTGGTGCTTTATACATGTACATACGTGGCATTTGTCATATAGGCGAGTGACGACACGAATAAGATTGTTGTAGATACACAATTTATTATCATTAAACATACACACAAGCATACAACAGCATCATAATTATTTTTTAAGATATTTTTTAAGATATTCATAATCTCAAAACCTTTTTTCTGTTATTCCATTTTTTTTATTTCCATCGTAATATATTTATTACATAATTGCAGAACATATAATGTATGAAATACATAGTTTTTCAGTGATTAATCTAGGTCCTCGTCCTGCGTCTCTGACGCATCAAAATCGGAAAAAACGCACCGTAGCGAAGTATGAGCGTCCTCGAGGACGCATACAAATCCGTGTTTGTATTTCTCACGAATGCATATATTTTACGACGCCGTATGTATCACGCTGTTAAAATTCTACAAGACACATTTTCATTGGCTTACAGAGCCGCATATGCTAAAAATAACCAATCAGTGTATTCGTTCTAAATTTGCTTCGTCGAGATTAATTTTAAAGAGCCCGGATGATAATATTCGTTCGGCTGCATTAAGAAAAAATGCCACCAAAGAAAGTGTTAAAGCTTGACACAAAGCAGCAAACTCTTGTTAATTTTTGGCGGCCCGATACTGGCGGACATGATGACTCGCTCGATTTATCCGCGAGTGTTAACGAAGAGAAGGAACAACCAAGCGCAAGCGTCCGAGATGTAAGCCAGCCAAAGAAACGTGAGTTTTTGACCAAATGGCTTTCAATGTACTCTTGGCTTAGATTTGTTGAAAGAACAGACACGCATGACAACTTTATGTATTGTTCTATTTGCGACGAGAACAACGCTAAAAATAGCATGGTTCAACAAATGCACAATAGAAACTACCAGAATACAACTTTGGTACGACATGCAGGTCACCCAGACCATGTAAATGCTGTACGTGTTGTACCCCAAATGAAACAAAGCCTGGCTGTAGCTTTGCAAAAGGGCTCATCTGATAAAGATAAAGCTGTGCTATTTTCTTCAGCCCCCAGGGAAAACACGCAAGGACTCATGAATAAAGTTTGGGACTCATTGAATTTCTATGGGACTCATTGTTTTCAAATATGTGAGTCCTGGGACTCATTGAAGCAAACTTCTAGATTAATCACTGGTTTTTAATATATTTGTTTCACATTTTTCTCGATATAATTATGATACAAAGCATCAGTGAAGACTATGGTTGGTGTGAATAAATATGTTTTTAGGTTCACCAACATGGAATAGATCACAAAGTTACATAAATATATGGATAGAAACACAAAAACCAAAAATAAGAAAAAGAAAAGTGTATGTTGCTTTTGGGTAGGTGTACCTAAATTACAAATGTCCAGTGAGTATAAAATATATGTAATTTATTTGGTGTTGTTGCTATTAATTCCTCGAGTTTAATTCGATTATTAAACAAGAGCACCGCCTTGCAAGTGCAGACCGCTCATCTATTTTCTTTTTAAAGGTGAAGGGAGGGACTCTCATTTTCAATCACAAAGAGGGAGGGGTAAAGTGAAGAGGGGTTTATAGTGTGGGGGCGTGGACATTTATTACATTATCTTCCAAAAATGCGAAAAAAAATGCAAAAATAAAATTTAAAAAAAATTCGGGGGGGGGGGGGGTGGGTGGGGGGGGGGGGGGGGGTTGGGGATTCTTGGGTGCGATGGTTGGACGGTATTTCAAACATAAAATAATAAAAATAAATATTTGTGTTTTTTAACCGTTTCAAAAAAAATAATTGGGGGGGGGGGGTGTGGGGGGTATAGGATGTGGTGGTCATTTGTGAGATGATCTTAAAAAAAAATAGGGGGGGGGGGGAATTCGGGGGTGGGGGGGAGGGGGGGTGGGGGGGGTATTCTTGGGTGCGATGGTTGGACGGTATTTCAAAGATAAAATAATAAAAATTAAAATTTGTGTTTTTTAACCGTTTCAAAAAAAATAATTGGGGGGGGGGTGGGTGGGTGGGGTGATGGGGGTATAGTATAGTGTTAGGGTGTGGTGGTCATTTGTGAGAAAAAATTAGGGGGGGGTTTCGGGGGGGGAGTTTGGGGGAGATTCGGGGGAGGGGGGAGGGCACAGGGGATGATTTGGGTGGAGTCTATTGTGGTATGTCAGGTAAGAGTAGTTTTGTCAAAGTTTCAATCAAATCTAATCATAAATAAAGAAGTTATGGCATTTTTAGCAAAATTTAATAATTTGACCTTGAGAGTCAAGGTCATTCAAAGGTCAAGGTAAAATTCAACTTGCCAGGTACAGTAACCTCATGATTGCATGAAAGTATTTGAAGTTTGAAAGCAATAGACTTGATACTTTAGAAGTAAAGTGGATCGAAACACAAAATTTAACCATATATTCAAAGTTACTAAGTCAAAAAAGGGCCATAATTCCGTAAAAATGACATCCAGAGTTATGCAACTTGTCTTTTTTTTGTACCCTTATGATAGTTTGTGAGTGTTCCAAGTATGAAAGCAATATCTATGATACCGTATTTTACCATGTATAGCGCGCTCCCATGTATAACGCGCATGCGATTTTTTAAAGCCAAAATGGAGAAAAAAAAGAATTCAAGACCGAAAACCTGAAAATTGGGCCAAAAATGGCCGCCATTCTTATATTGAACAATCATTTATTCTGAGTTTTTCGGGCGCTTAATTTTTTGTTATAAAGTTATAGGGAGCGTTAATACGATCAGGAGTATGGGTTGCACAGCACTATATTTTCGACAATTTTTAAGATTATTCTCTTGAGAACACCGTTTATGTCCTTATTGACGCGCACTGCGCGTGCTTTTTAAGACACCTGCGCGTTAAATTTGAACCACTATTACCTTTTCCTCACATTTGAACAGTGTAACATTTTCATTACCTGCCGCTCACAACATCGTATGACATAGTCTTCTGCAGACCCGCAACATCGCAATGTCCAATTTACGCAAATCGTCCGTGGATCCCATTTTATTTTTCATCGACTGAAATATTTCCCCATTAAGAGATGCTCCCCATTAAATCCAGTTTGACCTGGTATTTCGAGCCTTCACTGCGTCTAGTTGATAAGTATTTATAGTGAGACAAACAATACACCTGAACGCTCGATTCCATACAGTTGGCGTTATCGGCGTAAAGCCATTAGACAAATATCATTTGTTTGTCTCTATTGAAAGAAAATAAAACGAGTCTACATCTCTATTGTTGGATTGTAACCTACGTAGTATACTTGCGCAGTAGCATATTAATGCTTTAATGATCAGAAAATTATTGATAAATGTATTCGTCGTTTCAATGCTTAGGGCCAAGTTATTCAGGCAAATCGGAACTCAACTTACGTTAAACACTTGCTCAATTAACCGTTAAACTCCACCTCCATTCTCTGCAAAAGGTTCGAAGGCGGAGCTTTGCACGTGCTTTTATTTATTTGAACGATTGCCATTGAGAAACAAACACACGATTGGTTCGGCATGTTGATTGCAAGACAAAGGAAGCCAATTTTGTCGGCGAGAAACTTGTCGCTTTATTGCTTCAGACAGGAAGCGGTTTTCCTTTGATGACGTCAAACTGTCAATTCACATAGAGTGCAAATTTTCGGAATTGCTAACATTAAAGTTTGGATTAAATTATCAAAATAAAGCAAAAGCGAAATTGTGAAATATGATTGAAATAATTAGCGTCAGTTCAAATAAGACGTTTTGCGTTGTAAATCAACGAGTTTTTATGATAACAAAAACTTTAACAAACAATACCGCGACGATGTGGGGATCGATATACCTGGATTTTTTTAATGAGGCAATGCTTTCCTGGTTGCTTAATTGAGCAACATTTTTTTCATCTTTTAATTTTTGTGAAAACACCAACAAAGACATTTTATTCATCTTTTAATTTTTGTCAAAACTGTTACTACCCTGTTCATTCCTACCCTTTCCCGCTATTTGTTGTTTTGACAACGGCCCCTTCAGTCTATAACATTATAGGGTGTAGTTTTCTGCAGTAAAAAAAATGGCGGCAATTGTGAAGATTTACAATTACGAAATGGATTTTTTGCAATTTAGCAACCAGGAAAGCGTTGTGTCAATGTATTACGCGCACTGAATTTTAAATTTGAAATTTGAAGGTAAAAAACTGCGCGCTATGCATGGTAAAATACGGTAGTTTAGGGGTAAAGTGGACTAAAACACAAAACTTAACCAAATTTTCAATTTTCTAAGTATAAAAAGGGCACATAATTCTGTCAAAATGCCAGTCTGAGTCAGAGTTACATTACTTTGCCTGCACAGTCCCCTTATGATAGTTAGTAAGTGTTGCAAGTATGAAAGCAATAGCTTTGATACTTAAGGAATAAAATGGACCTAAACCCAAAACTTAACCAAAATTTTCAATTTTCTAAGTATAAAAAGGGCACATAATTCTGTCAAAATGCACGCCAGAGTTATCTAACTTTGCCTGCCTAGTCCCCTCATGATAGTAAGTAAGTGTACCAAGTTTGAATGCAATAGCATTGATACTTTCTGAGAAAAGTGGACCTTAACACAAAACTTAACCGGACGCCAACGCCGACGCTGACGCCAAGGTGATGACAATAGCTCATAATTTTTTTTCAAAAAATAGATGAGCTAAAAAAGATACAAAAGCATCTATTTGCGGTGTTGCTTTTTCCTGTTTGCATTTAAAGATAAAGTATTTAGCCAATAATATTACGGAGTTTATGACGTGTGCATTTTTGGAGTCAGCTATGGTGAAATTACAGAATGATATTTTTGCAAAATTTAGTTTAATGTTTTCTAACCTTTTTAATTTGATGTCAATAAAGTTTTTGATCTCATAATCTCAAAACCTACTAATTCTTGAAGAATACGATTTCACGAAAAAGTCCAAGATCACTCTTTGCTTGAAAGCACATTTCTCCTTTATGTTAAAAACATGGCTATAAGATCTTTTAAAATAACCGAGAAGATCACAAGAAAGTGATCGTAGCAACGGCATGCATTAATTTTTTAATTAAATTGTTTATCATAGGCGATAATAAATAATTAATAAAACGATCGAGTCAATCACTTTTTGGTGTTACCGCAAGTCTATTATAGACATTCACAGTTTGTTTTACATTACTTAATCGGACTCCCATAGCGCGATAACGACTTGACTCCTTTATGGTATGTTTAATCCGATTATCGATACTTGCGAGAGCAAAATGTGTGACACCGCACTCGCTGTGCTGACTAGGTATTGTTATTTTCACGCCTCGGGCATCTTGAGAATTTAAACCGTCAGGTATACTCAATGTATTTTACGTTGAAAATGACCAAATTTACAGAGATACCCGTCCGGTTTCCGGTTTACAGAAAGTTCGGTTTAATCAACATTTTTTTAACAAAGAAATAGGAGAAAATACGGGACTGGCCCGACCGTCCGATATCGGGAGAGTTCCGGTATTCAGAGAGTCCGGTATTGACAGAGTCTACTGTATCATGCTTTGCCTACAATTTCAAGTAAAATGCATTTCTACGATATAAAGTAGCAAGCATTCATACTATTTAAAGTATCACACATTTTTACCAATTACAGTATCATGCATTTCTACGATTTCCTAACAAAGATCTACCACACTACATACTGCATGTTACTCACCCGTAAGGCTTTGGGAGAATTGGAGTAGTCGACCTCCTCACAGCCAAATGAATACCCCGTGAACCAGCCCGCCACTCCAAACTGGAAATAGCACGTATACAGTGGATAATAAACATAGCACAAGGGCCATGATAGCCCATACACCCTCACCTGAGTTTACTGACACCTATTGCTGAAGACTTGACCAGTTGATCAAGTTCTTGAACACACATAAACCAGATTGAAAGATGGCCTTCACAGTGTGCGAATTTCATTTTTGAAACCACTAGCTCGTTCGGGCTACCAGATTGAGTTTTTCACTATTAAACCAAAGTTTACTAGCCCGAACCTTTTTTCACATGTTTTTAAAAGAAGTTTATATTTTGGACAGTTCTGGATAGTTTTTATTGCAGGTAGGGTGTAATTGATAAGAATTGCAAATAACAGTTCATCCCAATTTACTGGAAATGTTATTATAATATTTCAATGACTCAATACGTTTATAATATTTATGTATGCAGGTACTCGTCAATCAATACCTAGAATATGCAGTCAAGATGCAAAGGTTTATATCCTGTCTGTAAAATATGATAGGTCTCAATTGTCCCAAATTTGAAATCCGAAAAATTAAGCCGAGAGTCTGAGGCCGTAGGATAAAGCGAATAGAGGACAGAGTCCAATCCCCCTAGCTTATTGTTCTTTTTTTATAGTCTTTTTAGGTCCAATTCTGGTGAGTACAATGCGAAATATTATCAACCAGACCATCCGTAACACCGCATGTGTATTCATCATTCTATTTGTTTTCATCAAGAACGTCGAAAATAAATTAAAATCGACAGAATACGTATCTGAAAACGACTGTCCGAAAACATATCGAGATACGTCTTTTGTATATGCATATCGTTTGATAAGTAATATATAATTTGGTTGATATATTCTTTTAAAATATGATATTGCAATGCTTTAATTCGCCAAGAGATAATTAAAAATTCAAGATGGCGAGCATCTACAACATTCATAGAATCGAACGGTTTTCGGAAAGCACCGAATATTGAACAACCTGGGCAGATCCGCATTTTAAACGCACAGTGTCAAACAAAAATCGTCATTCAAACTCTTGTCATGTCAACATGATCGGGAAGGTGAGGAAATGCAATACAACGCTACAAAAATGCTAGATATGGTTCAAAAGATGGATGAAAATAATATTTCTGAGTATTTTTAATTTTCCAAAGATGGAAAAATCACTAGCCCAATCGGGCTAGTACCTAGGGAAATTCAGTAGCCCGAAACGAGATCAACTAGCCCCGGGCTATCGGGCTAGTGTGAATTTCGAACACTGCCTTCATGTTGTCAAGATAAATGTTTGATTATGTTTCATCAATGCTGACTCATAAATGTGGCCTTAGAATGGCAACATGATTTCTCAGATTGGACTTGGGGTCGTAATCCAGAAGCATCTTAAGTTAAATTGCATTCTTATCGTTAAATTGTGAAATGTTCTTAACTGTTTCATTTCCTATTGCAATAGTTTGGCATCAAGAATTACATCAAAATAACATAATTATGTCAATGTTATTTTAGAAATACCAAAAGAGACATGAGATTCCTTAACTAGTAAAGAAATTAAAGACATTGTAATTTTGAACTTAAGTGAAATTATTTAAGGAATGACTAAAGATGTTTCTGGAATACCACCCCTGGTGATCTAGTGTTTTGAGACATACCTGACCTAGTGTCATTGAAATTGAGGGATAAATTTGGCATTCAGAGTATTAGAGTACAGTAGTTACAAGGTTTATCTAAGTTTTTAATCAATGACTTTGACATTTGGATGCATGTGACCTACATTCCGGCTTGGCCTAAAAAATGTCAAGATTATTATCTTGACCAAGTGTTATTTAGATTGGGCCATAAATTTGGCCTCTAAAGTGGTAACACAATTTCTATAGGCATTGTCTAAATAAACAATCTGACCAAGTTTCATCAAGATTATATGGACAAGAGATGTGTTTGTCAGTAACACAATGCCCCCTATTGCGCCGCTTTGAAATTATTATTTTTGACCTTTGACCTTGAAGGATGACCTTTGACCTTGAACTTCCACCACATAAAATGTGCAGCTTTTGTGAGAACGCCGCTTTGAATTATTTTTTTTACCTTTGACCTTGAAGGATGACCTTGACTGATGACCTTGACCTTGAACTTCCACCACTCAAAATGTGCAGCTTCATGATAATGCCGCTTTGAATTTTTTTTTTTTTTACCTTTGACCTTAAAGGATGATCTTGACCTTGAAGGATGACCTTGACATTGAACTTCCACCACTCAACATGTGCAGCTTCATAAGAACGCCGCTTTGATTTTTTTTTTACCTTTGACATTGAAAGATGACCTTGACCTTGAAGGATGACCTTGACCTTCCACCACTCACAATGTGCAGCTTCAGGAGAACGCCGCATTGAATCTTTCTTATTTTTTGACCTTTGACTTTGAAGGATGACCTTGAACTTCCATCACTCAAAATGTGCAGCTTCATGAGATACACATTCATGCCTAATATCAAGTTGCTATCTTCAATATTGAAAAAGTTATGGTCAATGTTGAAGTTTTCGGACGGACAGATGCCATATATTTGACATTTGACCTTAAAGGATGACCTTCACCTTCACCTTTCACCACTCAAAATGTTCAGCTCCATGAGATACATGAATGCCAAATATCAAGTTGCTATCTTCAATATTGAAAAAGTTATGGCCAATGTTAAAGTTTTTGGAAGGACAGACACCATAAATTTGACATTTGACCTTGAAAGATGACCTTGAACTTGCTATCTTCAATAGTGAACAAGAGATATGTTTGTCAGAAACACAATGCCCCCTACTGCGCCGAATTGAAATAAAATTTATATTCATCATTTGGCAGGTATAGAAATCATCTCCCTTTAAAGGTTATTACTTCCCTTGAATTATGTCGAATCCAACCGGGGGGGGGGGGGGGAGAAGAGGGTCTTACCATGTCAGACATCACTGACAACCAAGCCCTGTGGTTTAAAAGAGATCATAGCCAGAGTTGATCTATCTATGGACACAAGTCCACAGGTATGTAATGAACATTAAAGAAATTATAATTATATCATTAAAAAAAAAAACTTTGAAAAATCAATCATTTGGGTTATAAATAATCGAAATAATAAATTTGTACAGTAACTGTGAAAAGATCTTCAATTCTTCGTAAGGAAATATATAATATGAGATGATTTTTTATATAAATTACTTCCCTTAAAAATATTTGTCTGTAACAAATCTCTATTTTTAGTAGCAAATAATTAAAAGCCACTACCGTGACTGTAGATTCACCACTCAAAATGTGCAGCTCCATAAAATACACATGCATGCCAAATATATAAAGTGGCTATGTTAAATATTGAATAATTTTCTCCCTTTTTAAAGCATATTACTTCCCTTAAATCTGTATTTTTTACCTTAGACCGTAAAGGATGACCTTGACCTTTTACTACTGCGCCGCTTTGATTTATTTAACAAAAATATAGACGTGAGCAGGTCAGATAACTATGTCCATTTAAAGCTTATTACTTCCCTTGACTTTGTTTTTTCGACCCTAGACCTTGAAGGATGATGTAAACCTTGAAATTTTACCACTCAAAATGTGCAGCTCCATGAGATACACATGCATGCCAAATATCAAGGTGCTATCTTAAATATTTAAAAAGTTATGGCCAATGTTAAAGTTTTTTTGGACGGACGGACAGACTGACATACTGACTGACGGACAGTTCAACTGCTATATGCCACCCTACCGGGGGCATAAAAAGTTATGGCCAATGTTAAAGTTTTTTCAGACGGACTTACTGACATACTGACACACAGACATACTGACGGACAGTTCAACTGCTATATGCCACCCTACCGAGGGCATAAAAATGTGTCCTCTAAAGTGGTAACAGCTAAACGTTGACGACTTAAACAGCACACCAGACACCACACAACCATGGAAGCTGGACATAGGAGGATCACCATAGCTCACCATCAGCACTTTGTGCTCATGTAAGCTAAAACAGTCAGGTTTAACATGAACAAATCCCAAATCAAAACTACAAAAGGGTGCTTCAGCGTAGTAATAGTATTAATGATGTTTTTGAATAACAAGACAGGTGTCCCATAGGGCATGGATACTACCAATTTGCATTTTTGTCTCAAAACCCCACAATATGTTACGTCAAAAACAACCCAAATGTGACTTTTAACCTCTATGTGTGACTTTAACCTTTGAGGTAGGGAGATGTGGGATACAAACAACACTTATCTCCTGTTGGTGGTCATTTGGGGGGAGTTATTTAAAAATTGCTTGATGAATAAAAAATTACAGTCCAAACAACCTGTTTAATAGTAAAGTTTATTTGACATCTCAAAGTGTGCCCTTGACCTTTGAGTAAGGGAGACAAGTGCTGCCTGCAACACATCATCTAATGATGATTTTTATTTGTTCTAACTTATTGTAAAATTGACAAACAGTGTGACTGCTACATCATATAGGTCCCATTCAAAATCAATATGTTTGCAAACAGCTTTTGTTACTGATTCAAAGCCACAATGACTTAATAAAGAATTCCAATAAATAGAAGAATAACATACATGTAACTATACCTCTACAAAACAAAATGTGGAGAGTAGAACCATGACAAAGTTGTAAGCAAGCATGACGTTCCTTAAACCAAGTGGCTGCCTGTCTTTCATGATCCATGGACCCAGCTTGATGATAATCACATACAGAATGCAGATGACTATGCTTGGAAGCGGTGATGACATCATGAACCAGTCATCCACCCTTGGATCTGGAAGGAAATCATTTGTATATTTGTACGCATAGATAGACGCTGGCATTTAAATCTTTCCCGCTCAGAAGCAAAGTGAAAATGGCTTTATGCAACCAGCATAAAACCAGAACAGCCTGCCTGTTACTCGCAGTTTGCTTAGGTCTGATGCTGTTTGCTTCTCATCAGAACCTAAGGGTCCAAAATACAGCCTTTAAAACTTGAATCTAGAAAGATATGCCTTTAATTAATTTTCTAAATCTGGACTACAAATGCATGCATATGTAAGTGGAAAAGTAAAACAGATTTGTTCAAACCGATATGTGTTTTACCACTAACAATTTAAATTCATCCCCATTTATTGCAAGGATAAATGTCCATTAAGCTAAATTTACCAACAATACCGTATTATAACCTGTGCCTTTTCAGTCTTTTGAAAAAGCACAAACAAAAAGATGAAGGGAAATCAGTCTAGCTAAAATATAGTCCCAATCTAGAACAAATTGCAAAACAATTTATTTTAGTAATATTTGTACACTAAAAATTTGTTGTTGATCTGAACAAAAATCCTCATCTGCTGCTCCTTCCATTATAAAAACAAATCCATGTGACAAAAGATCGCTGTGATTCAACTCTGGATAGCAGAAAATTCTCCTATATTTGGTATCAGAGCATTTAAGTAAAAGCTAAGACCTGCAAACAACTTGTTCTTACTGAATTTTGAATGTTATTGTAAATGACTACTTATAAAGCTGACCAAGTAAATGTGTAGCAAACTTTAAATGATAAATATGATTTAAACCTCCAACAAGGGACAAAATTGTCACAAAACCAGGTTTTCATTGTGAAAAAAAATCTGATTAAGGGAGACAACTCAAACTAAACTTTTGAAATGAACAAACAAAATTAACCCCCTTTGTAAGTTTGTTTCAAAATAAATCCATTTTAAGTTGTGGTGACCTTGACATTGGAGATATTGACGTGATTCTTTCGTGCGACACACCGTCCCATGATGGTGAACAAATGTGCCAAATAATTGTAAAATCTCACAATGAATGACATAGTTATGGCCCAGACAAGCTCATTTATTGCCAATTTTGACCTTTGAACTCAAAGTGTGACCTTGACCTTGGAGATATCGACGTAATTATTTCGCGCGACACACCGTCCAATGATGGTGAACAAATGTGCCAAATGATTTTAAAATATGACAATGAACAACATAGTTATGGCCCAGACAAGCTTGTTCCGCCCGCCTTCCAGCCCGCCAGCCAGCCAGCCAGCCAGCCCGCCCGCATTCGCCAATCTAATAACCAGTTTTTTCCTTCGGAAAACCTGGTTAAAAAGCTTCCATCATGGGTAAATTAGCCCACCACTCAAAATATGCAAGTAACCTGATTGGTCTATTACAGAATTCATTTATTGCAGTCAGAGACATGCATTTAAAATTTATTTAAAACTTACAAACAGTATAATATATTAAATAACAAGGGACAAAATTGTCACAAAACCAGGTTTTCATTGTGAAAAAAAAATCTGATAAAGGGAGAAAACTCAAACTGAACTTTTGAAATGAACAAAAAAAATTAACCCCCTTTGTAAGTTTTTTTTTTTTTTAAATCTTTTTTTAGTCGTGGCGACCTTGACATTGGAGATATTGACGTGATTCTTTCGTGGGACACACCGTCCCATGATGGTGAACAAATGTGCCAAATGATTTTAAAATCTCACAATGAATGACATAGTTATGGCCAGGACAAGCTCATTTATGGGCATTTTTGACCTTTGAACTCAAAGTGTGACCTTGACCTTGGAGATATCGACGTAATTATTTCGCGCGACACACCGTCCAATGATGGTGAACAAATGTGCCAAATGATTTTAAAATCTGACGATGAACGACATAGTTATAGCTCGGACAAGCTCATTTATGGCCATTTTTGACCTTTGAACTCAAAGTGTGACCTTGGAGATATCGACGTAATTATTTCGCGCGACACACCGTCCAATGATGGTGAACAAATGTGCCAAATGATTTTAAAATCTGACAATGAACGACATAGTTATGGCCCGGACAAGCTTATTCCGCCAGCCCGCCAGCCAGCCAGCCCGCCCGCATTCGCCAATCTAATAACCAGTTTTTTCCTTCGGAAAACCTGGTTAAAAAGATTACATAAATGCATCGATTTACACGATCTGAATTGGTAACCTTTTCTTTAAAGCACATGACCCATACTTCAGCTAAGATTTAGCATAGAGGAAAATTCTAAATTTCATCAAGCTGAGTCCTAAATGTGGCCTCAAGAGTGGTAAGAAGTTTTTTCTGAAATTTGACCTGGTTTTTGAATGCACACCCAGATTAATACTTCTTTTCTCAAGATTAACATTCACCTTGATTGAGAAATAAATGGGGCTTTTTCAGCAAAACAAAGTTTTTCTAGGATTTTACATGGCGACCTAGTTTTTGGACAAATGTGACCCAGATTCTATCTCGGACAAGTTATTACCCAGCAGCCAATTGTCTGAATCTTGATAACTCTTATCAAGCCGAAATTTTCTGTTTACTTTAATTTTAAGATATCTTTTTTTGGTAAGTGATTGCATCAAACAGGTGCACGTTTTGGATACATTTTCTATAAGATGTAGCCAAGGTATTTGACTTTGGTTATCTTTATCCCAAAAAGGTTATCTTTTGGATTGCCTTAAGTTATCCATATATATACAATTGGCTGCAGATAATCATTCTAGCTAAGTCTCATCAAAATTTGATTACAAATGTGGTAATAAACTATAGATTGACAATGCGCACCACACGCGGACAGATGCCTGTAAAAAGGTCATCAAAATAGCAAAAACAACAACAACAATATGCATACCTTTCTTGGCAAAAACTTCATCATAAAAATGAACTGCCTTTGTGTAAAACCCATCCATGGTTGTGGTTTAAATTTATCTGAAAGAAAAAGAAAAAACATTACACTTTACAGGGGTGAGAATTCAAATTTTGGAAAAAAAGTAGTTCTCAGCAGGTATCAAACTATATATAACCGAATCATTTCACAACACTGTATCTTCCGGAGCAGTTTAGAATAGTTCATAATAAAGATGAAAGTACACATTTAATATTTCACATAAATTGCTGGTAAATAATGACATTTTTAATTTATTTTATACTTGCCAAATCATTATACATAGTAAGTAGAATACTGACTGCAGCTTCCGTAAATGAGTTTTTTACATTCAAGCGAGCATATCCCCATTCCACCAGAATTTAGTATAAACAAGCAAATTCGTTGAATTGATATCTTCTGCGATTATACTTCTGGACACAAAAGTTTTCTGGACTGATGGACTATGCCAATGTGCATCATCCTCTTATCCATATATATACTCATACCAAGTTTCAATGAAATACGTCAAAGCACTTCCAAGATATGGCTCCGGACACACAGAAAAAGCATTTTTCAAGATACAAAGGGCCATAACTCCGTTATTATCCGATGGTGTACAATGCCATTTGGCGTGCATCATCCTCTTATCCATATATATACTCATACCAAGTTTCAATGAAATCTGCCAAGGCACTTCCAAGATATGGCTCCAGACACAAAAGTGCCGGACGGAAAGACGGACGGACGGACGGACGGATGAACGGACAACGCCAAAACAATATCCCTCCACCTATGGCAGGGGATAAAAATTGTCAGTGAAAGGACATTTGTCATTTTTATATGGTGGCTTATAATATACATGCATGTTACCATTATTAAACCTTGATCTAGATATTGTAAAGATAAACATTCTCTCCAAGATAGACATTCAGGCCAAGTTTAAGAAAGATTAAGTCATAAAGCTGGCCACATTAACGTGGACAAATGGTTTTTATAAGAATTGACATGGTGAACTAGTTTTTGGACGCCCATGACCGATATTCCAACTTGGAATATTACAATTATTTCACTGTCAAGATATACATTGTTACAAAGTTTCATTAAAAATTAATGAAAAATGTAGCCTCTAGAGTTGCAACAAGCTAAGTACATGAAAGAGGGATATAGGGAGACCACATATGTTTACCATGAGCACTTTGTGCTCAGGTGAGGAAATAACAGGGCTTTCTCTCATCATTTTGTGTGTGAGAACTACCTATTGGGAATCCTAATTTACTTTAAATTGAGAAACAAATAATTTTTTCATGAACAAATTTGGAATTATTGGTGATAAGCTTTAGCAGCAGCGTGTCTAACCGTTGTATCGGCACTCTTAATGAATACATAAGAATTTTGGAAGTGAACAAATATAAAAACATGCATATGTTTCTATGTCACTCTATAGTGAAATGTGTATTCATGGACATAACAACGAAAACTGCATTTAAATCGGCAATGTTTTGACAAAATACTGGCTAGACAGAGCTCCCTGGAGTAATCTGTTTCATGTACAATTGTCTCATAGTATCAGCCCTTTTGATTGGTTGCTAAGATTTGTTACTGTGCGCATGTGCTTGTTCTAAAAATAGTAACATTTTGGAAAAATGAAACTCTTGCTAATGTTGTTTTTAAAATATTTTTACATTTTATTAAAAATAAGCGGTTTATAAAACATTTGATAATAAATATACATTTGAAATAAACATGACCAACAAACACCAGAAATCATGAGAATGATCATCATTATAGTCATGGACTAGAAATGGCGCGGCAGAGGCCGACGCGTATCCCCACGCCGAATGTTTGACCTAGGCGTGCCCCAGGGTTGGTAATGGGGCCATGCATAGCTGAGATTGACTGTATTGTCATAAGAGAAGTTCATCATCAATTAGAAGTGAATTGGTGTAGAAATGAAGAAGTTATAGTAAAAGGCAATTTTGGGTGGGTGTGACATATGTGGGCAGGGCGCCCCAGGGTTGGTAATTGTGCCATGCATAGTTGAGATTGACCGTATTGTCATAAGAGAAGTTCAGTATCAATTTGAAGTGAATCGGTGTAGAAATGAAGAAATTATAGTAAAAGGCAATTTTGGGCGGGTGTGGTCTATGTGGGCGGGGCCCCAGGGTTGGTAATGGGGCCATGCATAGTTGAGATTGACCGTATTGTCATAAGAGAGGTTCAGTATCAATTTGAAGTGAATCGGTGTAGAAATGAAGAAATTATAGTAAAAGGCAATTTTGGGTGGGTGTGGTCTATGTGGGCGGGGCGCCCCAGGGTTGGTAATGGGGCCATGCATAGTTGAGATTGACTGTATTGTCATAAGAGAAGTTCAATATCAATTTGAAGTGAATCGGTGTAGAAATGAAGAAATTATAGTAAAGGCAATTTTGGGTGGGTGTGGTCTATGTGGGCGAGGCCCCAGGGTTGGTTATGGGGCCATGCATAGTTGAGATTGACCCTAATGTCATAAGAGAATTTCAGTTTCAATTTGAAGTGAATCCGTGTAGAAATGAAAAAATTATAGTAAATGGAATTTTTTGGTGGGTGGTGTGGCCTATGTGGGCGAGGCCCCAGGGTTGGGATTGGGGCCATGCATAGTTGAGATTGACCCTAATGTCATAACAAAAGTTCAGTATCAATTTGAAGTGAATCCGTGTAGAAATGAAAAAATTATAGTAAATGGAAATTTTTGGTGGGTGTGGCCTATGTGGGCGGGGCGCCCCAGGGTTGGGAATGGGGCCATGCATGGTTGAGATTGACCGTATTGTCATAAGAGAGGTCCAGTATCAATTTGAAGTGAATCGGTGTAGAAATAAAGAAGTAAATGTAAAATAACCTAAAAAAATGAGTGATAATTTCTGACGCGGCCCCACCCCAACCGCTATAACTTTTGACCCAGGGGTCAGATCAAAATTCCAAATAGTGCAGGGTCGCACATATGCTCATAGCTACCATGTGTGTAAGTTTCAAGGTTCTAGTGCTTTTAGTGTAGGAGGAGATAGTGGCCAGGACGGACGGACAGACAGACAGACGGACGGACGGACGGCGGAGATAACCACAATATCCCCACCTTTTTTTCAAAAAGCGTGGGGATAATAACCATCAAATAAATTATAACTTCTAAAAATTGAAAAAAACATAAAATTTCCAGCATTCTTGAAGGTTTTTAGTTAAAAGCACGATACTATGAGGAGGACCGATACTATGACTCGATTGGTCATTGTCAGCTCGGGTACTACTTACATGTACCCTGGGTACTGTTAAGCATACTTACTAACACATGTACCCCGGGTACGGTAAATATACTTAAACATACCCGGGAATTTTAACACTAAATCTGTTGTTGTCGGCTATTTTTTTAAATTAATTATGTTCACATGTATGTCCGTTTTCTGTTAAATGGCCTCAATTTTATCAGAACTCATACCCAATAAAACATGTTGATGCATTTTGTTTAAAAAGAAGTTTGTTTAAGATAAACAAAATGGTTTTACTGTTATCGGCAGCCCGTTTTACGACATCAGATTTTGGGCGGGAATACATGTTAGTATACTTAAAAGAGTACCTGGGGTACATGTAAGTAGTATCCAAGCTGACAATGACCAGTCAAGCAATACTATGAGAGTAAAGGCTACACTCCAAACATAAACATTTCTTGACTAATAGTTTCTATTACTCAACAGCATAAAATCAAGATGTATTGGAAATGTTTAAACTGGAAGAAAGGGTTCCTTTTGGCCATAAGGAAAAAGAACAATAATGGCTAAAAAACAGCCAGAACCCTGTATAATATTTAAAAAAAATCTCACTGCTGTAACACATTTATCAATTTTAATCCAGTAAATGTATAGGCATTTAAATTTTGTATCAAATTAAAAAAAATCATAAGACATCCTTTACAAAAATCGAGCTGTGCTTCACATGACCCTGTGGCATTAATTTTAACACCTCAATATGTAAGACCATTAGTCATTTCATGATGTGACTTCATATTATCAAATTCTATTGATATCCCAGTGTCTGGCTACAATTTCCAAGTTTCTTGAAGACAGAGACAATATGTCGGAAAGGAAATTTTACGGAGTCTGTTGTTTTAAGTGAAAAAACTTCATAAGTTTATGAGTATGTACGAGATTGGAGGGGTCCGATTTGCTCATGGTTACAGTATACTAAATAACTGTTTCGTGTAGGGCTGTACTCTCGAAAAAAATATCATAGTCGATTTGAAGGCATGTTGTACACTTTAAACTATTGTTCTGGCTTTATCTTTTGGAGAAAGAAGCAGGGCATGAACAGGTGCTCACTACTTAATACCTGAAATATGATAAACTTAAAGACTAAAGTAAAACATTGCCCTGAAAAAGGTTACATTCCACTAGAAAACGGCCGGAAAAAAGATGCAAAAACAGTCGATTTTGACTTTTTACAAGTTCTTTCTTTGTTTATACATGACATATCTTTTTAATTGCATAAATCGACTCCGCTTAGAATGGCCTTTGAGAAAAGGTATGATTATGGGGGTCTCTATGTGCAAAATGTTGCATTTATTTTCGCCTAAGATGTCGCTTTTACATTGAATTATATAGGGAAACTATTGAGTATATTGTGACCTCATGTGACTTTGTGAGACATTGTGTTACCAAATCTAATTCCATTGTATCATCTATTTCTATATCGCAACTTCAAGGCCAATTAAACCCCAACTTATGTAAATTTAGTTTATTTTTTGGCGGAATTTACCCTCTGAATGACAGGATAATTAGCACCACGCCTGTTCTGTAGACTCTCGCCGGTCTCTTTCCGTCAAGAATCTGGACCAATCAATAAGTGGGAACCGTATCAGGTCGTTCGCCTTAGATACGTATTCGCCCTGGGTTTGTTCGCCCTCAGTCCCTTAAACTATGTTAGAATATGTAAGAATTTTTGTGATTTTTTTTAAAGATAATTATGCTGTTATATGCCAATGGATGCGCTTTCTGTCTTACATTTAATAAAATTAACGTGGATTGAACTATGTATCGTTTCACATATGAAATGTATGCTTTCTGAGTGCGAACGGAACATGGTGCGAACAGATCAGGAGCGAACCTTCATTGGGGCGAACTGAGCTAGTTGAATGGGAACCAGTCAATCCGGAAAAAGAAATACAAGTGGGGCAGTGCAACAACAACAACTAAAACAACAACAACAAAAAACATAAAACACAATTTATTTTAATCAAAAAAAGATGTAAGTATTATTTAGTTTTGTTATTGTGGTCAGTCACCGTCCGTCTTCATGTATTGAATAACTACCTTATATGAATTGTATTGGTTTTTTCTGAACAAGATAACCAATTAGTTCCATAAAAAAATGATACAATGTTAAATCTTTCCAATAAAACATGACCTTTTTCAAGTAATTGTGATTGCTTTTCTCAAAGACCTATAGATAACACAGATTGGAAACTTCGTGCCTTATCGGGCTATCTCTCAGCGGGGTCACGTGGTCGAGAAACTGATAAGAACACTTGAGATCAGCAGACGATTTATTCCATGAATCAATCGGAATAGTCCGGAGATAGTCGGTGTATCACAATTGCGATAAGATAGCGACGCGTCAGTAGCAACGGCTACAATTATCGAGCAAAGTTATGCGAAAATGTTACGGCGCTGTAGAAAGGCGGCTGTAACTTGGTCAGTAATGATCCGATTTTAATAAAATAAAGTTTCATAGAAACATGAGTAATTATGTTTTTATAAAATCTCGATTTTATTTACCTACAATAAGAATTTATAATGCCGCGATCATTGAAGAAATTGCGCTAAGAACTTCCAAATCGCGGCGAGAATGCTGTTGAATAGTTTATTTGAAAGGCTTTTGCTGATAAAATATTCTTGTATAATTTGGTATTTCAAACAGTTAAAACCTTATAAAATATTATTATTTCAAAACGGATAGATATATGTGGACACATAGATCTAGGTCTCTGATTAAAACAACATTACAGTAAAATAAATGCTATGATCGTTCGATCCAAAAACGGTTTTAGTCAGACTTATTTCAATATTGATTGTGTAGATTTTTTTCCATTGTTTATTTCTCTTTTTATTTAGATCTTATTCATAAGTTATAGGTTATTAAAGTTTTGTTTGTAATCCAGTTTTTTTCTTTTGGTAATTAAATTAAGCTTTCAGTATCGTGGGCTAGGATTTCGCGAAAAGAAAAAAACAAAAACATTTCACGCGCGTGTTAATCGTCGGATCAATTAGCGACCTGAGATGCTTTGTGTGTTTTTTCTTTACTCTTGAGAATTAATTAAAAGAAGGGATTCTTACTTCAATTATCAGTTTGCGTTGTTGATTGATTTAAATTGTGTGATCAGTGGCCGCGGCCGGCGAATTCATTCTTTATATGTCATTGTGATGTCCAATTAAGGTAAGTCTTTGTTGTGAATGTGTTAGATTTTAATATACTTGTTTATAATAGTACGTTATAAACACGGTGAAATGCTGTTTAAAAAAAGGCTTTTCTCGATTGTGTATCTTATAAGTTGGACATACTAGTAAACAATCTTACTTCAACGATATGGGATGAGAAATAGAAAAGTTTTTCAAAAAGAAACAAACCACTATGGCGACAGGTGTGAAAAATGATTGAATGAAATAACAGTACAAGAGTTCCGCGGTCGGAGATGACCGCATTGAAGCCGGATTTTTGATTTAAATGACAGGAAAGTACCTTTCGTGTTTTTGTCAATGCAATACTTAAATTACTGAAATATTGTTCAAAGGTCAAAATGAAATGTAAGTACTTTTCAAGGCATGAGCAAACCTTGTGTTATGTTTTGAATGCATGCATATACATGAACAACAATAACATTTAAGGTCACAAATATGAACTTGAATTGACAATTAGGAAAGTTTGATCTCAATTTTTTTACAAAATAAGCATACCAAAGTTAAATCATGAAAAAAATATTCACATTTAAGGTCACTGTCAATTGAAAGACTTTAAAATGACCAGTTGTTCTCTTGACCAGTGGTCATCTGTTAGTCATGGCAAAGTCCATGTCCAAGCATACGAAAGTTAAAACAACTTTTAATTTTTAACATTCAAGGTCACAGTGACCTTGACCTTCAATGACCTTAAAATGACCAATTGTCATCTACTAGTGCTGGCCAACCTTCATGTCCAGTTTGAAGACTGTAAGTCCAAGCATAAGAAAGTTATACCATGAAATAAGAATTTTAACATTTTTACATTCAAGGTCACGGTGACCTTGACCTTAAAATGACCAGTGATCATCTACTAGTTCTGGCCAACCTTCATATCAAGTTTGAAGACTCTAGGTCTAAGCATACCAAAGTATTAACAACTTTAACATATTTACATCCAAGGTCACAGTGACCTCGACCTTCAAATGAATGACCTTGAAATGTCCAGTGGTTACTTACTAGTTCTGGCCAACCTTCATGTCAAGTTTCAAGACTCTAGGTCCAAGCATACCAAAGTTATAACAACTTTAACATTTTTATATTGAAGGTCACAGTGACCTTCACCTTCAAATGAATGACCTTGAAATGACCAGTGGTCATCTGTTAATCCTGGCCAACCTTCATGTCAAGTTTGAAGACTCTAGGTCCAAGCATACCAAAGTTATACCATGAAATAAGAACTTTAACATTTTTACATTCAAGGTCACAGTGACCTTGACCTTCAAATGAATGACCTTGAAATGACCAGTGGTCATCTTCTAGTACTGGCCAATCTTTATTTCAAGTTTGAAGACTCTAGGTACAAGCATACCAAAGTTATAACATGAAATAAGAACTTTAACATTTTTACATTCAAGGTCACAGTGACCTTGACCTTCAAATGAATGACCTTGAAATGTCCAGTGGTTACTTACTAGTTCTGGCCAACCTTCATGTCAAGTTTCAAGACTCTAGGTCCAAGCATACCAAAGTTATAACAACTTTAACATTTTTACATTCAAGGTCACAGTGACCTTGACCTTCAAATGAATGACCTTGAAATGTCCAGTGGTTACTTACTAGTTCTGGCCAACCTTCATGTCAAGTTTCAAGACTCTAGGTCCAAGCATACCAAAGTTATAACAACTTTAACATTTTTATATTGAAGGTCACAGTGACCTTCACCTTCAAATGAATGACCTTGAAATGACCAGTGGTCATCTGTTAATCCTGGCCAACCTTCATGTCAAGTTTGAAGACTCTAGGTCCAAGCATACCAAAGTTATACCATGAAATAAGAACTTTAACATTTTTACATTCAAGGTCACAGTGACCTTGACCTTCAAATGAATGACCTTGAAATGACCAGTGGTTACTAACTAGTTATGGCCAACCTTCATGTCAAGTTTCAAGACTCTAGGTCCAAGCATACCAAAGTTATAACAACTTTAACATTTTTTATATTGAAGGTCACAGTGACCTTGACCTTCAAATGAATGACCTTGAAATGACCAGTGGTCATCTGTTAATCCTGGCCAACCTTCATGTCAAGTTTGAAGACTCTAGGTCCAAGCATACCAAAGTTATACCATGAAATAAGAACTTTAACATTTTCGAGCACGCCGCCACCCCGCCCGCCCGCCCGCCCGCCCCCCCGCCGGCCCGACAACATCAATCTATAAGCCGAGATTTTTTCGAAAAAAATCCGGCTAATAAAATTGTACAAATTGTACAAAGGCAAAATCCTTTAAAATGACTTATTTTCGTCTACTTTTTATAAATCATACCTAGAATAACATATCACCAAGCATAACAATCTGACTTAATCGATTTGGGATGAAAAATGAAAAAGTTTATCAAAAAGAACAAAAACACGTTTGACAGCTATCTTGTACAACAGAAGAAAAGAGCTTAAAATTGTACCAACATTGTAAAAGGCCAAATACTTTAAATTGAATATTTTCTTCTAGTTTGTTTAAATCTATACTTAGATTAACATATTGCATAGCATAAAAAATCTTACTTCAAAGATATGGGATGAGAAATAAAATAGAAAAGTGTTTCAACAAAATACAAACCACTAGATTGAATGAAATAACAGTATAAATAGTACAAATTGTAAAAAGGCAAAATCCTTTAAAATACCTCATTTTCGTCTACGTTTTATAAATCATACATAGATTAACATCTCACCTAGCATAAAAATCTTACGTTATCAATATGTGATGCTTAATGAAGAAGTTTATAGAAAAATGCTTCGGGCCTTTCAATTTTTAAAAAATTATCGAAAATGAACGAATCCAGTGTTCTCTTTCCAATTCCGATAAATTAATAATAAATTAGAATAATAACTACCGAAACCTAAAGAATTATCAACACAGAAAATAAATACTTATTTTTAATCACACAAAAAATATTCAATATGTCTTTTTTCGGCGACTGACTTTGCTCACTACGTTAAGTTCGTAACGTTGCGCTTTCAGGCATTCATTGCTTTGCCAACTGACAACCGAGCGCTAAAAACACTAATTAACACATTAAAATTGTTAATAACAATATCAAAATAATATAAACTTACCAGATCATGCTCAGAATACCCTACGACATCAAATATTAACGACTAATTACGAAGAATAATTGTTTGCTTTATAAAAAAATGGTCGACAGCAGCTGGAACAGGGTAGAATCTACAGGTACACCGGCATCTCCAAAATCAATGTCACGTGACCCGCGTCCGCCGATAGATATTATCGCATATCGCTATAGCGAAGACGAGAGATTCCAATCTGTGTTATCTATAGGTCTTTGCTTTTCTACATCTACATCGGTACGTTGACCAGTCAAACTTGACAATTATTCAACGGGTAGTGGCGCTTAATACAAAAGTAAAAAGATGGATAGAAAGATAGATTATATAAAAAAAATACATGAGGTGATACAAATTAAGTATCCCGGTGTGACCCAAATTCGACGATATAACGGTTACATAAAGCAATATTTAGCAAATAATGAAAGAACTTATACAGCACAAAATAATAATTTTTAACTCGGCTGTAATACTTTGAAATGATTCCAAGACAATAATCATCCATTTAAATTTAAATCGATAAAAATAGAACAGCGTTGAATTTAGGTGTCGTTAAATTTGGGTTACAGTAGGATACAATATAATAGTATATATTCAGAGTATATAATGTAAGAAAAGATAATACAGATAAAGAACAAAATATTACATATTTAAATTAGGAATAATAAGAATAGATACATAGTTATAGGAAGAAAAGAGAGAGATAATCCCAGCTGGTCATACAACTGGCTGGGCGTGAAGCCCCTTGTTAAAAATGCAGCGTCGCTAGCTCCCTCTTGAAGGATATCAAAGAGGGGGCCTCAGCTACTGTGGCTGGTAGTCTGTTCCACACTGGGATGGTTGTGGGGAAGAAACTGAACTTGAAGACATCTGATGTTGTTGAGTAATGTTTGTATGTTTCTGTGATCCTTGCAACAAGTAATATAATTACTCCCAGTCATTTATAAGTTTTACAATGCCCTAAAGACTCAAATTGTAAAGACTGTGCGCTATTCTCTGTAGCCTGTATAGGAGATGATCTAAATCTCCTTATGAATACATCTGAGATTTTCAGTTTGTTAGTGAAATAATTTTGAAAACATGTATTTGATTTGTTAGTTTATAGGAAAATGTCTATTCTTAGTCATGACAACATGAACTTTATTTGAATGTTGAATATTTTGGCAATTTGCGCACTAGATTCATCTTCCCATAGAAATCTGTTGCCTTTAATCTGTGGTTCTTGTGGAACTAAATAAATAATTATTAGTTTCTAAATGCCATGTTTATATATCAGATGAATTACTGAATAGGAAATCATATTTTAGTTTACTTTGTTTCAGAATTTCTTTTTTACAATGAAATCAATAAATATTAATTATAGTCACAACAACAAAAACACCACTGTCTGTCCTTATTTATCATCACATCGGGTATTTCCACAGTAAATAGGTAAGACAGCATTATTCAAACATGAATTAACAATGATCTGACATACCGTCAAAAGAAAAAATCTATTTAGTTTATATCAGTTTAAATAATGTAATTTAATACACAAATGAATAATTATCACAGTTATTGTCGAATAATGTCCATAATGGTTCTTTTAGAATCAATTTAATTGAGAATATTCCTTGAGTCTGACTGCGTAAATAATCAAAGTAAATGTGCGCAACCTAAAGAATTATGTCAATATTGATTACATTTTCCAAGAATCCACAAACAGACAAACACTCTAAACCTAAAAAGTGTCACTGTGAAGAAGTTGAAAGAGAAATTTTGTGTCAAGATAGATTTTTGAGTAGATTTGGGCTTAAAATGATGTCTTCCATACTTTTTAAAAATGTATTTCATTAATAATGCTAGCAAGGCAGATTTTACAAGTAGGTTGCACATATGTGCTTGTAAGCAAAAGCCAGAGGGCATTAATGCAATACCCCGAGAATAGAGGACCTGAGAGAATACCGGGTTAGAGTATTTAATGTTAAATGTTTCTTATTGGTCTGGCCCTTCTGATTGATTGATACTTTGACATGTTTAAAAAAAATGAAAGTAAGAAAATTTTGTTTGTGTTGTTCTGATGTTTACCAAAATGTAAGAAATTAAGAACTTTTAACACATTTTTAGCTCGACTATTATATATGAAATATATATAGTGGAGCTATCCTACTCACCCTGGCGTTTTCGTTTCCGTGCAAATGTTAAAGTTTTCGTACCACCCCAAAAATTTTCAATTTCCCTTGACATATTGCTTTCATATTTTGCATACTTGTTTACCATCATGACCCCAACCTATAAAGAAGAGCAGACAACTGTATCAAGCATTTTGACAGGATTATGACCCCTTTTATACTTAGAATATGCATATTATTGATAAATCTATGTTAAAGTTTGCGTACTACCCCAAATATTTCCTGTGTCCCTTGACATATTGCTGTCATATTTTGCGTACTTTTTAACCATCAGGACCCCAACCTACAAACAAGAGCAGACAACTGAATCAAGCATTTTGACAGAATTATTGCCCCTTTATACTTAAAATATGCATATTATTGATAAATTAATGTAAAAGTTTGTGTACTACCCCAAATATTTCCTGTGTCCCTTGATATTTGCTTCCATATTTTGCATACTTGTTTACCATCATGACCCCAACCTACAAACAAGAGCAGACAACTGTATCAAGCATTTTGACAGAATTATTGCCCCTTTTATACTTAGAATATGCATATTATTGATAAATCTATGTTAAAGTTTGCGTACTACCCCAAATATTTCCGGTGTCCCTTGACATATTGCTTTCATATTTTGCATACTTGTTTACCAACATGACCCCAACCTATAAACAAGAGCAGATAACTGTATAATTGAACATTTTGCTTAAATTGCCATAACTTCTTTATTTATGATCATATTTTATTAATACTTTGACAAAACAACACTTACCTGAATACCACAATGAATTCCACCCAAACAAAACTCCACGCCCCAACCCAGAATCCCTGCCCCCCCCCACCCCCCCCAATTTTTTTTCCTTTTTTTTATTTTTGAAAGATCATCTTATAAATGACCACACCCCACATTATACCCCCCTCTCACCCCCAACCCCCCGAAAAAAAATTAAAAAAAAAACCTTTTTTTTTTTTTAAAGAATGTCTAATAAATGACCACACCCCACATTATACCCCCATCTCAACCCCCCTACCCCCCCCCCCCCCCACCCCCCCAAAAAAAAGATTTTTTTTTCCTTTTTTAATTTTTGAAAGATCGTCTAATAAATTATTGAATATGAACAATTTCCCCATGATGACTTATGTTATACTGTCAAGCACTCGAATAGTTGAGCGCGCTGTCCTCTGACAGCTCTTGTTTAACCCACGAGTAAACCCTAAAAAATGCATACAATTATATGGAGTGTGATTTAAATAATCATCATACCATATTAGAGTAAACATGACCTACTTTCTACTGAACATGACCTACTTTCTACTGAACATGACCTACTTTCAACTGAACACCAGTGCTGAAATCATGCAAATGATCATTCTAATGATTTTTTATAAATGCAAATTAATTAGCTTTTGAGCATTCTAGAAGTCACATTAATCTTCTTCATAAACTTTGGTCAGAACTTTAATCCCAATTATATCTCAGCTTGGTTGGAACTGGATCATGTTGAGTCAAAAATGAAGGTCAAAAGGTCAAATTAAAGAAAAACTTGTGAACACTAAAAGTCATATATATTGCCAAAGCTTTAACTAACTACTGGTATGTCCGACCATTTGCTCCATTGATATTGGTCAATTAACATGTTGTATTTCAAAACAGGGTCATCTGGTATCAATTTCTAGTTCACTGGTTCAAACACTCTTAGGCTCTAGATTTTTTTACTAATCATCATGAAACTTGCTTAAAATATTTTCTCATATTGTATCATCGTCAGAATTTAAAGGATATGTTTGTATACAACAAAAGCTGATAAAGCTTTAAACAGTTTAGTTCCTTTGGTTCTCAGGTGAGCTACAGTCAGCCTTTGTTTTTGTGTGTGATTTGTGTGTGTGTAGTTTGTTCTCTCCTGTTATAGTTTTTTTATATGAGCAATGTCAAACTGAAATAGGTCCCTTTTAACACACTTGAACATATGTAAGCCAGTATATCTATCTGTATATGGCAGTACAATAAACATTCCATTTGTGTTTCAGATGTGGGGCTCACGGGCCTCAGTTAACTCTCTTCTAGAGAGCCGCCGTCCACTGCGCCACATAGCACTGACCACGACAGGACTTGACCATGAGATGACCCTGCTGCAGGACAACCCTGACCACCGGGTAGAATTTGAAATAAAGGTACCTTTAAGCGAGAACCTGTCTCTTAAGCCATTATCTGATGGCATTTTTGCAGGCTGGCCAGGAGCTACCATTTCTGTTTAAACCAAAAACCTTAAATGAAATTATAGTGAAGAGGGTAGCTTCTGACCAGACTGCGCTTATGCATATGGCATAAGACCCATTTTTGCATGATGTGGCTCATTTTACTTTAGTTTGTTTTGTGTTGTTGCATTACACTTTGGTGCTAACCCATCATTGTTTCCAACAAACATTATGCAATATTGTCTTGTTTTTTTCTCTACAAACATGCTTTGATGTCAATCCAACTTTGATTTGATCACCAGAATGTCTTCAGTGCTTGGTATAATCAATGGTAACATTCAAGTGCATTGCAGTGGTACATCCATCACGATGTCTCTTTGAATTACTTTTCTTGATTTATAATGATATTATTTTGGTAGATATGCTAAAAGTGTTTTATGTTGAGCTTGCTTCAATACATATAGCTCTTCATAAGATGTTACAGTTTATGTTTATTTTTTTCAGGGGGTGGGGGGGGGATCTGCCACTGTGTTGAGAAGACTATTACATTAAAATCTAATGTCAAAGCTATCCTGATATAAAGTCACAAATGTATACATTTATCCATCTGACATACCAATAGGTTGGGGAATTCGCCTACTCTGTTGGCAGTCATGGTTGGGTAGTGAATATGATGTACGCCCAGTGATCATGAGGGCCCAGCTTCCAATCCCAATGTGGTTGCTTTCTCAAAATAACATCAAGATATTATGTTTCTTAAAACAACAAGTTCTGGTTTTACGAGGAAAAAAGGCGAGGAAGTGTCTCCATGAGCATTCTTACTTTAGTTTAACCAAGCTAAAAAAAAAAAAATATATAAACTATCAAGACAGTTGAGGATTCAAGTCTTCTACCATTTAAGTTCTGATATGACTGGCTTCCTACTCAGCTAATTAAAGAAAAAAGTTCCCTTTTCTACTAAAGGCCAAGCATAATGTAAAGCAACTTCAGTAATGTCCTTTGAGCCGGAGCAGGTACCTTTCATTGTAAGGGTCCACACTTCTTTAACCTCTGTGCCTTTCTTTCTTGTTCTTCTTCTCTTTCCTCGCTTTTAATTGAGTCTGGACGCAAGGATTAAACAGTTGGCTTTCTGTGGAGCTCCCAAATGTTCATACAGCTTCTTCAGCAGGTTTATAGGTTCCACCCATAGATTTTCTGTCAGTGGTGGGTGGTCCCTGGATTCCTTTAGAATGTGTTCAATATTTATGCCCCCCTTCGAAGAAGAGGGGGTATATTGCTTTGCTCATGTCGGTCGGTCTGTCGGTCCGTCCACCAGGTGGTTGTCAGACGATAACTCAAGAATGCTTGGGCCTAGGATCATGAAACTTCATAGGTACATTGATCATGACTCGCAGATGACCCCTATTGATTTTGAGGTCACTAGGTCAAAGGTCAAGGTCACGGTGACCAGAAATAGTAAAATGGTTTTTGAATGATAACTCAAGAACGCATATGCCTAGGATCATGAAACATCATAGGTAGATTGATCATGACTTGCAGATGACCCCTATAGATTTTGAGGTCACTAGGTCAAAGGTCAAGGTCACGGTGACCCGAAATAGTAAAATGGTTTCCGGATGATAACTCAAGAACGCATACGCCTAGGATCATGAAACTTCATGGGTAGATTGATCATGACTGGCAGATGACCCCTATTGATTTTGAGGTCACTAGGTCAAAGGTCAAGGTCACGGTGACCCGAAATAGTAAAATGGTTTTCGGATGATAACTCAAGAACGCATACGCCTAGGATCATGAAACTTCATAGGTAGATTGATCAAGACTTGCAGATGACCCCAATTGATTTTGAGGTCACAAGGTCAAAGGTCAAGGTCACGATGACCCGAAATAGTTAAATGATTTTCGGATGATAACTCAAGAACGCTTTTGCTTAGGATCATGACACTTCATAGGTACATTGATCGTAACCCGCAGATGACCCCTATAGATTTTCAGGTCACTAGGTCAAAGGTCAAGGTCACAGTGACAAAAATCGTATTCACACAATGGCTGCCACTACAACGGACAGCCCATATGGGGGGCATGCATGTTTTACAAACAGCCCTTGTTTTTTCTTGCCCCACATGGGTACTTTGGAGATGATATCAGGCACAGGGATCATATTTATGCCCCCCTTCAAAGAAGAGGGGGTATATTGCTTTGCTCATGTCGGTCGGTCGGTCGGTCGGTAGGTCGGTCGGTCGGTCCGTCCACCAGGTGGTTGTCGTATGATAACTCAAGAACGCTTGGGGCTAGGATCATGAAACTTCATGGGTACATTGAACATGACTCGCAGATGACCCCTATTGATTTTGAGGTCACTAGGTCAAAGGTCAAGGTCACGGTGACCCGAAATAGTAAAATGGTTTCCGGATGATAACTCAAGAACGCATACGCTTAGGATCATGAAACTTCATGGGTAGATTGATCATGATTCGCAGATGACCCCTATTGATTTTGAGGTCACTAGGTCAAAGGTCAAGGTCACGGTGACCCAAAATAGTAAAATGGTTTCCGGATGATAACTCAAGAACGCATACGCCTAGGATCATGAAACTTCATGGGTAGATTGATCATGACTCGCAGATGACCCCTATAAATTTTGAGGTCACTAGGTCAAAGGTCAAGGTCACGGTGACCAGTCTTCGAATTAGCCTATAAGCCCGAAGCCCGAGTCGATTCTTGGGCCGGTCGGTCGATCCTAAATGCTAATAAAATAGCCCGATCGGTCGATTAAATAATTGAGCGTCATATCAATAACCTGATTTATACGCGTTTTTAAGAAGCACGTTTAAATTTGCTATTTAAATGCCTAAAATGACGTTTTAAAGCATGCGGCCGCCATTTTTCTAAACTGTCGTGTAAGCATCCGGGTATGTTGCTATTTAAAGTAATGATGCAATTGACGCCCAACCAAGATGAGGTTATTCAAACTGAACATGTGTAGATCACGTTCCGGGATGTTCGCGCATCGGGCACTTCGTAATGTTTTAAAATAATGACCAATCTAGAAGCGTATTTAATTTGAGAAGCGTTTTCCGAAAATGTATTTATAATTCATGAAAAATGGACAAGTAATTTTTTCAATAAAAATTAAAGAGTCTGTAAGGGATATTGTACGCATTGGGTTAAAACAAATTGATACTTATTACAGGTAGGTTTCCATGTGTTTTAATCAATTATTTTTGCGCATTAGAATAAGTTTTTTTAATGTATTATTAATAATTGTAGTACTTTCGTTTATTCTGTAATCTCGTTCTGCTACGTGACCTATTTTGCTACTTATAATCTGTTTACGAATATACAATACTTTTCACGGTTGACACATGCTTATCAAAACATCGGGAGTAAATTAAAGAAGCAGACATTGTCACTTGTAGATTGGGCAATTAACACACCCAGTGGCCTTTTGTTCTGAAGTCACATGCCGACAATTCAGAAATTCACCGGCGATTGTCCTAGTAATAATACGATAATAATCTGTTATTTTAATAGGCTGATGTATTTTTGAAGTTTTTCGGATATTTTTTAAACATGATAATAATTCGCTTTAAAATAAAACAAAACACCGGTCAAACTGATTAATGGAATCATTGAATGAGAACATGTGTAATAATAAAGTTACAATAAACAGCATAATTATCTGGTGCATTTTGTATAAAATGCATTTCAAAAGGAAACATTATACCCTTTATTACTGTAATCACATGCATCTGTTTTTACTAATGGAAGTAGATTTTCTGATTGTTAATAACTATTTTGGTGTTCCTGGCCAAAAAAGTCATAAAATTTAAATTGACCTCCTCGGGCTATTGAACATGTCTTCGGGCTATTCAAAATTCCATCGTATTAGCCCGAAGGGCTATTTGGCTAAAATATTTAGCGTGAAGACTGACGGTGACCCGAAATAGTAAAATGGTTTCCGGATGATAACTCAAGAACGCATACGCCTAGGATCATGAAACTTCATGGGTAGATTGATCATGACTCGCAGATGACCCCTATCAATTTTTAGGTCACTAGGTCAAAGGTCAAGGTCACGGTGACCCGAAATAGTAAAATGGTTTCCGGATTATAACTCATGAACGCATACGCCTAGGATCATGAAACTTCATAGGCAGATTGATCATGACTTGCAGATGACCCCTATTGATTTTGAGGTCACAAGGTCAAAGGTCAAGGTCACAGTGACCTGAAATAGTAAAATGATTTTCGATTGATAACTCAAGTCGCTTTTGCCTAGGATCATGACACTTCATAGGTACATTGATCGTGACTCGCAGATGACCCCTATTGATTTTCAGGTAACTAGGTCAAAGGTCAAGGTCACAGTGACAAAAATCGTGCTCACACAATGGCTGCCACTACAATGGACAGCCCATATGGGGGGCATGCATGTTTTACAAACAGCCCTTGTTTTGTCGGTTTTGTTGGTCCTAGACCGATTGAGGCCATGAAAGACCGATTGAAAATCCCAAACAGTCGGTCTGATTCTGTTTGCTAAAATTCCCATGTCATGAAATCGATTACACAGTGAACACCCTAACTACATTCTTATCTCGATTAGGTGTGATAAACCATTTGCTGCAGTCTCTTAACCGGTCAGGACCAGATTATTGCACGTCAGCCGACTAGTATCAGAGTATGGCCCCAAGGAGCGAAGATTCGCGCGGCTGTGTATTAGTCACGCGTGAATAACCCCGTGTCAATATCAATCGATAATTTCACTGGCTTATAGCACAATCGGTCCGTAACGTGTACTCGTCCAGGATAAAATCGTTTACAGTTACTTCGGAGATACAAACCTCGATGTTATCCTCGTGGAAATTGTGCATTTCATGCATGATACAGTAAACTGTCATATAAACAAAGAAGAAAATCGGATATTCTGCAATAATTGTGGGCGGACCTTATACACTGAAAGCACGGGCTGTAATTAAACAAAATATGCCGATACATTTTCCACCACTGTAATAATTCGGCATTAAATAAATAAAAGTCGCGGATCTGATCGACAGAACAGCCGAAAGTTGTTCTTATGGGCGGAACTTCACATAAAATATTACACAAGAAAAAATAATATGCATTGTAATAAATCTTCAGTAAAATTTGTGTTAGAATCAAAATAATTCGTGTTCTTTATTGTTTGTTGTTGAATAACCCACGACCGAAAGTTTAGATGCGTGGTTTCAAATAATTTAATCCCTACGCATCTTAACTATCGGCCGTGGGTTATTCGACTACAAACTATAGTATAACGTACATGAATTATTTCTTAACTATTTGGTTTTGTTATTGTCAGTAACAAACCTAAACACAGACATTTGTTTGCTTCAATGCATGTTTGTAAGCTATTATCGAGTTGACAACGATTTGAAACATCTGTATAGATTTACACAGACTAATAATATTGACAACGATGAAAAACAGTCTAATAAAACAGCACACGAAACAACAAATGTCAATGAAATAGCAAATGAGAAAACAAAATGAGAAAACTCGTATGTTCCGTTTAAAAATAATGCCTAAGGGAATTTAACTTGTACATTTATTATACCATCTTCATGAATAGCAAAATCAATGGTATATTTTTTAACGTAATTTGTCATGACTTGGGATATAAATTTTCGGACACTTTTTCCCATTTAAATCCGGACCGATTGATGTTGCGGGAAAATATGATCCCTGATCAGGCAGGATCTCTTTTGCATGTATTGGTTTAGTGAAGTGTGCCCTGTTTGCAGCGAGATGATCTCCTGTTCTAGTCTGGTCAGTTGATGGGAGATGTCATGTGGCTGTTAAGTTGTGAACATGCACTTAATGATGGTGTTCATTTCATCTAGACAGACTCATTTCTGCTTTTTTCTTCGTCCATGTCTTTCAGTTCCTGAGGGAACTGCGCTTAGTACATGTGCATAAAGTGTCACCCCAGAGTATCCTGTGCATTTGGCACAGGCTTATCAGGATAGACCTTTAATTGAATTTTTGTTTTAAAAAGTCTCCTTCACCGAAAATGCAGTCCATCAGGAAAGTGTCATCCCTAATTAGACTGTGCAGACTGTACATGCGAATATAGTATGACATTTTACCCACAGCATTTTCTTAGCCCAATTTTCGCAGAACAAGGCTAATATTTTCAGTACCTGGGCGATATCCCAGGAGTGCCGGGGCACACAGACACAACCAACAGAACAGAGGTCTTAAAGATCATAGACAGGGGAAAGGTCAGTATAATAAAAAGACAGAGAATAAGACAGAACGATATATGAACAGGGCATAGGTCACAACAATAAATACACCAACAAATGGTTAATACGATAAAAAAAAGTGAGTGAATATCAGTGCTTAAGAAAAAAAGAGATAAGGTTAGATTGATAAAATATAGCAAGAAAAAAGATATTACAATAAATATGCAGGGAAAAGGGTAGTAGGTATAGTCAGAGATGAGTTCAGAGATAAATGTACAAGGAAAAGGTCAGTCAATAAATAAACAGACAAAAGGTTAGTGGATAAATAGGCAAAGAAAAGGGCGATACATTGAAGAGAAAAGGTCAGTTGATAAAATAATCATAGCAAAGGTGGATAATAGGACACTGAAAAGGTCAGGCAATAAGTATAGAAAAGGTCACTTTATAAATAAACAGTAAAAAGGTCAGTGTATCAAGAAAAGTCAGTAAGTTCAACAAACAGAGGAAAGGTAGGTATAAAACATATACAGTAAGAAGGTAAGTATGTTAAATGTACTGAAGAATATAATTTATATAAATATGCCAAAGAAAGGACATTATGAAATAAAAAATATACCGAAGAAACGACATAATAATAAATTTTAAAAAAAGTACTCAATAGATTTTAAAAAATGCCTGTTGCTCTGGGAAGTATATTCCATTTTAGTCGAACCAGAAATTTTGATCACACTGAAAAGTGCAGTAATCCATAAGATTCATTCTTGTATGCATCAGTCTTTGCCATACCTTTGAAGAAGGCTTGTCTATTACTTTTTTTTACTTTAAACTCAAGCTGACAGCTCTGCAGTTAGATTTTGTTATCTTCATATGCTTTTTGAAAGTGCTACTCAAACGTCTCAATTATGATATTTAACACCAATGTAGCATTACATAATTATATGCATTTATTGCCATGGTCGTATGAAATTGGTTATTACCAGTAATTGAAATCTTGAATTGATATAAATGCCATGATATTCAAAAACAAAATTCTTTAATGATACATACATGTAACTGACCTAGTTTGTTGCTTTAGACCAGAATTGTTATGTTGTAGAAGCAGGGACTTGTACCTCTACAGTTGAGCACAGATCAGGACGCTGTGCTGCACCTAGGTACAGAGTCCATCAAGATCACCAGGCGCGATGGGGCAGAGGTAGGTCACATCATATATAGTATATTCCAAAAAGATCTATCAAACTTTTAAAAAATGTCTCCCCCTATTTATTATGCCCCCCTTCGAAGAAGAGGGGGTATAATGTTTGGCACATGTCTGTCGGTCAGTCTGTCCGTCGGTCCATCCATCAGATGGTTACCGGATGATAACTCAAGAACGCTTAGGCCTAGGATCATGAAACTTCATAGGTACATTGATCATGACTGGCAGATGACATTTATTGATTTTCAGGTCACTAGGTGAAAGGTCAAGGTCACGGTGACTCGAAATAGTAAAATGGTTTCCGGATGATAACTCAAGAATGCTTAGGCCTAGGATCATGAAACTTCATAGGTACATTGATCATGACTTGCAGATGACCCCTTTTGATTTTCAGGTCACTAGGTCAAAGGTCAAGGTCACAGTGACTCGAAGAAGCAAAATGGTTTCCAGATGATAACTCAAGAATGCTTACAACTAGGATCATAAAACATCATAGGAACATTTATCATGACTGGCAGATGACCCTTTTGATTTTCAGGTCACTAGGTCAAAGGTCAAGGTCACAGTGACTCGAAACAGTAAAATGGTTTCCGGATTATAACTCAAGAATGCTTACGCCTAGTATCATGAAACTTCATAGGTACATTGAATATGACTGGCAGATGACCCCTATTGATTTTCAGGTCACTAGGTCAAAGGTTAAGGTCACAGTGACTCGAAATAGTAAAATGGTTTCCGGATGATAACTCAAGAATGCTTACACCTAGGATCATGAAACTTCATAGTGGTACATTGATCATGACTGGCAGATGACCCCTGTTGATTTTCAGGTCACTAGGTCAAAGGTCAAGTCACAGTGACTCAAAACAGTTAAATGGTTTCCTGATGATAATTCAAGAATAATTAGGCCTAGGATTATGAAACTTCATAGGTTCATTGATCATAACTTGCAGATGACCCCTATTGATTTTCAGGTCACTAGGTCAAAGGTCAAGGTCACAGTGACAAAAAATGTATTCACACAATGGCTGCCACTACAACTGACAGCCAATATGGGGGGCATGCATGTTTTATTTTTATAATCGTTAAAAAAACCTTTGCAATCTGATGTCTTCATCTTGTATTTAGCGCAAAAATAAAAGCATTGATAAAGTTTTATATGCAGATACATGTATGCATTACATATGAGCAAACGAATGGTCTCATATGAAACATTTACTAGAAAAACATTATTTCAGTGTCCGTCTTGGAAAATGTTGTTTTATGAATGCGCATAAAGTGTCTTCTAAGATTAGCTTGTGCAGTCTGCTCTTACCAAATAGGGACAATTCTTTCTGCTTTATTGGTTGTTTTTGTTCAAATGAAAAAAGTCTTTGTGAATATTCAGTTTAGGCGGAAAGTGTTGTCCATGATAAGCCTGTGTGCCACACACATGCATTATACCCCATGTACCCAGAGTGAGCTCATTTCAATGTTGCCTCTCTAGGATGAGCTTCAACACTACAAGCTGCATGACATCGCTCAGGTGTGCTATGTGGACGAGGATGGGCAGCATATACTGGCAGTCACACATGGTACGGGAATGGTTGTAAATGTTTGTTAACCCTTTCCTGTTCAGATATACGCATATACTGGCAGTCACACACGGTAGTGGAATGGTTGTAAATGTTTGTTAATCCTTTCCTGTTCAGATATACGCATATACTGTCAGTCACACACGGTAGGGGAATGGTTGTAAATGTTTGTTAACCCTTTCCTGTTCAGATGTACCCATATACTGGCAGTCACACATGGTAGGAGAATGGTTGTAAATGTTTGTTAACCCTTTCCTGTTCAGATATACCCATATACTGGCAGTCACACACGGTAGGAGAATGGTTGTAAATGTTTGTTAACCCTTTCCTGTTCAGATATACCCATATACTGGCAGTCACACACAGTAGGAGTATGGTTGTAAATGTTTGTTAACCCTTTCCTGTTCAGATATACATTTTTACCCGTTTGTAGTCCCTTAGAAAATCAAATGAAATTTAAGACTTTTCTTACTAGATTTAGTTTTTAAAGGCTTCATTCCAACCCTAAGATACTGATAAACAGCATCAAACTTGAACAGATTGCAAGTCACTTGCAGGCTGTTCTGATTTTATGCTGGTTGCATAATATCCATTTTCACTTTGCTTTATTAGTGGGAAAGGGCTAACAAAACCATTTCTTTCATTCATTAGGAGAGTCAGAAACAGATGTGAATGCTAAGTTCAAATGTATACTGCTGCCAAAAACATGTTATTTCTCAGTTAATGGTTTATGTCATATGCGTGATACGATATAATAATAGTTTATATAAAAGTCAGTAGGTTGTGCCAATCCTGGTTTGTCATTATCAATTAGTTGTGTCATATATTTTATGTCATTATAAATCTTGGGTTCAATCAAAGACTGTGGTTCAGTACCAATAATGGTATGTTTTAAGCAGACAGTCACAGATAAGTGTGTATGGAATCATTAAATTAGGTAATTAGCTGATTTTATTTCAAACAACATTATTTCATGGAAAGGTTTGTTAGTGTTGACAAAACCTGATGATGTTTCTATGTGAGGTCTTATGGTCTCATGTGAGCGCCTTGGCCCTTTTTTGTTTTGTGATCATCTAGCTTTCTTCCTTATATTCATTTTGAGAATACTTACAAACTTTCTTTCACATGCCTCAAAAATGTAATATAACCAGCTGTTAAAGGTTGTTTCATTTATTAATGGATCAAGCATTTTAACAAAGGGGGTAAAAATTTTACAACCAAGATGGTTTACACCCTTTATTACTTTTATTTATCTTCACTTTTCAGCCCTGCTGCTCACTTTACAGCCATGTCTGCAAGAAAATGATAAGTGTTTATTTCGTATTAATATTCGCTCTTTATCTCGACTTTACTCCCAACGAATATTCTTAGTGGGAGCTGAAATTTTTTGTCCCGCTTATATATTTTGCAGCAAGTAAAAACGAGATAAAGAGTGAATATTTATATGATATAAACACTAATCACGTTCTTGCTGATATTGCTGTAATGAAAGTAATAAAGCGTATAAAATGGTGAAAAATACCTCTCTTGGCATGTACATCCCCATCTTGTTTGTGACATGATTACCCCCTCTAAGTTGCCAATGGTATTTAGTTTACCCCATGTGAAAAAATATTTCACTGAATAGTGTACACTGATGTTGCTATAATTTTGCTATGGTCATGTTACTTGATGTGTGATGTTAAGTTCTTTTTATAAATAATTTCTGTAGAAATTCCACAAATTGCATCAAATGTTTAGAAAGGTCAACACTGTGCCGTGAATGTTAGATCACCCATGGTATTTATCTAGCTAATTACAGATGTAATTATGCTTTCTCCATGTGACCAATTTGTTTTTAGTGAAAAAAGTATTGATATTGAATTGCGATTTTTACAGTTTTGATTTGTTTAAATGAATTTGATGACTCTTTAACAATATATAGTGCGCAAACTTTTGTTACAATTATTAAGGTAAGGAGTAAATTAATGTTTGGTTATAAGCATTATGATATATAAGTTAACTGGTTTTCAGAATACCGAGGGAAACATACCTGTATTTGGGAAATTTTTAGCATATAAACATAAAGTGAAATAAAATGATTTGCTGTGGATTTAAATAGAAAATGATTCTTTCAGGCACCCCAGAAATTCTCAACATGACAGTGCTTCTCTGTGATAGTCAGGTATGTTATAAGTGATCGTCTGGAAATCTCACGTATTACTTGAATTATCATCTTTTAATTCAGTATGGATGCAACCCTGCGCTTGTAAAACTTGAATTATAATATTGTAATTTAGTGTAGATGTGACTGCTGGTATAATATTATTATCAACCATGCGTCATTAACTGACCAATGAGAGATTTTGTTTAATAAGAGTAGCAAACTCGCTTTCAGTGATCAAAATGTGCACAAGTTCCTAAGCACTGCACTGGTCAATTTTAAAGAAGTCTTGCTTAGATTATTTAAATTTAAAGCCTTGTAACAGTTTTGCCATCTTAAGTAATCATATAATGATATAGTACTTGTGCTGACTTGATGGACCTGCTGATTTCAAAGACTAAAGACTTGCAGTATTTATATGAGCCTTGTTCTGGGAAAACTGGGCTGAATGCATGTGCGTAAAGTGTTGTCCCAGATTAGCCTGTGCAGTCAGCAAGGCTAATAAGGGAAGACAATTTCTGCTTTTATGGAAGTTTTCGTTTTTTTAAATCATCTATTTTTTTAATGAAAATTATGAGCTATTGTCATCACCTTGGCGTCGGCGTACGGTTAAGTTTTGCGTTTAGGTCAACTTTTCTCATAAAGTATCAATGCTATTGCATTCAAACTTGGTACACTTACTTACTATCATGAGGGGACTGGGCAGGCAAAGTTAGATAACTCTGGCTTGCATTTTGACAGAATTATGTGCCCTTTTTATACTTAGAAAATTGAAATTTTTTAATTAAGTTTTGTGTTTAGGTCCATTTTATTCCTTAAGTATCAAAGCTATTGCTTTCATACTTGCAACACTTACTAAATATCATAAGGGGACTGTGCAGGCAAAGTTATGTAACTCTGACTGGCATTTTGACAGAATTATGTCCCTTTTTTATACTTGGAAAATTGAAAATTTGGTTAAGTTTGTGTTAAGGTCCACTTTTTTCCTAAAGTATCAAAGCTATTGCTTTCATACATGCAACACTTACTAACTATCGTAAGGGGACTGTGCAGGCAAAGTTATGTAGCTCTGACTGGCATTTTGACGGAATTATGAGCACGTTATACTTGAAAATTTGGTTAAGTTTTGTGTTTTGGTCCACTTTACCCCTAAAGTATCATAGATATTGCTTTCATACTTGGAACACTCGCAAGCTATCATAAGGGGACAGTAAAGGACAAGTTGCATAACTCTGGTTGTCATTTTTATGGAATAATGGCCCTTTTTTGACTTAGTAACTTTGAATATATGGTTGCATTTTGTGTTTAGATCCACTTTACTTCTAAAGTATCAAGGTTATTGCTTTTAAACTTCAAATACTTTCATGCTATCGTGAGGGTACTGTACTTGGCAAGTTGAATTTTACCTTGACCTTTGAATGACCTTGACTCACAAAGTCAAATTATTTAATTTTGCTAAAATTGCCATAAATTCTTTATTTATGATTAGATTCGATTGATACTTTGACAAAACAACTCTTACCTGACATACCACAATAGACTCCACCCAAACCATCCCCCACGCATGGCCATCACCTTTTTTAATTAAAGATCATCTAATAAATGATCACCACACCCTCACACTATACCCCCCCCCCACCCCAAAAAAATAATTTTTATGCCCCCGGTAAGGTGGCATATAGCAGTTGAACTGTCCGTCAGTATGTCAGTCAGTCTGTCTGAAAAAACTTTAACATTGGCCATAACTTTTTCAATATTGAAGATAGCAACTTGATATTTGGCATGCATGTGTATCTCATGGAGCTGCACATTTTGAGTGGTGAAAGGTCAAGGTCATCCTTCAAGGTCAAATGTAAAATTAATGGTTTCTGTCTGTCCGAAAACTTTAACATTGGCAATAACTTTTTCATTATTGAAGATAGCAACTTGATATTTGGCATGCATGTGTTTCTGATGGAGCTGCACATTTTAGTGGTGAAAGGTCAAGGTCATCCTTCAAGGTCAAATGTAAAATTTATGGTTTCTGTCTGTCCGAAAACTTTAACATTGGCAATAACTTTTTCATTATTGAAGATAGCAACTTGATATTTGGCATGCATGTGTTTCTGATGGAGCTGCACATTTTAGTGGTGAAAGGTCAAGGTCATCCTTCAAGGTCAAATGTAAAATTTATGGTTTCTGTCTGTCCAAAAACTTTAACATTGGCAATTAACTTTTTCAATATTGAAGATAGCAACTTGATATTTGGCATGCATGTGTATCTCATGGAGCTGAACATTTTGAGTGGTGAAAGGTCAAGGTCAAGGTCATCCTTCAAGGTCAAATGTCAAATTTATGGTGTCTGTCAGTCCGAAAACTTTAACATTGGCCATAACTTTTTCAATATTGAAGATAGCAACTTGATATTTGACATTCATGTGTATCTCATCGCGCTGAACATTTCGAGTGGTGAAAGGTGAAGGTCAAGGTCATCCTTCAAGGTCAAATGTCAAATATATGGCGTCTGTCCGTCCGAAAACTTTAACATTGGCCGTAACTTTTTATGTCCCCCACTATAGTAGTGGGGGACATATTGTTTTTGCCCTGTCTGTCTGTTGGTCTGTTGGTCTGTCTGTCTGTTTGCGCCAACTTTAACATTTTGCAATAACTTTTGCTATATTGAAGATAGCAACTTCATATTTGGCATGCATGTGTATCTCATAAAGCTGCATATTTTGAGTGGTGAAAGGTCAAGGTCAAGGTCATCCTTCAAGGTCAGAGGTCAAATATATGTGGCCAAAATCGCTCATTTTATGAGTACTTTTGCAATATTGAAGATAGCAACTTGATATTTGGCATGCATGTGTATCTCATGGAGCTGCACATTTTGAGTGGTGAAAGGTCAAGGTCATCCTTCAAGGTCAGAGGTCAAATATATGTGGCCCAAATCGCTTATTTTATAAATACTTTTGCAATATTGAAGATAGCAACTTGATATTTGGCATGCATGTGCATCTCATGGCGCTGCACATTTTGAGTGGTGAAAGGTCAAGGTCATCCTTCAAGGTCAGAGGTCAAATATATGTGGCCCAAATCGCTTATTTTATGAATACTTTTGCAATATTGAAGATAGCAACTTGATATTTGGCATGCATGTGTATCTCATGGAGCTGCACATTTTGAGTGGTGAAAGGTCAAGGTCAAGGTCATCCTTCACAAGGTCAAGGTCATCCTACAAGGTCAAACATCATATAGGGGGACATTGTGTTTCACAAACACATCTTGTTTATATTAAAGATAGCAACTTGATATTTGGCATGCAGGTGTATCACATGAAGCTGCACATTTTGAGTGGTGGAAGTTCAAGGTCAAGGTCATCCTTCAAGGTAAAAAAAAAATTAAAGAAAAATTTAAAGCGGTGTTCTCATGAAGCTGCACATTTTGAGTGGTGGAAGTTCAAGGTCATCCTTTAAGGTCAAGGTCATCCTTAAAGGTCAAAGGTCACAATAAAATAAAATCAAAGCGGCGTTCTCATGAAGCTGCACATTTTAAGTGGTGGAAGTTCAGTGTCATGGTCATTCTTCAAGGTCAAGGTCATCCTTCAAGATCAAAGGTAAAAAAAAAAAATCAAAGCGGCGTAATCATGAAGCTGTACATTTTGAGTGGTGGAAGTTCAAGGTCAAGGTCATCCTTCAAGGTCAAAGGTAAAAAAAATATAAAAAAAATATTTAAAAATACAAAGCAGCGTTATCATGAAGCTGCACATTCTGAGTGGTGGAAGTTCAAGATCAAGGTCATCCTTCAAGGTAAAAAAAAAAATTCAAAAAAAAATCTCAAAGTGACGTTCTCATGAAGCTGCACATTTTGAGTGGTGAAAGTTCAAGGTCAAGGTCATCCTTCAAGGTCAAGGTCATCCTTCAATGTCAAAGGTCATTTTTTTTTTCAAAGCGGCGTTCTCATGAAGCTGCACATTTTGAGTGGTTGAAGTTCAAGGTCAAGGTCATTCTTCAAGGTCAAGGTCATCCTTCAAGGTCAAAGGTAAAAAATAATAATTTCAAAGCGGCGTTATCACGAAGCTGCACATTTTGAGTGGTGGAAGTTCAAGGTCAAGGTCATCCTTCAAGGTCAAGGTCATCCTTCAAGGTCAAAGGTCAACATTTTTTATTTCAAAGCGGTGTTCTCATAAAGCTGCTCATTTTGAGTGGTGGAAGTTCAAGGGTAAGGTCATCCTTGAAGGTCAAAGGTAAAAAAAATCAAATCAAAGCAGCGCAAAAGGGGGCATTGTGTTTCTGACAAACACATCTCTTGTTTTTTTTCAAACATGGTTAAAAAACACAAATATTTCTTTTTATTATTTTATTTTTGAAATACTGTCCAACCATCCCACCCAAGAATCCCCCCCCCCTAATTTTATTATTTTTTTTTGCATTTTTTTGCATTTTTGGAAGATAATGTAATAAATGACCACACCCCACACTATACATCCCTCTCCACTCCACCCCTCCCTCCTTTGTGATTGAAATTGAGATAGGTCCCTACACCTTTAAAAAGAAAAATAGATGAGCGGTCTGCACCCGCAAGGTGGTGCTCTTGTTATGAAGTCTGTCCTAAGGAAAAATCCAGTTAAGGCAGGAAATGTCTTTCCTAATGAATCTGCACAGGCTAATATGGGACACTTTATGCACATGCATTAAACCCCCTTTTCCCAGAACGATGCTCATGTTATCTACATTTTGTAACCAGGAGCAAGCAGAGGGTGTCCACTGTCTGTGGGGCTACTGCTTCCAGCTGGTCTATGAGGACGCAATGATCAAACTCATAGAGGATACCATTGACTCAACTATTGACGTATTTGACCCCAAGACTTCCACTCCTGGCACAGGTAATATGAAAACTTCTTGTCCTTCAGGTTCATAGAACCATAAACAAGTCAGTTGACTGTACCAGTGACTCAGAGAATTCTCCCCCTTTCTAGTATAAAAACAATTTTACTGAGCTTTCTGGGTAAACTGGTCTAAAGGCATTAGGGTAAAGTGTTGTCTCTGATTAGCCAGTGAAGTGCACAGGCTAATAAGCCACAACATTTTCAACCTAAACTGGATTTTTGCTGAGATAAATATCATTAAAGCACAAAGTGTCGTCCCTGCACAGGCCTATCTTGAACAACACTTGCACATGCATTCAGCCCTGTTTTTCCAGTGCTAGGCTCATTTACTGCACTATTGACTCACATGATCTAAACACTTTCTCCTCTGGCATGGGATACAGAAAGATTTGTGCTAAACCATGAGCACCTTAGTTTGTATGTATTTATGTTATGTGTCGAAAGATTAGTATAGCATCTGTGGCATGCGTAGTTTTTTTGTACAGATAGAGCACCTTAAGTTCTGCTGAATTTTATTTCCATTGAAGTCATCAACAGTGTTTACTGTGTATGTCACGGTTAAAAAAAGATCATAAAATAACCATGATTAACTCATGGGTTACTGTGATAGCGATTAAAATATCTTATAAAGGGTATGTGGTGAAATTATATTTGAGGTCATTAAACACCTTAATATAATTGTTTCTGTTTCATTTTTTAGGATCAACGAAAAGCACGTACATGTAAGTTATTAAATTTCACTTTTTATCTTGACAATCAAACAATTAGTCTTAGCTATTCTACTCACTAAAATGTTGGCGTCCTCTTAATGCTCTGGTCAAGGTCAACTTGCTACATCTCAGTATCACTGTTCCTATAAAAGGTGTTCAATCAAAACTTAAGACATGTGTTCAGGGTCATTGTTTGAGGTCAAAAGCAAAGTTCCATAACTCTGACCTGGAATGTAATAAAATTATGCCCCATTGTTATGCCCCCAAATCGAATGATCAGGGGCATATTAACTGTTTCTACAAAAGGTAATCTATTGAAACTTCTCACATGAGTTTGGGTCATTATGTGGAGGTCATTTACAAAAATCCATACCTCTGACCCTCAATTTAGCTGAATTATGCCCTCTGTTGTACTTAAAACATTCTTGTTAACATTTCAATGCCACTAATCTATATCTCTCTTTTTTACTGCAGACGTGAAAATAAAATGATACATACATGTATGACATTGTGTACCGGTTCTTCATGAATATTCACTGACCATGTCAGACCTATAACCTCGAAAGGCCTTAAACAATGATTATGCCTTCTTTTGTACTTAGAAAAGTCTGATAAGGTTTGCATGCAAGTTGAAATTCATATTCAAGTTTGCCTGCAATAAGTACATATTTCTTTAAAGAAAAGCACACATTTTGCATTTTGTTTCTTCTAGTTTCAGGTAAGATCAGTTTTATTTCCCTTTTGTTTATAGAAAAAAAATATTAATGTGATATTTTTAAATCTGGTTTTCCAATAATAGATAATAATTGGAAACATTCCTGAAAACTACATTTAGTGCGTATTTACGAAGTATATTCGGTGTTGTTTATTTATGCAGATTGGCCAAGTGCTAAGAAAATTGCAATTGCATTTTTGTAAACATAAGTTTGAACAAACATGTTAAATATGATTGATGAAATACTAACTGATTAAATTTCTGAATTTGATCTTAGAATAAAGGCAATTCACAAAGTCATCCTGCTGGTTATAATGTAAGCAGCCTTCTATATCTGACCTATTGTTCATGACACAGTGTATGTTTCAGCAGTGGTGACCCCCACCCTCCCCCCAGTGTCACTCCCAGTGACACATCCACACAGGCTGAGATACTACACAAATACATGTGGCAGGTATGATCATATATATTGACTTTCAATATTGTCAAATAACATTGCTTAATTATACCCCCACAAACGAGTTTGGGGGGGGTATATAGGAGTGAGCTTGTCTGTCGGTCAGTCAGTCGGTATTAAGTGTCCGCTCTCTAATTCAAGTAGTTTTCATCGGATCTTCACCAAACTTGGTCAGATGTTGTATCTAGATGATGTGTAGGTCAAGTTCAAATATGGGTCATGCCGGGTTAAAAACTAGGTCACTGGGTCACTTAGTGCGTTTTAAACATTGAGCATGTTGTCTGCTCTCTAATTCAAGTAGTTTTCATCCGATCTTCACCAAACTTGGTCAGAAGTTGTATCTAGATGATGGCTAGGCCAAGTTCGAACATTGGTCATGGCAGTTCGAAAACTAGGTCACTGGGTCACTTAGTGCGTTTTAAACATTGCACATGGTGTCCGTTCTCTTATTCAAGTAGTTTACATCAGATCTTCACCAACCTTGTCAGAAGTTGTATCTAGATGATGTGTAGGTCAAGTTCGAACATGGGCCAATCCAGGTCAAAAACTAGGTCACAGGGTCACTTAGTGCATTTTAAAAATTGAGCATGGTGTCTGCTGTTTTTTTTTAAGCCAACATGCAAAATATTCTGTGTCAATGCGGCATGTGGGGGTATTCATCACAACTGTGACAAAGCTTTAGTTTACTTTGTCATCTACAAAAATATCAACGATTGCAAAGGCAAGAATGCAATAATTTTTTGCTCACCTGTCACACAGTGAGCTTATTTAATCGTGTGATGTCGGGCGTCCGTCATGCATGTGTGCGTCTGTCATCAATTTGTTTGTGTAGACAGTTGAGGTCACAGTTTTCAACCAATCTTTATGAAATTTGGTCAAAATGTTTATCTTGATGAAATCTGGGTTTGCATTGTATTTGGGTCATCTGGGGTCATAAACTAGGTCACGAGGTCAAATAATAGAGAAACCTTGTGCAGACAATATAGGTCACAGTTTTCGTCCAATCTTTATGAAATTTGGTCAGAATGTTTATCTTGATAAAATCGGGGTTGGGATTGTATTTGGGTCATCTGGGGTCAAAAACTAGGTCACTAGGTCAAATAATAGAAAAACCTTGTGTAGACCATAGAGGTCACAGTTTTCATCCAATCTTTATGCAATTTGGTCAGAATGTTTATCTTGATGAAATCTGGATTGAAATTGTTTTTGGTCATCTGGGTTCAGAAAATAGGTCACTAGGTCAAATCATAGCATAATCTTGTGTAGACAATAGAGGTCACAGTTTTCATCAAATCTTAATAAAATGTGGTCAGCATATTTGTCTTGTTAAAATCTGGGTTGGGATCAAATTTGGGTCATCTAGGGTCAAACACTAGGTCACGAGGTCAAAGTTAAAAAATACAACTTGTGTAGACAGTAGAGGTCACAGTTTTTATCCAATCTTAATAAAATTTGGCCAGAATGTTAATCTTGATGAAATCTGGGTTGGGATTGTATTTGGGTCATCTGGGGTCAAACACTAGGTCACTAGGTCAAATCATAGAAAAATCTTGTGTAGACAATGGAGGTCACAGTTTCCATCAGATGTTTATCTTGATGAAATCTGAATTGGAATTGTATTTGGGTCATCTGGGGTCAGAAACTAGGTCACAAGGTCAAATCATAGAAAAATCTTGTGTAGACAATAGAGGTCATAGTTTTCATCTGATCTTAATGAAATATGGTCAGAATGTTTATCTTGAAAATATTTGATTTTGGATCGTATATGGGTCATCTGGGGTCAAAAATTAGGTCATCGGGCCAATTCTAGTAAAACCTTGTGTAGATGAAAGAGGTCAATGAAATTTTGTCAGAATGTATTAATTAATGAAATCTGGCTTGGGATTGTATATGGGTCATCTGGGGTCATAAAGTTGGTCATCTGGTCAAATCATAGTAAGACTTCCTGTAGACGATAAAGGTCACAGTTTATCAGATTTTTATGAAATTTTGTCAGAATGTTTATCTTGATTGAATCTGGGTTGGGATAATATATAATTCAACTCAATTCCTAAAAATGAACTTGTGCACTTTGATGACCTTCAATTTTTGACCACTTGTGCAACTTAATTTATTGATATTAACTATATGAGTTATCAAGTTGATAAAGGAATTATTTATAGTATATGTTCTGCCCATTTGTACTTCATGATATAGCTAGCCATAGTCTGATAGAATTAAAGTTGATGTAGCAAGGTTAGTCAGGTGAGCGATTCAGGGCCATCATGGCCCTCTTGTTCATAATTGTTGGTCTTTTGGGCTGAATAACATAATTCATATGTTTGTAAATAAATACACTTTTTAGCTCACCTGAGAACAACGTGCTCATGGTGAGCTTTTCTGATCACCTTTTGTCCGTCGTGCGTCCTGCACCATCAACATTTGCCTCGTTAACTCTCTAGAGGCCACATTTATTGTCTAATCTTCTTGGTCAGAAGATTGGTCTCCATGATATCTTGGAAGAGTTCGAAAATGGTTACGTCTGCTTGAAAAACATGGCTGCCAAGGGGCGGGGCATTTTTCCTTATCTAGCTATATATGGCAATAGTAAAATCTTGTTAACACTCCAGAGGCCACATTTATTGTCTGATCTTCATGAAACTTCATCAGAAGATTTATCCCAATAATATCTTGGACGAGTTCGAAAATGATGCCGGTTGGTTGAAAAACATGCACGGAGCATTTTCCTTATATGGCTATATTAAAACCTTGTTAAACTCTATAGGCCACATTTATTTTTCAGACCTTCATGAAACTTGCTCAAAAGATTTGTCCCAACGATATCTTGGATGAGTTCAAAAACGGTAACCTTTGCTTGAAAAACATGGCTGCCGAGGGGCGGGGCATTTTTTCATATATGACTATAGTAAAATCTTGTTAACATTCTAGAGGCCACATTTATTCTCCAATCTTCATAAACTTGGTCAGAAGATTCATCCCAATAATATCTTGGAAGAGAACAAAAATGATGCCGGTTGGTTGAAAAACATGGCTGCAAAGGGGCGGGCATTTTTCCTTATATGGCTATAGTACCTTGTTAACACTCTAGAGGCCACATTTATTTTCCGATCTTCATAAAACTTGGTCAGAAGATTTGTCCCAATAATATCTTGTTATCTTAGATGAGCAACTTTGGCCTTTCAGGCCCTCTTGTTTTAATTTGTGACCTCATAGAATTGGCCTAAAAATTTATATCGGCATAGCTAGTAGAAATAGCTGTCTTTGTACTAGTTATTCGAAGGAGAGGGGGTATATTGTTTTGCTCATGTCGGTCGGTTGGTCGGTCCGTCTGTCGGTTGGTCCATCTGTTGGTCCGTCCACTAGATGATTTCTGCATGATAACTCAAGAACGCTTAGTCCTAGGATCATGAAACTTCATAGGTACAATGATTATGACTGGCAGATGACTCCTATTGATTTTAAGGTCACTAGGTCAAAAGTCAAGGTCACAGTGACTCGAAATAGTTAAATGGTTTCCAGATGATAACTCAAGAATGCTTAGGCCTAGGATCATGAAACGTAATGGGTACATTGATCATGACTGGCAGATGACCCCTATTTATTTTCAGGTCACTAGGTCAAAGGTCAAGGTCACAGTGACTTGAAATAGTAAAATGGTTTCCGGTTGATAACTCAAGAATGCTTATGCCTAGGATCATGAAACTTCATAGGTACATTGATCATGACTGGCAAATGACCCCTATTGATTTTCAGGTCACTAGGTCAAAGGTCAAGGTCACAGTTACTAGAAACTGTAAAATAATTTCAAGATGATAACTCAAGAATGCTTACGCCTAGGATCATGAAACTTCATAGGTACATTGATCATGACTGACAATGACCCCTATTGATTTTTAGGTCACTAGGTCAAAGGTCAAGGTCACAGTTACTGGAAAAAGTAAAATGGTTTCCAGATGATAACTCAAGAATGCTTACGCCTAGGATCAAGAAACTTCATAGGTACATTGATCATGACTGGCAGATGACCCCTATTAATTTTCAGGTCACTAGGCCAAAGGTCAAGGTCACAGTGACTTGAAACAGTAAAATGGTTTCCTGATGATAACTCAAGAATAAATATGCCTTCAGAGGCTATGAATACAGATTGTGTAAATTCAGCTTAGACACATCATATGCCATAATATTATCATTTAGGAAATTACATCATAGAAGTATATGTATGTTTGGCATAATTTCATTTTTATAAAAAAGTTACATATAGCATAGTATAATCTGGCATTACTCTTTCCACGTATATGGACTTTTTCTTTGTAAAAAGTTGCTTCTTAAAGAAAATCCAGTCAAGAAAGAAAGTTTCATCTTAGATTAGTCTGTTCAAAAGTTAGTTTACACACATTTGTTAAGCCAGTTTTTCCGAGAGAGGGACTCATAGGCTTTCCAATAGACCATCTCATTCACACTTTGTTATATTGAGTCTCATACAATAGAACATGCACTGATTTTAAAACTATTATCCATAGAATATACTCTGATGATTGCCATGAAAACAAAGTACTGACAAAGGTGAAATATGCTACACAGGCTGATCACAGGCTTAAAGTGGATTTATGCTTTGTGAGATGTCATTTATTCAGAAAATTCCATGCATTAAGCCTGTTTTCCCATGACAGGTATCAAAGTCAAAATTATTTTCAGCTGAAGACCAAGTTAAAGATAGATGAACTTGTACAGTTTTCTGACATGTGGAAGAACTGGAACTTTGCGAAGTCAAAATTACTGGAGTTTTGTGAAAGCCTGTACACCTTGTTTGGGCTAGAGAGAACTTATCTGTTGTCTGGTAAGAATTATGACCTCTTTTTTGTGTATTGTCAGATACTCCAGTAGTTCAACATAATTTGAGATGTACTTTAAATGTTGGGCTTGATTCTGTTTCAGACTTTTATGTAAATAATTTATGAATGGTCTGAAACAGAATCAAGCCCAACATTAAAATTAAATATGGACATATTCAATGACATTCTGTAATTCTTAAAACATCAAGCTAATCCTCATTCCTACCTGCCAAATGTGTCGATATAATCAATGACATTTTGTTGACATTAAAACTGCAGGTCTTTTACCATTCATACCTGCCAAGGATGTGGACATATTCAACGATTTTCTCCAGAAACATGAGATCAGTCTTCCTAGACATGGACATGGAACTCTCAGCAGTCTAAATGGATATCCTGCTTTCTATACGTGAGTTGTCCGCTTTCAGTTTTTTTTAGCTCACCTGATTGCTCAGGTGAGCTTTTGTGACCGGTCTTTGTCCGTCGTCTGTCCGTCCGTCGGTCTGTTAACATTTGTTTGTAAACACTCTAGAGGCCACATTTATTTTCCGATCTTGGTCAGAAGCTTCGTCCCAATGAAATCTCGGTCGAGTTCGAAACTGGGTCATGCTGGGTCAAAAACTAGGTTACTAGGTCAAAAAAAAGAAAAACCTTGTGAACACTGTTGAAGTCACATTTGATACCCAATCTTCATGTAACTTTGTCAAAATGTTTGTCAGAATTATATGTTGGTTGAGTTCAAAAATGGTTCCGGTCCGTTGAAAAACATGGCCCCCAGGGGGGCGGGGCTGTATTCCTAATAAGGCTATTGAGAAACCTTGTGAACACTCTAGAAGTCACAATTTTTTCCCAATCATCATGAAACTTGGTCAAAACATTGGTTTCATTGATATCTCGGACGAGTTCGAAAATGGTCCAGATCGGTGAAAAAACATGGCCGCCAGGGGGCGGGGCAGTTTTCCTTATATGGCTATAGTAAAACCTTGTAAACACTCTAGAGGCCACATTTATTGTCCAATCTTCATGAAATTCTGTCAGATGATTGGTCTGTATGATATCTTGGATGAGTTCCAAAATGGTTACGTTTGCTTAAAAAACATAATTGCCAAGGCGCGGGGCATTTTTCCTTATATGGCTATATATATGGCTATAGTAAAATATTGTGAACACATTTACAGGCCACATTTACAGTCCAACCTGTACCTACAACCACCTTTTAATAGCGACCAACAGTCAATAACGACCACATCGATTTCCTCCCGAACGATTTCACTATATATTGAACCTGCGAATAAAGCCCACCTGTGAACAAAGACCGCCCTTTTACATTCCCAAAAGTCCATTTTGATAGCCTACAACGATCACTGCAATCCTAAAAATCAACGATGTCGCAACTTTAAAAAAACATGCCGCCATGACGCTGTGTAGTCACATGATACACATCTTACCAGTGGATTTGTCGGTCGCTATGGAGATATTGGCAAAACACAGTTTATCGCACTCGATAGCAGATGTTTATTTAACACACCTTGCTAATTGGTAGTCGCCTGCTTCTTTCATGCATTTGACAGTTTGTCAAAAGTGTTAACAGTTGCCTTTGTATTTAAGTGACTCGCGATTAATGTACTAATTGCCGAAAATATCAAAGTTTGGGGCTTTCATCAACTCATTAAGGAAATTAACTGTTTCATATCCATTACGATGCCTTAAACACAAACATTTTGATAGTCATTTCTTTCTTAAAGTGATATTATGGGCATTTTTCACTGTTGAATTGAGCTGAAAAGAATTAACAGGTCAAATTAGTTAGCTTAAATGTGGTTACTGACCAATTATCTGTAACTCATCTTGCTACCAATTGTTTATAAAAAAAATATTATATTCGATATTTTACATGACTCACCCAGTCCTCTAAGCCGAAATGATCCGTAAAACAAAATAGTGTCTTTGTGTCGTATGAACGAATCTGCACTAAAACTCAATTTAGATTCACATCGTTAATCGAATCATTTCTGTCGTCAGATGGACATAATAAATATAAAAACAAAAACTGTGTTTTCAATTCTTTATTTCAATATACATGCATAAATAGTCAAACATTTAAACAATAGAGCACATACATAGATAATGTACCTGTTAAAAAACTACTAGCATATTTTTCGAAGTTTCAATCGACCCTGCGAATAAAGACCACCTGTGAACAAAGACCACAACGACCAAATCCCTTGAGTGGTCTTTATTGACAGGCTAGATTGAATTGTCCAATCTTCATGAAATTTGGTCAGAAGATTGGTCTCAATAATATCTTGGATGAGAGTGAAAATGGTTACGTTTGCTTGAAAAACATGGCTGCCAAGGGGCGGGGCATTTTTCCTTATATGGCTATAGTAAAATCTTGTTAACACTCTAGAGGCAACTTTTATTGTCCGATCTTCATGAAACTTGGTCAGAAGATTCATCCCAACAATAGCTTAGCAAAAATGATAACGGTGGGTTGAAAAACATCTCAGGGGGCTTGGCATTTTTCCTTATATGGCTATAGTAAAACCTTGTTAACACTCTAGAGGCCACATTATTTTCCAATCTTCATGAAACTTGGTGAGAAGATTTGTCCTAATAATATCTTGGATTAGTTCGAAAATGGTTTTGGTTGCTTAAAAAACATGGTCACCAGGGGGCGGGGCATTTTTCCTAATATGGCTATGTATCATGCTTTTGTAAAACCTTGTTAACACTCTAGAGGCCACATTTATTGTCCTATCATCATGAAACTTGGTAAGATAATTTGTCCCAATGAATACTTGGATGAGTTCGAAAATGGTTCCGGTTGGTAGAAAAACATGGCCGCCATGGGGGCGTGGCATTTTTTCTTATATAGCTATAGTTAAACCTTGTTAACACTCTAGAAGCCGTATTTATTGTAAGATCATCATGAAACTTTGTCAGAAGATTTGTCCCAATGATATTTTGGACAAGTTCGAAAATGGTTCAAGTTGCTTGAAAAACATGGCCACCAGTGCCCGGGTATTTTTCCATATATGGACTTATGAATCTTCATGAAACTTTGTCAGTATATTTGTTTAAATGATATCTTGGATGTGTATGAAAATGGTTCTGATCTGTTGAAAAACGTGGCTGCCAGGGTGTTCACTAGTCACGAAAGTTGGTAAGAACATTTTGTTCTAATGACATCTTGGGCTGCACAGAACAGGTCAGTTCCTATTGTTTGCATCATATACCCTACAAGTTAGATATAAGCAAATTGCCCCAAAACAATTATTTGATACATTATGATGCAATTTACACTGTTAACTACCAGGTAATAACTTTTAAACTGTTTAACTGTAACCTTTTTTCAAAATATTGCTTAATACTGTGTGATTTTCAAGTATGTTAATTAAAAATAAATAAAAACAAGTTAACAATGTTTTGAAACAAACTGATAATATGAACTTTTTTATTCCTTTAAAAACATGATTTCTTTCAGGAGTTCAATAAGTGATATGTCCATCAACAGCAACATGACAATGAATGACGCTGACCTTGATTCCAGTGACCGTGACTATAACGAGCTGGACAACATGGGCAAAAAGTTTGAGAGTATTGAGCTCAGTGTGGGTGACACAGCCCAGACCTACTTTCCACAGGCTGGAAGCAGGAATGGCAAGGTTTGAGGCAGCCTTGAGGGTTAAGGCTGTGGTATACCAGTTTGAGGCAGCCTTGAGGGGTGACTGTGGTATACCAAGGTGCCTTATATTGCGGCTCTATGCAGTGTGGCATGGAGGATATTGTTTGAATATATCATTATATGTGATGCCCTGGACGGTAAGGAAGATGTCCTGAACAGAACAGGATAGTCACAGAGGAAAAAAAGAAGAAAAAACACATGTTTTTTTTTAGAAGACTTCATAAAAGAATTTTAACAATTGAAAGAATAAAAGAAGAAAAAAAATATGACTCTCTTAATCCAGTTATAGAGGAAAAAGTATTTGCATAAATACATAAAAGACCTATTGTACAAAGTAAAATGCAGTACGTGGCAAAACTCGATGAATTATGTAAAACTATATGGATTACCATTCTAGTCCAGTACCGTAATTACTCTAAGTTTTCGGACACTTAAAATTAATTAAAAAAATGTTGTGTCTGAAAATTAAGATACGAAAAATATTCAAAAATTACGAGTGTCCGAAAATTTAGAGACATAGATGTTACGGTTGTTTGTCAATTTACTGAAAATGGTAATCTACCCAATAACGCAATTGTAATGGTCCATTGCCCTCAGGGCATTCTATGCCAGGAGTCATTAATTATGGACAAAAATCAGTATGTCCGAAAATATAGTCATGAAAAATAATTATTTTGGCTAAAAAAGAGGGTGTCCGAAAACTTAGTGTCCGAAAACTTAGAGTAATTACGGTATATAAATTTGAAGCACATGTTTCAGATGTGGCATAGCATGCATAGTTTACTTCTTTACATTAAATGTTAGAAATTGCAGAAATGTTTGCAACAAAGGTCAAATGTTTGCTTTGGAAACTAAATTTGGAAATTCAAACAATCAATAATGAACACATGACATGACAACATTTCTTATCATGTATTTTGTCAACACTTACAAATATGTGGCCCATCAGTCCATCATATTTAATGCAAACAGATAAGAGCCAATCGAAAAAATGAACGTACGAAGACAATATCATTTAAGTAAATAGATCTTTATTTTAAGACATACATGTATGTTGGTTTTAGTGTATCTTATTTCATAATTTGTTATTAAAAAATGATTGTAATATATTTATATTTATTATGCCCCCCTTCGAAGAAGAGGGGGTATATTGCTTTTCTCATGTCGGTCTGTCGGACTGTCTGTCGGTCGGTCTGTCCGTCCACCAGGTGGTTGTCAGACGATAACTCAAGAACGCTTGGGCCTAGGATCATGAAACTTCATAGGTACATTGATCATGACTCGCAGATGACCCCTATTGATTTTGAGGTCACTAGGTCAAAGGTCAAGGTCACGGTGACCTGAAATAGTAAAATGGTTTTTGAATAACTCAAGAACGCATACGCCTAGGATCATGAAACTTCATGGGTAGATTGATCATGACTTGCCGATGACCCCTATTGATTTTGAGGTCACTAGGTCAAAGGTCAAGGTCACGGTGACCCGAAATAGTAAAATGGTTTCCGGATGATAACTCAAGAAGCATACACCTAGGATCATGAAACTTCATGGGTAGATTGATCATGACTTGAAGATGACCCCTATTGATTTTGAGGTCACTAGGACAAAGGTCAAGGTCACAGTGACCCGAAATAGTAAAATGGTTTTCGGATGATAACTCGAGAACGCATACGCCTAGGATCATGAAACTTCATAGATAGATTGATCATGACTTGCAGATGACCCCTATTGATTTTGAGGTCACAAGGTCAAAGGTCAAGGTCACGGTGACCCGAAATAGTAAAATGATTTTCGGATGATAACTCAAGAACGCTTTTGCCTAGGATCATGACACTTCATAGGTACATTGATCGTGACCCGCAGATGACCCCTATTGATTTTCAGGTCACTAGGTCAAAGGTCAAGGTCACAGTGACAAAAATCGTATTCACACAATGGCTGCCACTACAACGGACAGCCCATATGGGGGGCATGCATGTTTTACAAACAGCCCTTGTTTATAATTATGTATAAAAGTACGATGGGTATAATGTGTTATAATCTGTGCATTTTTGTAGCTATATTAGAGTTTTATTGTTTTTTTTACTGCATTTGTTGGTAAACACATGTTTGTGAATATTTTGCATATGTTAACATTTCTTAAGATATGTTAGTAAGACTGTTAGACAGATGTTATTGTTGGAAAAATATTTTTGTTATATTTTCAACAAATATTTAAAAAATTTACGTTTTAATTGTGTTTTGTATTTTTCTCACAAATAAAGTTATGTATTTCACTTAAAGGCATTTTATAAAAGTAATTATGTTGGCACTAAATGATCAACAACAATTAATCGTGTTGCAGCCAATTATACCATTCAGTTTAGACAAGTTTCATACCACTTTTAGACACGGCCTAATCAACATCATCCATTGTGCTTTCATAAAAATCACTGAAACTGGTTTAAATCCTATCATTTGATACAGTGCATGTGTGTATTATGATTGGTTGTCACATTTTATGTTGTTATTTTATCTTTTGTCTAAATGTTTCTCACCTGTGCATGAAGTGTTCATTGTGAGCTTATTTGGTCACCCTTAGTGAAAGGTCCATGGTTGTGCACGAGTGCGTCGTCAGTGGTGTGTTTTCAACTGTTTGGTCCTTACGTAAATAGAGCTTCTTTTTTATTGAATCATAACGAAACTTGCTCAGAATGTTTATCTTGAAAATGTCAAGGCTGGGGTCGAATCCAGGTTACATGCATGCAACCAAAAACTAGGTCACAAGATCAATTGCTTCACAATATCTAGTTGGAATTTGAAACTGGGTCAGATGCTTCAAAAACAAGGTCACTAGGTTAATACTTAGAAAAAAACTTACCGCTTTAGAGGCCACATAAATGACTGGTGATCAAAATGGTTATCTTTAAAACATCTTGGTTGAGTTCCAATCAGGGTCAACTATTCTTAGGACTTGGTCGAGAGATCTTATCTTAGAAAAACCATGTTATCACTTTTCATGTCATATTTATGACTAAATCTTTATGAAACTTGGTATCTTGTTAATGTGCATCAAGGAACTATGTTGTTAGGTCCAAGCTTAGAAAATCTTAGATCTTACTGCTCTAGAAGACACATTTGTGACTCAATCTCTATCATATCTAAACTGGGCTTGATTATGGTTAACGTGTATAAAAACTAGGTCACCAGGTCAAATTTTAGAAAAACTTGTCACCAACCTAGCAACCATACGTAGGACTCAAACTTAGACGAAATGTGGTCTGAAAGTTTATCTTGGCTATATCTAGGTTGATTATGAATCTGGGTCATTTGCATCCAAGAAATGGATCAACTGATGAAATTTACAAAAGTCCTAGCTACTTCTTTAGCTTTAACAAATATGCTACCACTCTATAGCCCACATTTTTTACTCAATCTTGATGAGACTTTGTCAGAATTTTTATCTTTATAATGCCTTGTCCATTGTCCAAGTTTGCCAATGGATTATGTGCTTTTTCAAATTAAGTCAACAGGTCGAATCTTTAAAAAAACTTGTCACCACTCTAGATGCAACATTTATTACTCAATATTGATGCAACTTTGTAAGAATATTTATTTTTCTGAACAATTTCTTGTCTAAGTTTGAATCTGGGTCAAGTGCTTCCAAAAAGAAAATAACCTGGTCAAATATTGAAAATAACCTGGTCAAATATTGAAAATAACCTGGTCAAATATTGAAAATAACCTGGTCAAATATTGAAAAAAACATGTTACCACTGACAAGGTCACATTTATGATTAAAAAATGATGAAAATGAGTGAAAATGCTTATATTCTTTTATTAAAAGTTTTTTCAAATTGACACACTTTAAGTTATGTAAATCATGTGATAGTTATTAATTGTGCAAAACATAATTTAAGACAATAAAGTAGCAGTTATCAATCGAAAGGCAACTGTTATTTATCAGTAAAAATTTAGATGTAACAGGCTGTAGAAATATTTTAAACACAATTATTCAAAGGTCATAATAAATTAAAATACAACTATATTTATTTTATTATCATTTATTCATGAAATCTCCACTGTTTGTAAAAAGCTGGAGAAATAGTTCATAAAAATGAATTTTCCATGTCAGCAGTTTTGTGCTGTGTTTCATTTCATATCATCGAAACTCTGCTGCAACTGACGGAATGGTGAAACATGTAATACAAATGACATGTTTTTATGTGAGCAGTTATTTGTGTTGTCATAAATAGAAAAAATATTATAAGATTAGATTATACATGTGCATTGTCTGTGATGCAGAATGCAAAGAAGAGCCCATTTATCTTTGAGGTTTATTATGAACCCACAATTAATAAGTATTGTTTCAATGTTGTATTATTACTCTTTGTCCGCAAGGACATTACATTTGATTTTGAAGAAATCATCAATTTGTTTGCTATAAAATACTCCAGTGGAGTGTTTCCAAATAGTCACTTTCCCATGATTTATTATAGCATTGAGTGAATATGTCACAGCATGCAGTGTTATATTCTTGTATCATGTATCTGACAAAATCAGTATAAATGTTGTATTAAGGTGGTCGTTGCATATTGGATAGGTTGTCCGCCTAGCGACCAGGTTTGTGAAGTGTTCGATTCCAACTGAACACACCGGTTCAAGTATTCACGTCATTATATGTAAACATGGCTGAACCGGGTAAGTCATAGTGAAAATATGATAATGAAAGACCTGGATTTGCGGCATTTAAATCATCACAATAACCGTTTTGTTTTGCATTTTAGCAGACAGTAATTACATAAATGTTATTTTCAATGTTTAGTTTTACGAAAAGCCGACGTTATTATAATTTTGTTCGCTACTAAAGTTATGACATATATCTCAACATTACTCAACTGCGGCACAAAATACCAAATCGTATTGCGGGTACCATAATAATAATTACGGGTTTTCCATCGATGGCACTTGATTATCGTGTTGCACGCTTACTAGAATTTGCCCCATATTGTAAGTACCATCAAAGAATTATTTGATTGCTAAACGCTGGGTTCATATGGTGTTGGCATTTACAGTTGAGAATATTTTTTTCGCAGACGCTCATTGACATGCGGTGAGCCTATGGCGGGAAGCGCAATTGAAATACCTTGATTTCTTATATGTCGATATATATTTTAAATGCCAGTCAAAAGCCTTGATTCCATGCTTCAAGTAGACAACGGAAGTCGTAAGTATGTTAAAATGACCAAATGTAACTGTTTAACAATTTGAATTGAGATGCTGATGTTGGATTATTTTTCCTTTCAGATGATGTATATTTGTGTGATTCTAGGTTGTAATAAATAATTCTGAAACATTTATGCAGTATACTGTTACATTATTGTATAATGTTGGTTATCTGGTTTATCAAGTGGAAAACAATCTTATTTATATAAAAATAAAGCTTATTAAGACTTATGAAGGTACTTATTGTTTTTTTAATATGTATTAAAAAAAATACTTCTCAAAGTAATCAAAATATAGTCAATGCGTTTATTCATAAATGTCGTAAGGTTCCGTAAATGATTGTCCTTATTAATAAAGTTGGAATTACCTGCGGTTTTCACACCGCAATAAAGTGGCGACAACTTTTTGGGGCCAGTTCCACGCACGGAGTCAGCAAAAGGCACAGGTACTATGACCAAAATGCTCAGCAAAAAAAAAACCAACAAGTTTTTTATGGACAAGCGAAAAAATTGCATACCTTTTGAACCAGTTAAGATATTTTTTAAATTCAAACTAATTTAAAAACTGCACATCAAGACCTACAGTCTGATTATGATCATTTTGCACATCAACATGTTTGAAATCAAGCAGTGTTCTTGCTTATTAAAAAGAACTTCATACCGTAACATTTTTAAAATGAGTGCATATTTGGTCACCCATCTTTTTTTTCCGTCCTCTTACCCGACACTTTTAGAAGAAAAATCCGAAAATCATTTAATTAAAAAATTCTGGCCTAAAGCATGCATTTCTACGTTTGACATAAATGTGAGCTGTACTTATAACTACCAAAACATTACACAAATTATCTCGTAATGTGGCAATCTCACCAATCAACTTCAAAGGCAGCATGATATAAAGAGTTATACTACCGATCCTTCCACAGACAAATATATGTACAACTTCAATGCAATCAGTCTATCATGATTAATTGTGAAATACCAACTAATTCAGCCTTAGCGTAAACAAGTATAGCTACAGTGTAGTCACGGGATTGTAAAACCTGCTTTTCTTAGAATAGTTGCTAATCGCTAAAAGCGTCTAATTGCTATGCGAGATTTGTTTATGTGCAGCTTCAATTGTTTACAAATTGCTAAATTAATTTGTGAAACATGCAATTTCCTTGATTTCTCATCGATGTCTTATCCTTTAACACTTTCATCCGCAACCATGTGTATGATAACTTTGTTCATACCTATTCGTTTATATCGACCTGGTACAAAGGAATCTGATATATTTTTATACCAGGTTTGTTGGCTCTTATATCAGTAAATGTATGGAGATGAAACATATAACTCGGAATCAACGATATAGTGTTCATTTTCGGTAGAAATGAAATAGATGACACACACAATTAACTAGATACAGAACATTTGATACGCAACACACAACAAAAACTGATACAATGTATTTTTTTTTTAATTAAGCGCTCTGTATAGTGCTCATAACATCGTTATTAAAACGTCATAAAACGTCTAACGTCATTCCCGCCAAACATGCAGATTCGTAGCAAGTATGTGTTATGATTTCTTAATAAATCGGTCGTAGAGTTATGATAAACCGAAAACAAGTTACCGCTATTACGTTTTGTAATATATCAAGCTCAGAACGAATAATTTTAATGTAAGCCTCGCCAGATATACTAGTATTACAGCTCAATAAACAAAATGTTATTGTCTAGTCCTCAAATAATCTTTATATGTTACGATAGATTCCTTTTGAGTTCAAGGCGACATTTTTTTATTGTCAGTGTTTTAATTATAAAACAGAGAATGCGTTCGTGCCTTTGTCATTTATGACCAAGACCAGTATCCTGCTGAACTTGATTAGAATGCGTCCATGCCTCTTTCAAAGATGTTTATTTTTGATAGTAATCTCTATTAAATTGATTAATTAGTGAAGTTGAAATCCGAACGTTGAAGGTGACATCAGTTCGTTACTTTGTGAGGTGTAAGGTTGATATTAATCTTTAAATTTATACTTTAATGAGATATTGTTAAGAAATAAATCAGTTTAGGCAATATAGGGGTCACCGGAACTATTACAGTTAAAAAAGCAAAGTTAAACTCAGTACCGAAACTTGTATGTTACCTTTAAAATAACACTAAAATATTATTTATTTATAAAGGTTAAACCAAATGGCAATGACATCGACACCATAACCAACAACATCAAGGATACCCTACTGTCATTGGCCGTACAAGTGCTTGGGAGAGACAGAGAGACACACGCCATGGGTGACGACCGAAATCATGGACCTATATTACAAAAGAAGATGCATGGGAGGTTCACCAGCCTTGACTCTATGGAAAATAATAAGAAAGCGAACAGGAAGGTAATGATGCAGATGGAAGGGGCCAAGAAGGAATGGATTTAGGAACAATGTATTATCTTCGACAAGGAGATGTCCGCATGTATCAGTAAGAACTTACTAAGAAGGCCTACAGCACCATCAAGACCCTCACGAAGACCAGTCAGCCCAAGTCCAGAGTGTTATCAGACGCTAACGGGAATCTTAACGAGAGTTGCAGACCTAAACAGGTAGACTGTATACTGCAGTGACTTCTACAACTACCCGCTTCAACCAGACTCGAGTCTCCTTCAGAACGACCCCAGACCAGGATCGGACGACTAAAGTCCGTCCATACTTAAGGCAGAAGTGGAGGAGGCAGTGTGTAGTCCTAAGGCAGGAAAATCTCCGGGAGTTGACACAGTCACATTTGAGCTGATCAATGACGGAGGAGGTGCAACTACTGCAGCAATGACGGCACTATGCTAAACAATCTGGTTGGAGAAAAAGTTGCCCAAGAAATGGACCCAGTCACTGGTCATACCCCAACCGAAAAAGGGCTACCTTTGTGAGTTGTGCGAGAATAACGGCACCATCAGCCTCATCATAATACCAGCAAAGGCATGATGCGAATCATCCTTAATCGATTGAAAAGTAAGGCCGAGGAACTGCTGGCAGAAGAGCAGGCTGAATTCAGAACTGATCTTCAACTGTAAAATCATCATTGAGAAAAACCCTGCAACATCAACGCGAGCTCTTCCACAGCTGAATTGACTTTAAGAAAGCTTTCGACCGCGTGTAGCATGATGTCATATGGGATGTTATGAGAGGATTCAACATTGACGAATGACTGGTGCAAGTCATTCAAGAACTCTACAGACATCAGTAGCTCAGTATTTCTCAACGGACAGAAGGGGGACTTCTTTAGGACATTAATATGAAATACAAATGTAATACAAAAGTCTGGTCGGCCTGACATATTACAAAGTTGCGCTAATGAATATCTCTGAGATTAGTTCAGTTAAAATCAAAGTTTACTACAGCCTTGACTGAAGCTTTCGATTTTACCTTAAGAATTTATATTTAATCCGTACAATCCATTAAGAAAGTTTAAGCGAGTTTTAATAAGTACTGTAAATGTTCCTTTAAAAAAGCTTACTCGGCCTTAAAGTATTACGCATTGTGAAAAAATGATCAAGAATTTGTTTCCTGTTTCACTTTTGTTTTCAGTTCCAGTTTGAGAAGCCATAAAATCATGATTATTTGGATCAAAGTGGCTTTCACATTGAAGTCTCGCTGAACTGAACTAACACCAGATTGCCGCAAAGTTTAAAGAGATCTGTCTAAGTCTTACCTTGTTTCGTACCTTTGTTTATGAAAGATCATCCTTTGAACACAATTATTAACCAATGTTCCATTGCACAGAATACCAACTGAAGCTAAACATAATATCGGGCACACACAAAAAAGGAACACATTATTTCCTTCTTGCACTGTGTTAATGCTAACAGTTGAACTGCGTTTGTAAATTAAATTACTTTTTGTTGCGAGTTAATGCACCCTGGTTTTATATATTTTCTCTATAACAACCATTTTCTGAGTGTGTGTTTTACGCAACTCGTTTAGATATTAAGTTGAATTTTACGCTCCGGTAGGATGGCATAAAGCAGTCAGACTGTCTTTCCGTCCTTCAATCTGTCCGGCATTTCAATTTTTTGATTTTCTGTTCAAAACGTTTAAACATATTGACCTGATATTTGGTGCGTGCGTCTATCCTCATGACTTAAAAACAGATGAAGTTTGAAATTCGAATGTTTTTTGTTTCGGTCGATTGATTTTTTTTGGCGAAGTTATGGGCATTGGACTTACCCTTACAGAAATAAAAAAGGTTGCCGCTATGTAGCGGCAGTTTTGCGGCTACAAAGCCGCTATCATTTTTGTAGCCACAACTACTAGCCAGAAAGTAGCCAATAGTAGCCGCTAGCGGCTACCTTGTGGCAATTTTATGAAACTCTGGCTCTGATGATGATGGAAACATGTCATTTTCAGATGAAGGTTCAACAAGAGTGTTGATATTGGTTTCTGATTGGCACGGGGAATCACACATATCGATTTGAGTGTTAATCTCTGCTGAATCAGTGTTACAACAAGCACTATAAGCTTGGATAGCATGAGTCTGAGTAGGATATATCTGTAAGAAGCAGAAAATCAGAGCACAAGGTAAATATGTTTAGTTGGGTTAGTCACGGGAACAAAGTTAAAATAAAATTGTCCATTTTCCATATCGATTCAAATAATTCTATGAAATATTTTTATTCACCAATTGTGTTTGGTAACACTTTTTAATGTATAAAATTTTATACAATTGGACAAATCTTCTAACAGCATGCAGGTGATATCATTCAGTCACACACAGGTTTTCAGGGTGCAGGAACATGACCTTATGGGGTTCACACATAAATGTTAATGAATATATACACACCGGTAAGAGGTGCTTCAAAAAACAAACATTTTAAAACAATTTTTCAACTATTGCATAGAAGACATAAAGAATAACTTTATTCAATAAGCCTGTGGTCTTGGCAAAAATGGCATGTTTACAGCCATTCATAAACAAGGTTATGCTGCTCGAGACGTGAAATTGTGGCGTTTATTTCAGAAGTATTCAATGATTAATTCTTAAATCTTACAAACTGCACGTAAAACTGTCTTTCCTGCACAAAAGATTTATGCAAGTAAAACTGTCTTTCATGCACAAAAGATTTTTGCAAACATATTTTAATAACTTTTAAGATATTTGCCATAATAAAATTCTTTACGGTGGGTTTTCGTTCTGTTTAAACCCTGTTGATCTTGCACCCTGATTATATGGAAGGTACAAGCAGGTACAAGCAGGTACAAGCAAGTTATACGGTTAGTAGACATATATGATAAATCTGCAAACTGTTAATTTTACGACGTCAGGTAAAAGAAATTTGTTTTCTCCACAATTGATAATGCTATTTATTATATTTATTTACCATGATTTATAAAACGTACATTAACGATGCTGAATAAAAAAAGAAAAACTGATAGATATAGTGTAATGTGACCTACTGAAGTGAAGTAACTATTACAAAAACAAATATCTCGGATAACTGACAACACAAGAAAATGTCGGAAATGACATTCGGAAATGACCGATTTCGGATTAAAAATGTATAAATAATCGTTGGTACTTGAATTCGTGGCTCAGTGGACCAACGAAATCCAAGAAAATTCGTACCACACGAAATTTAATGATTTTACAGTACATTGGTTAATTTAGAAATATATACTAAGGTCATGCAACTATTATCTATTCTGGTACTTCAAGCATTTGAGTTACAAGCAATGCAGTTTATAATCCATATACAGCTTACAATAAGAAGTACATGTTTGACTACACTTACCTCTGGCAGAGGCTCTGCTAATGTGTCGGAATCTGGCCTGGGAGAACGCCTTCTGCGCTTCCCAAACACAGGGCTGCGTCTTGGTGAATCCAGTTTAAAATACCATCCACATTAACCTCAACACTCAAATTAAGTATTTACTTCGAAATACAATATATATCTTCTTATTACAAGTCTTTTCAATAGGCATCTTTCACTGTGTAAAACTTATTTCCGGGTCGCGAAATTATGTGACGCGGTAAACAAATATGGCGGGTGGCTAGGACATGTGACATTTCGACGGACTGAGCAAAAAAATGAGCGACCTTTGTTACATGAACCACGCACATCATCTGATCATTAAATGAATAATAATTCATATGATATATCTTCTATGATCTTCTATTAGCATGTATCCGTAAACTTGCCTTCCCGAAAATGACCGATATTTCAACGTCTAAGAGGCGCCAACATACAGCATGTTTCTACAAATTTTTCATATGCTGTTGAAAGGCCACCAATTTCACTTCATAATGATACCATAAGATCATGAATACGACGAGAGGAACGCGAGAAAATGGATATTAAAACGCGCACTCACTGAAGTCAAAAGTCAAACGTTCAGCTGTTCCAAAATAACGCGCAGGCTTTTGCAATTTTTTTTTGCCGATTACTAAGTCATAAAATCAATGTTCATTTGATTTCTTTCATTAAATGAAACGGTAAATTATTTATTTAGTTAACACTGTTACGTTCATTGATAAATCTTATGACAATAATCCGTTTTTTACAAAAAGTTTCAACCACGTACTTACATTATGCCAGAAGGGAAAGTCAATATGGCGGCTATCGCTGACCTTACTAAGTTATGGCCAATCCTATTAGTGGCCGCTAGCGGCTCTTATAGCCACTAGCGGCTCATAGCTGTAGGTGGATGGTCCACGGCCGTCCACAAGCTCAAATGACCATATATGGAGAAAAAGGCGGGACCAAACCAAATAGGCTTGCAATGCGCATGCCCAAGCAAAACCGATTGTAAGCCATCTTGAATTGTTAGCGTGAAAAGAAATATACTACATTTATTGGATATTTTAATATGATGAATATTCTAGGTAGAGAATATGGATAGTATTATCATTATTAGTATTACGTCAACATTAACTCAACAATTGTATTGTTGACATGAAGAAAAAGCTATTTCGAGGTTGTTTTGACCATTGATTGCTAAGTAGGTCAAACTCGAAGTTTTAACTTTTATTGATATTTTATTTAGTTAAGGAATCTTCGAGTAATAGTTAAAAAAAATCTTTCGCATTCTAATTCTATAGCTAAATCATGTGTTGTTGCTATATTATAAACTTTCGTGCATGAGCCATTTAAATCCGTTTGCATTACTTTTTTAGTTGTTTCCCCTGGAAAATTCTCTTCTTGCTAGCCTTCGCCGAGTTATTCAAAGACCTATAGATCTAGATATCTAGGTCTTTGAGTTATTCAACAACATCGCTATATTGCTGATTTTTGCTGTTGTTTTTTGGTTAAAGCTGCATGCTTTTGTTGGATAATGTTTAATTTATCATTCACGTTTTACATATGATTCTGTTTAAACCATATTTAATCGATGTTTTGGTGAATTTCGCGCATGCTTAACTTGCCTGATTTCGGACGTAATTTACTTTCGGATACATGCTCCTCTTGTGTTTTTTTTCGATGTTTTCTTATGTATGCAGATTAAAAAAAACAGCTCATGCTTAAATGTGTTATTGAGCAAGTGACTTCTTTATACTATGGCAGGAATAAAAAAACTGTTATAAAATTATAAAGGAAGTTTAGTTACATGTATAAACTCACAGTCACAAGTGTGTAAGTATTACTGTTACATTTATTTATATTTACTAAAAGTAAATATATGCTCACATATCAGTAAGTATTGTACAGCCCTAAATTATATTTAATACACCCATCTAGGCAGTTAATTCATATATGTGCTGGCTTTAACTTACATTCATGTTATTATCACCCTGCAATAGGCGGAGGGATATTGTTTTGGCCTTGTCCGCCCGTCTTTCCGTCCATCCGGCACTTTTGTGTTGGGAGCCATATCTTGGAAGTGCTTTGGTGGATTTCATTGAAACTTGGTATGAGTATATGTATAGATAAGAGGATGATGCATGCCAAATGGCATTGTACACTATCGTTTAATAACGGAGTTATGGCCCTTCGAACCTAAAAAAATGCTTTTTTACCTGAGTGTCAAATATAACACTTTTGTGTCCAGAAGCTAATTAGCAGGGGATATCAATTCAATGAATTTGCTTGTTATTAATTGAAGGGAAATAAACCTGTTATTTTGTCTGTCATTATGATGTTTAAAGTCACATTTAATGGCATCCAACCTACTTTATTTCAAATACAGTAACACCTGGCGCCGTGACCTGGATGCAGATTCTAAGCAGATGGGCCAAAATGGGGGTAGCTAGAGAGACTCGCCTGGAACTGACAAGCCTGGAGGGAGCTGGTTGACTGTTGGCGAGATGGGACAACAGACGAAGAATAAACGAACCTACTTGATTTGAAAAACATTTTTGTAAGTCATTCAAGAATCGAGCAAACTTTTTGTTTCCAATAAGCAGTCCTGTATATTTCCGAAATAAAATAAAATGTTTCACTCAGGTTCCTTGATACTCATCTTTGTATTTAAGGGACCTTATAACAGATTATGGCATGTATTGAAGTTTGTCATTAAATGCGTTATATTTATAAATGTAAACATTAAATCTAAAAAGCTCAATTAAAAAACAAGAACAAATTAAAAGAAAGAGTAATCCTCATCTGGGCTCGAACCACTGACCTCTGGAGTAAAAGTCTAACGCTAAGACGGCCATCCATGCTCATACAATATTTTATACTTTTAGTTTCTATAAGCAAAGCTCGTAGTGTCACAAAAAACGACAACAGAACTCCAAATTATTCAATTGTTTTGCTTTGCAACGATTTATCATTTTCAGGTTGTTAATGTTAAGTATAACTGTTTTCTCACAAATATCATAACTGCAACAAAAATGTGCAAGTCTGAAACAATTTTTATGCCCCCTTTTCTTTAGTTATCAGACTGTCCGTCTGTCGGTCCGTATTTCTGTCACACTTTGCGTTAAGGTTTTGAAAAATGCTCATAACTTCTATTTCCCTTGAGATATAACCTTCATATTTGGTATGCATGTGCATATGGACAAAGCTTTTCCATACGAACACAAAATTTTACCCCTGTGACCTTGACCTTGAAGTTAGGGTCCGCGTTTAGGTTTCGAAATCTGCGTTTAGATATTGAAAAAATGCTCATAACTTCTATGTCCCTTGAGATATAACATTCATATTTGGTATGCATGTGTATATGGACAAGGCCTTTCCATACGCACACAAATTTTGACCCCTGTGACCTTGAACTTAGGGTCCGCGTTTAGGTTTCGAAATCTGTGTTTAGGTTTCGGAAAAGCTCATAACTTCTATCAAGCATTTATAGGGGGCATAAGTCATCCTATGGTGACAGCTCTTGTTTTATTTTGTCAATTTACCAAAAAATGCAAAGGCCCCTTAAAATACATGAATAATGTTTGCAGTTGTCCATAACCACATATTGAAAAAGAATGTGCAAGCTCTATCTATTGGCATACAAACAAAGCCAATCTGTTGGATTATTACTCATGGCAAGCAATATGATCTTAGGTATACCTTCTATAATCAGGTGTTTGCACTTTAATCACATTAAAATTTGAAAAACTATAGAAGTACAAAAAGGTCAGAATGATAACAAACAGGTTTGTAATGGACATCATCTTGCAATTGCTATTTATGTGAGTGGGATGGTACACAAATTCTGAATTTGTTATATGTAGGACATTTAGTAACTTAGCAGCCCATGCATGTTGCAAGGGTGTTAATTGTCCGGATTATTTGGAAATCCCGATTTGAGCCATTCAAATATTGATTTTTTACAATAGAATTGTTTGTATTATTATGATCACTATTATTAAAAAACTCTTTAAGCCTAAGTGATCTATGAAAATCATCCACATCTTTTATTTGATCATAAGAATCATTTTTATATTTAGGTGTTGGTGTAAATTTAAAACCCCTCAATAAGACGTCAATTTCAGTTTGAGATAATGATCTTTTTGAAAAATTGTAAATTTTTGTAAATAATTTTGAATTTTCAGCTAGGTTACCTAAAGTTTCTATGTCGGACTGCTCCACTCCCTGCCTCCTTCTAAAAAATCAACGTTAAATTCGTTTGGTTTGTCGTCGTTATCTTGCAATATGTCGTCGCTCGTATTGTTGTTGTTTCTATAGTTTCTTCTGTATGAAGACCTTGTGTTATCTCTTATATTGCTTCTGTTTGAAGTGGAATTGTTTCTTTGGAAATTGTTATGTAATTCGATGTTGGTATCATAGTGTTCATAATAATACAAACAATTCTATTGTAAAAAATCAAACGTCCTTTTATCCACCTAAACATAGAAATAATACACTAGACCATTATATAAATGTTACTCGAA